>NC_031495.1:49067270-49291314 GCF_000237925.1 Schistosoma mansoni | reverse complement strand
AGTTCTCCAAGTTTCTGTCCCATACAGTAGAACTGTCTTGACATTTCTATTGAAAATTCTGATCTTTGTGTTGGTTAACAATTGTTTTGAGTTCCAGATGTTCTTCAGAAATACATACTACTGTAAAATAATCATTTAATATTAGTTTTAAAAAAATGTAAGGAAATTAATTACATTTAAATTTAGTACATCATATAAGAAAAAGAGACACTCGAGAAAAGGGTTTAGTATTCTAATTTCTTTACTTAGCAACACAGAATAATATTCTTTTGCGAAACAATTACCATAAAAACAAAAACAGTAAAGAAAACATACTATATAAACATATCAAAAAATGCAATATTTACACACTTAGATATAAATCTAGGCACCCATAATTAGTTATTACTTTTTTTGTTTTTGTTTTAAAAACTATGCATAGCATATCTAATACCATGATAATAATATATTTAAGTGTTATCTACATCAGATAAAGAAAATTAGATTCAAGAGATTCTATTGTTTAATCTTTCTAATTGTTTATGAAATCATAGTAGATGATAAAATAGTTACTAGCCTAGATATTCTTTATATGAAGTAAACTAAAAGCAATGATATTAACGCCATTGGGTGATGGCAGGCTCAATGCTCCAGAGGTTAAGCGTTTGCATGAGAGATCATAGGTCGTGGGTTTGAATCCAACGAGCTGGATCGTAGATGCACACTGTTGAGGAGTCGCATACTTGGGCGGAATGACTATTCAGTTCTTCCAGATTTTCCATATTGGTTTAGCTTTATTCAACTCATGAATTCAACTAATAAAAGCGATGAACTCGTTGACAAGTAATTCGAGCTCAAGATTAATAGCTCAATATTCTCGAGGAAATGTCTTTGTTTATTGGTCGCCATATTTTCCCCGCCTAACTTAATCACAATAGAAAAGGTTATCTTTACTGTTTCATTGGACAAATAGTAGTATCTGAGTTATATATAACAGTATAAACCGGAACAAATTTAGTGAATGAATCAAAAAATGTATCTACATATTTAATTACCGACATAGTTTTAGTGAATACTTTTATTTAGTGTAGAAAAAATGAAAATATTCTGTGATTGTATCAATTGCATTGACAGTTGGATAATTTGATCCAATTATTGATGAGTTTGTAAGTGTCATTACCAAATTGATCATTGAATGGATTGTTAATTATAAAAAATAATATATTTTTAATATCTTAATGAGTAGTAAAATTAGATTTTTTAAAATTTTCTGACATTTCGTGACTCAATGTAGGCTATTTCTTCATGGAGAACAATTATATATCTGAAGAAATGGCTTATGCTGAGTTAAAAAAGACATCGGTAAACTTGTAAAAACTTAACTTTTCTACTCATTGAGATATTACAATTATATTATTTTTATTGAAATTTTTAAAGGTTATTTCATTATTTTGTAGTAGTTATGTGAATAAACAGTGCAACGATTGTTATAATTGTAAGCAAAGATGGATAGTGGCTGGCAGTGGAATCCAGGACGCACGTTTCGTCCTATTTAGGACTCGTCAGCTGGATGTACCTGCATCTCAGAGTTGCTGTTCACTCTGGGACTGAGTGGATAACTCGATGGCGCTTGAAGCGAAAGGTGCTGAATTCGGGTCCAAGAGTGAACATCAACTCTGAGATGCAGGTACATCCAGCCGACGAGTGCTAACTAGGACGAAATGCGCCTGAAACTGGATTCCGCTGCTAGCCACCATCCATCTTCGCTTATAATGCTTGTGAATGAAGGAGATATCGAGGCAATACGAACAGTATACACATATGCCAATTAGAGACTGACCAGTTACAGTCCTAAACATCAATGGGAAGATTCAAACAAACAATACTAAGTGGATTGTTATAATTATTTAATTTATTTGGTATATAAAGTTACGAAACAGCAATAAGATACATTTTCTACCTAGAGGAGTCTTATTGTTCATCAGAGATTCAGAATCAAATTATCCAACTTCACTATCTAGGAACTGATAAAATTTCTGGATCTGTCTAAAGTATGTTGTTCCTAAAAGTGATACCATTTTCTGATGCAAAAACTGTTGTCTAATACCAGTCAAACTGTTTGGTATTATCACTTAAGGGACATGCCTTACAATTTTTCATCCAAGATATTTCTATTCAGGAGAGTGATGTGTCGCTGTCTTATACTATATTTTTTCGAACATGTATCACTAGGTCAGTAGATAGCCTACTTTACTATTCTTCTGCACTAAAAATGACGAAAATATATATAGTGTTTAGTTATTTTTCATATAACAATGGATGGTTCAACTTTTAAATAGAGAATATTTCAAAATTACAACATCTAAAAATGAAAACATTGCGTGAATATCAAGTGTTTCAGTTTCAAAATCGTTTACGTTTACAGTCTTACTTTAATGAATGAATAAGTTGTCAGTTATTTTATTTAAAAAAGAAAGAAGTCATAAGTAAGAATAAAAAAACAAGCTGCTTTTATCATAGTAACCACATGCAAACTAAAAAAAACTGATATTTTCTAAGAAAACAATATAGCTGAAGTAAGTTTGCAATCATTCATGAGATTACGTACATTATGTCAAATGGTAATCATTCAATGAAACTTTTATGGTTTATTTAAAACTACGTTTTTTTAAAAGATTATGGCTTTCTTCAAAACTTGACATCATTTAAGAGCGAATAGCATAACCATCGATAACAGTTTATGAAGGAATGAAGCGAATATTTATAAATTACAACCTCATATGTAGTAATGGATGATTAGGAACACGATAGAGAAAGGTCTCATATATAGATTAGTTTATATTCAATCTGACATTTCTGATTTTGATCCAATTTTGATAGTTGTCTCTTGGTTAAGATTGTATAACAGCGGTCTGTACAAACATTTGTCTCACCTATTTTCCGATTGTGTTAATATTAGAGTTTTACGGCCAGTTTAAGATCATTTGACTTAAATATTTATGAATGCCAACCGTAATTACTCATGAGATATTGTAAGAAAGAACTAACGATTCTGGTTATCTAAAATACTGGAAAATATCAACAGAAACGTCGCAGTTCTTGGCATATTTTTTATATCTACGAGGGATAAGTGTATTAGAATCCGATCCTTTTAAGTATGATGGATGGAAGAATAGCTATGGCATGTAAACTGGTACTATACTCTAGTAACTGATTACGAAAGGAAGATACTGATTTCTAAATACACTTTTAAAAATGTTTGAAATAATTAAAATTTGAATGTACGTGTATATTACTAATATTTCTTGGTGACGAAGGTTTCTTTGGACTGAGACATCTACTATCCATTAAGGAATTCGCTTAACAAAATATTCTAAAAAAAACTAAAATATGACAAACCAGCGCTTTTCATAAGTTTTATCGATAATTGTTCAGGTCAATTCTTCATCCAGTTCCACTCGGCATATCTTCAAACGCATAAACTGTTTACTTTTACTATAGGCCATATTTTTATCATCCTATAAACTCAATATCTATGAGCAGAGGGGTAGAAAGTTAGAGGAAAATAAGAATAATTACTGAAACCACTAAGCTCTTTACAATACATTTCCTGGAGAGTTAAACTTTCGTTTGTTTTGGATTATCCAAATATCTAAAGCGTGAAACAGAAACCTTTCAAATTTACTGACTAACTTTATCATATGAGCTCCTTTCTACTGTCTAATACTTTGAAAGTGTGTTTTTAGGCGTTTTTGACTCTGTTCATATAATCTACGTTGGTAGTTGCATGTTAGGAAAGTTTCTAGTAATCTGTAATCTCAGATAGTCTTTCAGTTAGTATCAAAACGTCATACGTTAGAATATAGTTATTATAGTTATCAACATGCCTTTCACTAATCATATGAAGTTACCACCGTTGAATTTAGCTAATAGTTCACTTCACCTGTTGAATACTACGCGAATGTTGTTTCAAAAATCTTATCCAAGGAACAATCACAATTCTTTACATTTATGTCATTCTACTTATTATCAGTCAGTAGTTTGATATTGATTAGCATCTGATAAGAAAGCAGTTTATCATTGAATTTAAATACTCTGTTTGTTCTAACTGTACAACTAATTATAATAAAATCATTATAAGGTATATTATTGTTACAATACATACGGGATTTCGTGCGAAAATACAATTTAACCACTCATATATCACTTATTCTACACTACATTAGCTATTTTGAATAAAGTTCGAAATAGTATTTTTAGCAGAAAGATTTTGCTTCAATGAATAAACAAACCATTGGTAAAAAAGTTAACCGATACAAGTAAAAAGTAGATAATAAATATATCAGCTGAGTAAGCAAAAGTCAACATGTAGTGAACAAGAAGACTAGTGGGGGACAATCGAATGTATTTGACATGAAAATCGCAGACTATCTCACTAAAATCTGACAACCATACAGTAAACAGTTAATTTGCAAATTACCAATCAATTGTCTTAATCTTGACTATTCCCTCTGCAAATATCAATCCATGGTCCCCAATTATTTTTACTTATACATTTTCATAACAATCACGTTTCGTTTCAGTTTTTTTCCTTATCGATCTTCTAGTGAAATACATTCTCTGCCTGGCCATCATCATATACTACTTATATGGATACAAGCTAACCTACACCACAAATATTGTTTCAAAGATAAACAGCTTTTCTATACTGTACTAGGAACTTCATGACTAATGATGATCATAAACGACAATCTCAAAAGATAATGATGTAATTTTTTTTTAGTTTTACATAGCAACTTTTGTAAATATAATACATCAACAAAATACAATTGTACAATCGTTAAAGTACATAAGAGAGAGAGAGTTGTAGTGGGTAATTTATTATTCAATCATTGATTGGTTAACTGTTTTTTAATGAATGTTTCCTTTTTAATGACTTTTTAATGACTAAAATGCTATTTTCTTTTTCTATATATAACTAGAAAACAAAGCTTAAACACATCATATATATATATGATTGTTTTTCTTTATAATGTAACATACAAATATTATTCATAAACAAATACTGAAATCTCCACAAAACCCCTTTTGAAAATTACTCTTTGTTGATAAGTAATTCTTTGATTTCCATAGTCTACTTCTATTTTATTAGGATATAGACATAACAATAACAACTCCAATAATAATAATAATGGCAAGGGGCGAATTGAAGAATTGACAGAATAAAGAAAACTACATAGAAACATAATGTTTATTACATAATTCCAGACATAGTTTGTTTATCCCTTTTGACATAGTAATTTAATCAATATAAATTTGATTCAATTAGGTTTAATGAAAGATTATAATTTAATTTAGGAATAGAACTAATAATTTAACTAGTAATAAATAAAATAAAAATATTTAAGGGGATAATTTTAATTGATGATCATGAGATGTACTTAGTCAAATAGTTGGATGTATTATCAGAAGGAAGTTTTGTGGAGATTTTAGTAATTGTTATTTAGTTGAAATCATGAGTCCATTGAAGCTAGATCACCAGGGAAAACCTGGAACCACTGGACGGCCGTTTTGTCCTATTGTGGGACTCCTCAGCAGTGCGCATCCACGATCCTAAAATCTCCACAAAATATCCTTCTGATAATGATCATATGCTCACTAGTGACTGACTTCAAGAGATATTTCCTTCAGTTCTAGTGAGAAGCAGTGACCGGTGGAGTTCAACCAGGTCTGTTGGGACATATCAACTCACTGAAGACAATGGTGAATGGTTGCTCAACTTTGTGGATTGGTTGAAGTTAAACATTAACACCGTTGGATGCCAACAGGCTCAGTGGTCTAGTGGTTAAGCGCTCGCGCGAGACTGATAGGTCCTGGGTTCGAATCTTGTGGGGCTTGATCGTGGATGCACACTGCTGAGGAGTCCCACAATAGGGTGAAATGGCTGTCCAGTGCTTCCAGGTTTTCCATGTTGGTCTAGCTTCAATTGACTCATGATTTCAAATATAAAATATATTTTTATACAGGTATGAATAAAATTTAGTATACTTTGAGTTAGTATTCCATATGAAGATTTACTAAGCTTAACGACTAGTTTAATAAGTAATTATTGTAACCTAAAATCACATGAAATGACATACTTGTTATATTATGAAAATTCTATACTTGCCTTTTATGTTTTGCCGTAAAAATTGGAATTCCATTCGACTAGTAAAGCTCAAGAATATATATACAAATGTATAAATCAGTTTCTCAACAGTACCCATAGTTCTAGTGGCTTAACGGTGGAACTAAATTCCCGATTGTGTCTATCATCTGATTTCTTTGAAGGGTCTATGGAGGTTTACTTGATTTGACTGTAATTTTAAATCAACTAGGTGATACTTAGTTAGTATAGATTAACAGAAAGCCATTTCATTTATTTTGAGATTGTCCAGTAGTGAAGATACGTGGAACTACACGTCATTAAAGTAAGTATTTGAACGTCCGCTTATGAACATGACAAGTATGAACTAGTGTATTGCTAACTAATGGTTCACATTATGATAGTTATAACTTTAATTCTGTTCAAAAATAATTACTAGCAAGACTAAATAAATTTCTTTTCAACTGTTTATAAATTGATGATCATTCATGTGACTGAATTGTGAAAGTTAGTTGTCAAACAAACGAACCCTCTTATGCATAGTTATGTAAATTAAAATAAATGAAGTGAGAAAAGGTAATGCCATTCAAATAACAACACTTGATGCACATATATTAATTTCTTTAAAAATTTACTATCAAAAATAATCAACTATACTACTTTTTTCGAATTTAATAAAGCATTCATAACAGTTGAAAAGATCATTACTACTTTTCATATATAGTAATATTCACGTCCATTATTTGAAACATAACTGAAAATAGGTCGTAAGCTCATGTGAATAACATTCGTTGAAGCATAAAAATATCTGATCTTTTAGATTTGACTTTCGACATCAGGATTAAGAACCTTACTAATCTGTTGTATTATGAGATAATCGTTCGGCAGAATGAGTATTTCATAGGTAAGCTTAGTGACAGTCACGTCAATAAAATTAATGATTAGCCAGAGATTTAATCAGGTTTTTAAACAATTCATTACATCTGTACTAATAGTACTAATTTAATACACCAATAACTGATAAAAATTCTTCTGATAGATTTGCTTCTTCCGTCAACATAATGAGCAACTTCATAGTCTTTAACAGGTTATGTGGGTCAACAAGATAAATATCCTTTCAAATCTCTTTAATGAAGTAGTCGTTACCAAAATCCCAAAAACATGTCACAGGATTTAGAACTAAAATTCAAAATCGTATCGATCACTGAAAACACATTGAGGTTTTGTGCACTCCAATACAAACCAAATGTATTATAAGTGAACCAAGACTAGTATTTCGCTACAATAGTTGATGTAGGGGAATGATTGTAATCTGAGATAACATTCTTTATTAAAATGAATTTGTTTTCTACCGTTAAAGGAAATGCTTAAATCTCTAAAATAAAGTTTCGTTAAATACAACTCCGTATCACAATAGAAAGCATTCAGATACCCTCAACTTAAACATTATACACCCCTTTAATTGTCATTTGTGGACTATCAGTATTTTTTATAGTTGAATTCATGAGTCGACCTAAGCTAGACTATCACTGAAAACTTGGAAGGACTAGACGGGCGTTTCGTCCAAGTATGCGACTCCTGAACAGTGAACATCCACAATCCCTCATGAGGGACTAAAACCCACAACCTTCGATCCCGCACGCAAACGCCTAACCTCTAGACCCCTGAGTCGGCATCCAACAGCGGTAGTGTCTAACTTCAATGAATGCATGATCTTACACAACCATTCTTCGATTGTCTGAGATAGATACCTGTCTATAATCTGCCAAATTTCATTTCTGTACGGTGTATCTCGGTAGGGAAAAAGCAATACGTTACAAACTTCCATCACTTAACTAAAAATATCACCTGCCTGTAAAACTGTCTTTACAAACTTCCTCGGTAAAAAACTGTGCTAAAGCAAACCTCTGCATATTCAGTCTATAATTGTCACTATTTAAATTACCTTCTTGTATTTTAACATGTAAAATATGTTGGACACTGCAACTCTAACAAGTCACCAAAAATCGTTTGGAGATAATATTCACACATATGTTCTCAATAACTTAATCTTTCATTGTATGACTATACGACATTTTATGTTAAATAGTTTAGCATCGACCAAGTAACCAACATTGTCCCAATAAGCTGATGAACTATTTTGTTTCAGACAAAGCATACAGTCAGTCAGCTACAACGTAGGACCAGGCACATATATGCATCGGTCCAAGTTGCCATCCCTCCTTAGCACAACAAGATGAACACAGCAATATGATGTCTGTCATAAAAATAAAACTATTCGGTTTGAATAGATTAGATACATCTCTCTAGATGACTATTAAGTGTTATACAGAGTAAAAGTAAGGTAAACTCAACTTGTTTATTGCATTAAACACAAATTATGTATTTTAAATAAAAAAATATTCAGGATATTTAATCAAGTAAGGAAGTCCTAAATCACTTTTCATAAATTTTGTAACCTAGTTATTTTATAATTTGTTTCCTTCAAATATTACTGATTTGCCTAAGCAGAATTAATTATTTGACTATTCTAACTTATTAAATTATTTAATATCCACCTCCATGTGTTTTTCTTAAGTAAAAATTAATTCAAATAAATGATATTATTCATATGTGGTACAATAAAAACTCAGCAAGAACCATAATTTGTATTACTTACTAACTTTATTTTGGTTAGTGTATTTTTTACAATGTTGTTTTCTATGAGATGAGGATTTTAGCCCCAGACCTCAACATACACAAAGGAAACAGCAAGACCCTCAAATACAACACGGGAAAACATAAACCCAATCACACTTGATGGCGAAACTCTGGAAGAGGTGGAAACATTCACGTACCTGGGAAGCATCATTGATGAACAAACAGGATCGGATGCAGATGTAAAGACGAGGATTGGCAAAGCAAGGACAGCATTTCTACAATTGAAGAACACATGTAACTCAAAACAATTGTCAACTAACTTCAAAGTCACGATCTTCAATACGAACGTCAAGATAGTCAGTTCTACTGTACGAAGCTGGAGCGTGAAGAACTACTACATTCATCGTCAATAAGGTACAAGTATTTAAAAACATTTGTTTACACAAAATAATCAACATTCACTGACCAGATATCATCAGCAACAGCCTTCTGTGGGAGAGGACAAACCGACTTCCATATGAAGAGGAAATTAGGAAAAAACGTTGGAAGTGGATAGGACATACATTGAAGAAATCACCAAACTGCATGAAGAGGCGATCCTTAACTTGGAATCCGAAAGAGAAGCAAAAAAGCGGAAGGGCAAAGAATACATTACACCGGGAAATAGAAGCAGATATGAAACGGATGAATGTTAACTGGAAAGTACTGGAAAGGATTGCTTGGGGCAGGGTTGAATGGAGAATGCTGGTGTGCGGCCTATGCTCCTCCACGAGGGGTAACAGGCGTCAGTAAGTAAGTATTTAACTACACATACGAAGACAATCATTTCCTAATCACTAAGAAATTTACATTTGTACATTGATCAAACAACGTCTTGAATGTTTAGATTCAGACTGAAGCGGGTTTCGTATATTATTACATGTAATTGTAGTAATCCATATGAAATGATAATTTCAAGAACTCTGGAAAACTAGGTAAATATGTTATCTAAGTGGATTTCGTATTGTACGAAAATTAAATTTAAGCATCAACATCATATACTTCAATATGTCAGCGGAAATCAAGTTGTTTTAACTCCTCAACTTGGAAGATTCATAATACAGTGCAATCATCATAATTTAATCCATTTGCTATCTATCTGGCTTGGAGAATAACATCTTTCAAATAGAAAATTAAAAAAAATCTACAATGAATCTAATTACTTATCATTAGCGAATAACTAGTTGAGTTGTTTAGGAACATATGGTATTTTTCATTTGTATATTGTCATCTGTTGATAAGTTGTGAAAAATCAGTTCATGTTTTTCCATTTTTAGGAAATAGTATTATTTTAATATTGAACATTTATTATACCCTAAACTCATGGTATTATCTCAAATCAATGACAATGTTTACATCATAATTATTACTTCGATTACGTCATCTAACCATTCGTATTTTGAAAATGTCCCACACTCATAGTAGTTGTTATTTTTTTTCTTATGAAATGTAGTTTTTTTTTAATCATTAGTTTCAGGCATAGTAACACTAAACTTGTTTTCCTGAAACTATCTGATTCTATATCATTCTAATTTCCTATTCATACACCATAATGATTTTATCTAAAACGTGTAGATGTTTCAGACTGGTTATTGTAAAATAGAATTCATAGATCTCAAACTATACAGTTAATCATTTATAATATCAGCGTGAAAAAAGATGTCGATCAATACCCAGTGATGTTAAACAGATTCTATGCACATTTCCTAAATCACATTACCCCCATACAGTATAAATAGTTTTTACAAAACGTATTTCTTTTTCTTTTTTATGTATGACCTAGTTTTAGAAACTAACTGTCACATTCAAGTTGGATGTAAACAAAATCGAAGTAATAAAATTTATTCTTTTTCTTTGTTTAAACAAATACATGTATATTTTCATATATGTTTATAGATTTCAGAAGAATTCCTAAATAATTTATTTATTTGTTAAACATATATTAGGTAAAGGTCTTTGTTTTAGAGGTCCTCAATGAAGAGATAAGAAAATACAAAATTAGTATATTATCCGATGATTATAAACACGTCACTATCACATATCATCATTGTATTTACTGTAAACATATAGCTGTTATGCACGATCCCACCTCACGAGATTCGAAACTAGGACCTGTCAGTTTCGCGCGCTAGCGCTTAACCTTTAGATCACTGAGCCGGCATCCTACGGTGTAAATGTCTAACCTCAACCGATCCACGAAATTGAGCTTCACATTCACCAATGTCTTCAGTGAGTTACTATCTCAGTGGTCTAGTGGTTAAGCGCTCACGCGTGAAACTGATAGATCCTGAGTTCGAATCTCGTGAGGCGGGATCGTGGATGCGCACTATTGAGGAGTTCCAAATTGGATGAAACGGCCGTCCAGTGCTTCCAGGTTTTACATGATGGGCTAGCTTCAATTGATTCATGATCTCAACTATTAAAAAATTACTATGATATCCACAAAACCCCTTCTGATAATACAGCTATTATATTGATTAACCAAAATAAAAGCCTCATATTTCCATGAATATAAGTGATTTTAATTACCCTTCACACCCCCTTTTTTCAATCTGCTCTTTAGTTTATAAACTAAATCGTAGGACAGTATCAGTGTTAATTAATGCAAAATAGGAATTAATTTGTGAAAACGATAAATTTTCTAGACTTCATAATCACGAAACTGTTTTCACCATCTAATTACAGATGAAAAATTAAATAAATAATTTATTTTTATCATAATCATTCATGCATATATTTCAGTAGACTGATTATCAAGCTTATAGAGATTAATCCGTAATCTTTAGGTGATTATATACTTAAAAGTGTGAATTAATATATATAACGATTGTTAAATGGACTGGTTGATTGATATACAGATCTGTTGTGAGCTATCAACTCACTGAAGACAATGGTGAATGGTTGCTCAACTTGGTGGATTGGTTGAAGCTAGACATTAACACCGTTGGATGCCAGCCGGCTCAGTGGTCTAGTGGTTAAGTGTTCGCGCGCGAGAATGATAGTTCCTGGGTTCAAATCTTGTGAGGCGGGATCGTGGATTCTCATTGCTAAGGAGTACAACAATAGGATGAAACGGACGTCCAGTGCTTCCAGGTTTTCCACTGTGGTCTGTCTTCAATAGACTTATGATTTCAACTATGTGAAAAATTACTAAAATCTCCACAAAACACCCTTCTGCTATACAGATATTCAGGCAGAAAAACAAAAGATAATTAAAATATTTAGCTTGATTCTACCATAATTACACCGAAAATAGTTCTTTTCCTATAAACTATACTCTTAACTTAAAAGTACCGCTTGTGAACTTCATCTTTTCTTTGCATGCTTTGACATTTGTTGGAACGGATGACATTTAGATGTTTTAAATATCTAATATGCTAAACTTCATACAGTATGTATATTATATTGTCATATATAACTAAATGAATACATTTTAATAACTATGACAATAATTTGCTGCTTTATAATAGAGAGGTTTTAAGTTTTTTGAGTTATTATTTTTATCTTCTATTCATATTACCTCATAGAACTAAGCCAGTCAATTTCCATATATAGAAATATACAACCTTCCATAGCTAAAACTCTATTATTCCATACTTTATAAAATTCAGATAATGAAGAAAAAGCATTCCCAAAACAACAATTTTGCTAAGATACACAATTCAGTTTCATGGCTTATTATATATTTAGAGGGATTCATTATATTAAAAAGTTCTGTGATTAATGATGTTTAAGCAATCAGATGAATAATGGATTGTTTTCATGTCTTTAAATAACTTTGATTAGATTTAATTACTCTGATTTTCATTTAAGATAACAAAAGATTTTCTTAAAAAAGGATCTACTGTCTTCCATGATAACAATCTTCATTATTAAAGTACAAATATTATTGCCAATTAATGGAAATATCACAATTAATATTCTTTATCTTTTGTTAAATAAACAAATTATACTGAAAAGTAAAACTGATTCAATAACGGATCAAACTTCATTAAAAGGAAACTGTTTGAACTGTTGGTATTCCTTGTAGGAACAGTAAATCGAGTCACGTTCCAAACGTCAATGAACTTACATCTTACTAGTTATGTACTAGTTAAAATCCTGAGACTTAAAAGTTATGACTGATATAACAAACTAAGTCATGATTAAATTAAACTATACGTTTTTTTCTTATAGCTTAACTCAATCGAAAGATCGACAAATATCTTCTGTTCCGTATTCTTGAGAGATTTGGAAGGGAATTTATCGTGTACGTAGTGTACTTGAGTACGTAATATTCTAGAGATCACATTTTATATCTATGATAAAACTTTCGAAAATCATGGATTGACATATTTTAAACGTTGACATTTCAGAAAAATGAAGTTTGTTATCATCTATTATACCTATAGCTACTATTCATATATACAATTATAACTATATTACACTTTCAGATAAGTCCCTATAAGTCCACAGTTGTCTTTGGAGTTGAATAATTAACCTACTTACTATTAACGCCTGTTACCCATAGTGGAGAAATATAGACCGCCTACAAGCATACTCCATCCAACTCTGCCCCGGACAATCCTTTACATTTGTTTCCAGTCGTTATTCATCCTACTCATGTCTGCTTCCAATTCTCGGCACAGTGTGTTATTTAACCCTCCTCTTTTTATTCTGTATTCCTTCAGAATTACAAGTTAGCGCTTGCTTGATGATTTCATCAGTATATGTCCTATCCACATCCGGCGTCTTTCCCTAATTTCCTCTTCAGTTGAGAACTCGTTTGTTCCTCCCCACAGAAGGCTATTGCTGATAGTATTCAGCCTACGAACACTGAGTATCTTGAATCTACAATTGTTTATAATTACTTGTACATGTTTGATGATGGTTGTGGTAATTCTCCAAGTTTCACCTCCATTCAGTAGAACTGTCTTGACGTTCGTATTGAAGATTATGACTTTGATTTTGGCTTGCAGACAATTGTTTTGAGTTCCATAAGTTCTTGAAGTGTATGAATGGCGCCCTTGCTTTGCCAACCCTCGCCTGTGTCCGATCCTCAACGTTCATCGATGATGATGACCAGATAGGTACGTGGAAGTTCCCACCTGTTCAGTAGTTTCCCCATCAAGTGGGATTGGTTTGGTTTTCTCTGTGTTGTATTTGAGGATAATGTTTTTTCCCTTTTGTATGTTTAGGCCTACTGATCCAGAGGCAGCTGTTACACTGGCTGTTGATGTGTATGGGATAGAAGAACTAGGTTATCTACAAAGTCCAAATCGTCTATTTGCATCCAACATGTCCCTTGTATTCCGTGCTTCCCATCACATGTGGAGGTTTTCATAATCCAGTCAGCCATCGAAAGAAAAATAAAGGGGTAGAGTAAGCATCCTTATTTGACACTGGTCCTCACTTGGAATGCATCTGTCCTCCTTTACCTGTAACTCTTCTAGTGTTATTGCAGGTCGCAATCACGAGTAAAGGAAGAGGATTGTGCATGGGGTCAGCAACTTCATCCCATAAAAAACAACCTTGTAAACCAGTGGAACTATTAGCTGTTGCTATGTTTTAATAGTCCTTAGTTATTCCTAATTCCTTATATACTGTTTTCTCTGCCCTCCACCACTTTCGGTTTGACTGTGACGGAAGTATGATTTCCTATTTAGTGTGCTATATGGTTATATAATTCAGGAGTAATAATATATGCATTTTGAGTGGAAATTAACTTGGATACGACAGAGAACTAATCTATCTCCTATCTTCTTCTTCCAGTTCGCTACTACGTTAGAATGGCTTCAAAGACCAACCAATATCAATGCCGTGGTTGTTGCTCTTTGGTCACAGTATAAATTCTAGAAATCTGTCATCGGTTCTACTGATAAAATAGTACACAATTTCAATTAGAATCTCTAGCCTTATGTATAACCACCAGACACGTTTACGCTTCATTACTTTCCTAAAAATTATTGATTTAGACTGTTTATATACTTATTAACTGATAAGGTGCGTGAGAATCTTAAGGTCATTTTTTGACTCTGCTCACTATCTGCAGCATAGTACAGGCTTACTTATTTGAGGTTTAAAGCCATACGTGATACCGAATGACCTGTTAACGCACGATATTTTTGACTTCATACCTTTAAAAAGTGGTTCCACTATTAGTTACCTTAATAGGAAACTATTTAGTCACAAAATATTCATGATTAGATTTTTTACCACTACATGGTCAAATAAAAGCGAAGAAGCCTAGACATCAACATATGATCTGTTCACTGTTTTTTTAAGTAGCATTTTTGAATTATTTATATGTGATACCATTTGACATAGACGACCTTAATCATGCTACAAAATGTTGACCTTAAAATTAAAACTTTTCAAATATCAGTATCGTGGTTAGTTTATTGTTTAATCTGTGGGTAGTTTAAACAGTCTTCTATACAGATATCAATATTGCTTAATGGTTATTTGTTGATATTATTATGAAAAAAAATCTTTTCAGTCAACTTTGCAGGAAACATTGAAAGAAATATTAAGTTAGACTATAAATTTGAAGGCACTGAAAGTATGAGTCCTTAGAGCGAACCACTTTAGAAAATAAAAGGGCTAACTTTTACCATTGACCGTGTCCAGGGAAGCAAAACACAAAATTCGTCAATGAATAACAACTTCTGGCTACCATGAAATGTTATAAAGTTTTCGAGAATTTGTTACCGACTAATCCTTATTTCAATTACAATTTTAAAAAAATGGGTACTTAGGTATCTCAGATATTGGTAAATTATTTCATCTTACTAGGATTGCTTAACAGATATCGGTCTTTAAATCGTGATTAAAACTATCTGAAGAAGCAGAAATGCATTTGTAATAATCCGAGAAAATTATTCAGTTATATGAATTATCCCCCTATTATCTTTCCTTAAACAAGGATAATCATCTACTGATTTTGAAAGAAATCAAGTAATTTATTCTTAACAGGATACGTCAACGATTTCAATCCAACTTTTAATGATCATTTTCAAGATATATCGATTTAATAGCTGAATTCATGAGTCGATATAAGTTAGAGTGTAGTGCCGTGCTTCAATAACAGTTCACTTCGATAACCGTTATTATACCAATCTTAACGGTGTATAAAATTAGAAGGCAAAAGGAAGCGGCAACTACATTTTTATTGATGAATGATGGAGACCAGAAAGCTGTGGGCACATGAGTAAGTGTAAGCGAGCGAAGCAAAGATGATGCATGGTGGAGATGGCTGGGTAGCCAACTCGTTATGAGCAAGCATTACTCAATATTTATAATCAGATTAAAATGAATGACAGACATATGATGAATAAGATACGAAGTGTACACATATACGCTCATATAAAAATATAGTCAAGGTTAATAAGCGAATAATGAACAAGATCAAAATATGACTCATAATGTATAGGAGAATTGGCTTGGCCAGCAACTAGAATGAAGTATGTGGGCTTAACATATAAACGGATACTACAAGAGCACCATTGAAAACCTGAAAGCATTGGACGGTCATTTCATTCCACTATGAGACACCTTATGAATTCAACTTTTAAAATACTACAATCAATATAAACCCCCATTCTGATATATCGATTTAATTCAAGAACAGTAAGACAGAGGCATCTAAATCTTCTGAAATGATCAATATATGATATGAGTTTATCTTACTATTTTAAGGGCTTCCTATGATATAATAGAGATAAATGTTTGTTCAATTGTGAAACGTGTAATGCATTTCTATAATATATATATTTAATACGTTTATTATACATATGCTTGTCATATGATTAGCTAATTAGTAATGTTCGATAACATTTATAATAAATAATAAAATTATTAAAATCACAAAACGGATACTATTCAAACGAATCTTTCAAAATATATTTGATAGGATTCAATTAAATCTTTCGAATTCATTTATCTATTTACAAAATCAGACTTATTTCACTAGTTACCTTGAGATAGGTAAGTTTATAATTATTCTAAAACTTCTTATATTCTAACTCTATTAATATTAATTGATAAGAACAAATTATTCACATTCATGTAGGTTAACTGTCTAAATATAATTGGCGACCTACTTAAACATCAGGGCTACCTGTTCCTGTCATCTAGATATTTCAACAACTTATCTAATTTTTATCAGAAGGGGGTTTTGTGGAGATTTTGGTAATTTTATATAGTTGAAATCATGAGTTGATTGAAGCTAAACCACCATGGAAAACCTGAAAGCACTGGACGGCCGTTTCATCCTATTGTTGTACTCCTCAGCAGTGAGCATCCACGGTCCGGCCTCACAAGATTCAAACCCAGGACTTGTCAGTCTCGCACGCGAGCGCTTAACCACTAGACCACTGAGCCGGCCGGCATCCAACGGTGTTAATATCTGGGTTCGAATCTCTTGAGGTGGGACCATGGGCGTGCACTGCTGACGAGTCCAACAATAGGACGGAACGGCCGTCCAGTGCTTCCAGGTTTCCATGGTGATCTAGCTTCAAATGACTCATGAATTCAACTTTATAAATTTTAATTATTAATATTCGTATTATTTACATTGACTCATGATTTCAATTATATAAAACTACCTAATTTAGTTTGTTTTAATAAATCATTATGGTTATTAATCGCACAACCAACTAAGGTTCATTTCTGAAAATTGTACAACCTTTTGTTGTACAAATTACAAAAGAGTACAATCAGAGATATAGTTATTGTTGTTGGCAACATGCAACGAAAAGAATGTCGATTGACTGGACTGTTAACTTCTAACTGGTGATAACTCAATATTTGTTGTCAGGATCGACCAAGAAGTAAGAGACGGAAACTTGTTGAAATATTTTGTGCTGAGAATTCTATATTGTACTAAAAACATAATATTGAATAAAGCTAATAATAATATAAAAATGATAAATAATAAAATTGAATGTCTTGCACACTGCAACATCGACATGTCCGATCAAAAAATTTTTTTTTGTTCAAAATATCAAAAAACGTAGCAGAACTTGACAATATTTTGCTTAGCCCAACTGTGCTGAATATAAAGGAAGACCTTACTACTCATCTAATTTGAACGATTCCTCTTAGTAATCATGGGATTAAATATGTGTCCTAAATTGTTCAATGTGTGTGATGTAAATTATTTCACTTTTATCAAATATTAAATAAAGGACGGATAAACATTCATAATAACCACATTTAATCTGTTCATATTTTTGTGGGCTTGACCTGACTCCAACTAGATCGTATGAGTGATTGTTGTCAAAATATACATCCTGTCTATCCTCGTTGCTGAATAACGAAATTAAATAAGCCAAATTAGAGAATCCATTTTAAACACATATATTTTGTACACTAATGGATTTGGACAGGAAATCAGAGGAATGAAGCGAATGGAAGACAGCGAAGCGAAAATGACATGCATTGGAGATGACGGGTAAGCCAAATCTCTTTAATCAAGCGTAAGTCAATATTTAAAGTCAGATAAAAATAAGTTACAGACATGTGATGAATGGGATAAAAAGCGTACACACACATACACTCATATAAAAAAACAATCAGGGTTTATAAAGGAATAATTAAAAAGGTCAAAATGTGACTCATGATAGATAGGTAACTCCGCCTATAGCTCTTCTAGAGTTACTGCCGGTCCCAAGCCCGGGTAAGGCAGGAGGGTTGGACATGTAGTTAGCGTCCCCATCCGGTAGAAAAACTTACTCGCTAAAAACGCTAACCAGAAAAAATAATTCAAACCATTTAAACTCTGCCCTGAGGGTTGAAGGAATAATTATGACGCCTCATGATGAAAGCCGAAATTTTTCGGAAGTCATGAGACCGATGCACCTTCTAACAACCAGAGCAACACTCTTTATAGGTACATGGAACGTCCGGACAATGTGGGAGACAGGGAAGACCAGCCAAATAGCAATGGAAATGAGAAGATACAACTTGGAAGTACTCGGAATCAGCGAAACTCATTGGACACAAACTGGACAACAAAGGTTAGGTGCAGGAGAGATGCTGCTGTACTCCGGTCACGAAGGGGAAAATGCTCCACACACTCAGGGAGTTGCTCTAATTCTGTCCAAAAAAGCACGAAATGCACTTGTAGGATGGGAATTTCATGGATCAAGAATTATCAAAGCATCATTCAGAACAAAGAAGCAAGGGTTCACAATAAACGTTATCCAATGTTATGCACCCACCGATGATAGCAACGACGATGATAAAGATCAGTTCTATGAAAGGCTGCAATCAATTATAGCTAAGTGCTCAAGAAAGGACATCACCATCCTGATGGGAGATCTAAATGGACTAGGAGAGAGAAATTTAAATGGGGGGAGATTTGCAAATCTATGTGCATTCAACAAATTGGTTATTGGCGGCACAATATTTCCACACAAACGCATACACGAAGCCACATGAATCACGCCTGAACACACCACAGAGAACCAGATAGATCATATTTGTATCAACAAACAATTCCGAAGGTCAATGAAAGATGTGATAACCAGGAGAGGAGCTGACATAGCTTCAGATCACCACCTGGTTGTGGCCAAGATGAAACTGAAGCTAAAGAAACACTGAACAACTGGAGAAACAGCATTACAAACGTTCAATACAGCCTTCCTTCGAGATGCTAACAAACTCAACGAATTCAAGATAACTCTCAACAACAGGTTCCAAGCTCTACAGGGTCTACTGAAAGGAGAAGACACTACGATGGAGAACAACTGGAAAGGGATCAAAGAGGCACTAACTTCAACGTGTCAGGAAGTTCTGGGTTTCAAGAAGTATCATCATAAGGAATGGATCTCTATGGGAACCCTGGACAAAATTCAAGAAAGGAAGAAAAAGTAGACAGTAATCAACAACAGTCGAACACGAGCAGAGAAAGTCAAGGCACAAGCAGACTACGCAGAAGCAAGCAAGGAAGTGGAGAAAAGCATTGAGCCCGACAAGCAGAAACACATGGGAGAACTAGCAATGACAGCGGAAAAAGTTGCGAGATAAGGGAATACGAAGCAACCATATGATACAACAAAGAAACTAGAAGGGAGCTATGGCAAACAGGAGAGACCAGTAAAGAACAAAGAAGGAAAGACAGTCACTGAGACTCAAGAACAGAGGAAAAGATGGGCAGAATACTTCGAGGAACTGCTGAATAGACCAGCTCCATCGAATCCACCGGACATCGAAGCGGCACACAATGACCTTCCTATAGATGTCACGCCAACATTGATCGAAGAAGCCAAGATGGCTATCAGACAAACCAAGAGCGGGAAAGCGGCCGGACCTGACAATATACCAGCTGAAGCACTGAAGTCAAACATTGAGGTAACAGCAAACAAACTTCACCTTCTATTGAAGATTTGGGAACAGGAACAAGTGCCAACGTACTGGAAAGAAGGATAACTCATCAAGATACCAAACAAAGGAGATCTGGGCAAATGTTAGAATTACAGAGGCATCAGTTTGTTATCAGTACCAGGAAAGGTTTTCAACAGAGTGCTGCTGAATCGGATGAAAGACGCAGTAGACGCCCAACTTCGAGATCAACAGGCTGGATTCCGTAAGGATAGGTCGTGCACAGACCAGATTGCGACACTACGGATCATTGTGAAATTCGTCACTATACGTCAACTCGATTGACTATGAGAAGGCGTTCGACAGTGTGGACAGGAGAACATTATGGAAACTTCTTCGACACTATGGAGTTCCTGAAAACATTGTCAACATGATCCAGAACTCATACGACGGACTACAGTGCAAAGTGGTGCATGGAGGACAGCTGACAGATGCATTTCCAGTAGGGACAGGAGTCAAACAAGGCCGTCTAATTTCCCCCTTCCTCTTTCTTCTAGTGATTGACTGGATTATGAAGACTTGAAAATCTGAGGGGAAGCACGGAATAAAATGGACACCTCAGAACCAATTAGACAATTTGGACTTAACAGATGACCTAGCCCACCTATCCCATACACACGAACAAATATAGATGAAGACAGCTAATGTAGCAGCAACTTCTGAATCAAAACAACTGTCAACTAACTTCAAATCGAGAATCTTCAATACGGGCGTCAAGACATTCAGTTCGACTGTACGGAGCTGAAACGTGGAGAACTACTACATCCATCGTCAAGAATGTACAAGTATTCATAAACAGTTGTTTACACAAAATACTCAACATTCACTGACCGGATATCATCAGCAACAGCCTTCTGTGAGAGAGGACAAACCAGGTTCCAGCTGAGAAGGAAATTAGGAAAAGACGTTGGAAATAGATAGGACATACATTAAGGAAATCACCAATGTGCATTACAAGGCAAGCCCTAACTTGTAATCTGAATTGATTGAAGTTAAGCACTGATACCTCTGAATCCCACCTTAGCGGTCTAGAGGTTAGGCGTTCATGAGGAACACCGGAGGTCCTGTTAACTGGAACGAACTGGAAAGCTTTGCTGAGGACAGGGTTGGATGGAGAATGCTGGTATGCGGCCTATGCTCCTCCACGAGGGGTAACAGGCCTAAATACATTACATACAGTAGATGGATAGGTAAATTGGCCTGTCCAGAGGATAGAATAAAGTAAATGGGCTGAACATATCAACCGACATTACAATATCTCCCACTATTAACGTACAAATTTACTAGACTTTAAAATAAAAATAAACGTTTCT
The DNA here is from genome assembly GCF_000237925.1 of Schistosoma mansoni. Taxonomy (NCBI): domain Eukaryota; kingdom Metazoa; phylum Platyhelminthes; class Trematoda; order Strigeidida; family Schistosomatidae; genus Schistosoma; species Schistosoma mansoni. Next base: position 49,269,834 of record NC_031495.1, on the reverse strand, counting down.
ATCACCCACTCCATATATATATATATATATATATATATATATATATATATATATATATATGACCAGAATAACATGACATTCGCGTAGTTAAACCTGCTTTGATTGCACCAAATACTTTAATTTGTTCCTTTTTAATTCTATCCTGTTATTTGTGTTATAAAGAACCAATTTATATTAAGCTTCGAAATGTCATAAATTCAATTTCTTGCTAATTGGTATACTACGAATATATTTAACTGAAATGTTATATTTATCTGTGTTATGTCTTCAGAATGCTTGGTTGTCTTGTGCTTAGTGTTGAAAAACCCTGAATTCGATAATGGGTAGTAAGAAGACTGGTGATATGGATTTATTGGATACTGGCAATAAATCAAAATGACACATGAATACCCTTATTTCTATATTGATTACACTTATACTTGATAATCATTACACAAGGGAAATACACGGATTTACTAAATTAAAAAAGAACAAAGCTGAAGTTACATATCATACGGAATGAATTTCATACGAAATTGATTTAAGAATATCGTAACTTGAATAAGCATTACAGTGAAACGTTGAACAAAATATCATAGAAACAAACAAATCATATATGGAGTAATTCTCATATTGAATACGAAATGGATGTACTGTCGAATAAAAATCAGAATAAATTAGGAAGTTAATTTTTTTTGTTTTTTTTTATTCTCTCAGATAAGGAAATAATCGATTTATCAAGATAAGTATAACAATCATAGTTAATTTGTCTTTCAAATAATGTACTAAAGGTAATACATATTATGTGAAACAATCTACATCATGTACAATTTGTGATACATTACAAATTTGACATATAACAAGTTTAAATAGATAAATTTGATTATGCTCTGAAATTATGTGAAGTATTTCTTCAGATATTAAACTTACTTACTTACTTACGCCCTACTTCTCCATCCAACTCTGTCCAGTTCTTTCGAGTTAACATTCATCCGTTTCATATCTGCTTCTATTTCCCGGCGTAATGTGTTCTTTGGCCTTCCTCTTTTCCGCTTCATTTCCAGATTACAAGTTAGGGCTTGCCTTGTAATGCACATTGGTGATTTCCTTAATGTATGTCCTATCTATTTCCAACGTCTTTTCCTAATTTCCTCTTCAGCTGGAACCTGGTTTGTCCTCTCTCACAGAAGGCTGTTGCTGATGATATCCGGTCAGTGAATGTTGAGTATTTTGTGTAAACAACTGTTTATGAATACTTGTACATTCTTGACGATGGATGTAGTAGTTCTCCACGTTTCAGCTCCGTACAGTCGAACTGAATGTCTTGACGCCCGTAATGAAGATTCTCGATTTGAAGTTAGTTGACAGTTGTTTTGAGTTCCATATATTCTTCAATTGTAGAAATGCTGTCCTTGCTTTGCTATTCCTCGCCTTTACATCTGCATCCAATCCCCCTTGTTTATCAACGATGCTTCCCGAGTAAGTGAATATTTCCACATCTTCCAGAGTTTCGCCATCAATTGTGATTGGGTTGGTGTTCTCCATGTTGTATTTGAGATTTTCTCTGTTCCCTTTGTGCATATTGAGGCCTAGTGATCAAGAGGCTACTGCTACATTTGCTGTCTCCGTTTGTATTTGTTCGTGTGAATGAGATAAGACGGTTAGGTCATCTGCGAAGTCCCAATCGTCCAATTGGTTCTGAGATATCCTCAGATATTAAAACTAAGATGCAATTATGTACGACAAGTCTATACTTAGAAATAATAGAATGTGATAAATATCCAAATTTTAATTGGTGATTTCATACTGAATATGTAGAATATAAAACTGTCTAATATATCCTTGCTTTTTACGTAAACTATTTAGGAATCTAAGTGATTCTACAACTATAGGAAATTCCAACTGTTAATTGATTAGTTCGTTTAGTATTCGCTGTTTTATACATACAGCTGCACTCACTTCATATCGTTAAACGTTTGTGTTCTTTAAAACAAACGATTTTATGGAAATTGATTTAATTAGGAAACGTTTTACCGTTACAGATTGACTTACTATTGGAAATTAAGGGCTCAACAACGACTCCATCACAGAGATCAAGCCAATAATTTTTAAGTCTCACGACGACCACCTTGCCACCTTTCCTGTTGACTACCTCCAAACACCATCTTATCTCAATACAGAAATATATTTATTTAAAAGTGATCCTATTCTATATAATGATTATAGATATCAATAGTTGTATTAACAATTCGTTTGACTGTAAGCAGTTCATATTTTTAAAAAATAGGAAAACCCTACCTATTCGTAGACAATCATTTATAGCCTAACTGTTTTTGTTGACTAAACTTTTAAAATAACCAGTTGGCTTAGCGCTTTCGAACAGTATAACATTGAGTTTTATTATTTTGATGAACTGAAAGTATACATTTAGAAATGGGAACCTCTGAGATCTACTTCAAACTACTTTACAAAATGGCATAAACCACTGGTTATTTTTGTTTATCTATAATCAACTGGAAAGACAAAATTAAATCTGAAACTAAATGTCAGTGATTTTATACATTGATATCAAGTCTTAGTTTGGTCACCATAAATTTTTTGAACTCATTTCTATGCTATCCAATACAGCGTGGTAGGAAGTAACTGCATGTCTGTTACATAACTTCTAATCACCTAAGTCAGAATAGTTCACAACCTTATCAACCGATTAGCCATATCATTATCCTTCATCTACTCCTGATATAAAAACTCGTGATTCAGCGGTTCCACCATGCATAAACAATATCTGGAAAACATCTATGATAGAATGCACACAAATTAATCTTATTTATTCCATTCTCGATTTTACTATTGAACCTAATTCCTGTTTAATGAGGACAAACTTTTCTGACAAATGTTTAACTAAAAAACGTAAAATACTTTACACTCAATTCCTGATCTGCATAAAGTAGGTGGTAAACAATTAAAGACAGACAAAAAAATAACGTATACCAGAATAGTTCTTCTTAATTTGCTATCGGTTCTCTTGGGACAATTGAGAGTGAGTTGCTGAGTAAGATAGTTGTGAACTACTTAATGCCATATCTTTACAAACCATAATTTGACTATCAAACAAAACTACGTCCTAAAATACATCTCTGAACTTAACCAGTAAATACATTTTTGAAACTAAAATATATTTTTGTAGACTTTAAATCTCAGACTGATTTTAGTTAGACCACTTTTATAGTCTGGAAACACCGGATGGCCGCTCTGTCATATTATGGTATTCCTCAGCGATGCAAATCCATGACCCCACATTCGGAAATCAAAAACAGGACCTCCGATCTAGCGTTTGAATGCTCCACCTCTAGACCACTGAGCTGTTATCCAACGGTGATTTAGACTCCATTATTTCCACAAAACCTTTTACTGATAAAAGATATTTGTTTACTGTAAATATCAAAGTATCGTATTTTACTGGTAATATAGCTCTTCATTGACATTTTCCCTCTAGTGCAAACACTCATATTTTGATATTATACTCTCCCGTTTACAGGTTTATTTCAGAATAAATCCTATGTATGAAGACAACTATACTAAACCTTTATATTATCTTTTTCATTTGTTTCAACTGAGTTGACTTATTAGTTATAGTTTTTTGATTGTGATGTAGTAAGCACTGATCCGCACATCTTTAAATGAATTATACTGTAGTGAAACCATTTAATACAGAAATCAAGTTGTAGCCTACTTGATGACTGAAGATGAAAAAAACCTATATTGTCACAGGGTTTAAACCAGTGACCTTCAATCAACATGTTTATTTCCTTACAAACAACAATAGAAAGTTCAGGCATCAACTCTATTTCCTTCACTGACTTTTGTGTCTAAATTTGTGTAATGTAAAGGTGAGCATCAGTTTGCACTTCACATGATGGATTTCTTGTTTAAATTTGGCTAAAAGTTATGTTTTTAAACTCCAGTCTCCTTCTACGTAGTTAAAACTCAATCTCTCAGTCACCACCATCACAAATAAAGAAATTTGTGCATATCACATAGAGGTTCACTTCGAAGGCTAAGTAGCAGTTCGTCATTCGAAGACACTTTAAGTAAATATTTCTTAAAGTCTATTTATAAATAATTTCGGTGTATCATTTAATTTGATTGAGGTTTACACTCTCACATTTCCATATAAATCATTGATTCTCATACTGAATTATCTTATTCACTAAACATACATTTCTATGAAATTCCTCTTGTTATACATCAATCCATTGTGACAATCAAAGAATTCAGATATTCATACAGTGATCAATCATGTGGAAAAACTTTTTTGTCTATTCTTAACACCGAGTGAAATTTATAAATCGGGTAGATGATTATCATTAAGTAGTATTACACAATACAACAATTTGTAAAACTACTTTAAAAGTCTTATTTTCTAGTAATTTACATAACAATAGAGACACAAATCATCCAATAAGAATAAGATATTTCATCATCACATGGTTGATATGAATTTTTTCTAAATGAGTATTATCACATGAGGCAGTACTAGTTTTATCTGAATTTCAAATAAACAACATAATCAAATTCGTCTACAATAGATAAGGGATTTGATTATCTGATAACTAAAATAAATTTTCTTTTTTATCGTCAACCATTGTATTGAATGTAAATGTCATGGTTATAATTAGACAAATAAACCGTATATATATATATATATATATATATATATATATATATATATATCGTTAGATAGATAGATAATTCCAAAGATAATTGAAGTGATAGGAGAAATATAAGCCACCGAATTTCCTGTTACGGCTGAGAGTGGAGAAAGTCCGCTCTCCCTCTCGAGATGCTCTCACATGGCCACACGTATATAACGTCTGCCAGGGAATTCTTACTCACTGCCTTCTCGTGGCGGGGTGTTGTTTACGAAATTGAGAGGACGAAAAGCGAATGCCCGGCGCTTTAACCGAGTTGGTGGACATGGAAAGACCATCTATGGGAGTTGGAAAACCCTGATTCCTAACCAATAGTGCACATGGGCTGCAGTATCCTGAGGTCACCGGTCACCATGGGACTGTATCTCCTTATGATGCTCCACTGCCTTGTGGATCAGATCTTTAGGTCAAAGGCTCCGGATGTGGCCCCCTAAGAAGACCACCTGTTTCTGTTTGGGCACCTGAGCAGTATCACAGCCCTCACACAAATCTAATGAGATTTGTGTGGCGCATATATATCTGGTGCCCCTTTGTACCAATATTTATGTGCTCAAATAAATAAATAAAAGAAGTATACAAAATCAAGTAAATTTAGCAAATCAGCAACACATAAAAAAATTTCTATATGAATAATAACATGTAGCTTATTTTGGTTTTTAAAATTGAGATTTCTCTTTTGATGTCATAGTTTTATGTATATCATAATTAGTTAGCTTATTATTATTATTACACTTGGCGATTTCAAAGAAATATCGACAGAATAAAGTGTGTTTGTGAAGAACACCAATTCACAGAAGTGACAGCTGTAATCGACAAAAATTACTGAGAGAAATAATCAACTAGGAAATTCAAAATAAATGAGTTTCAATATACGGTTGTGGAGATTGTTGAGTTTTGATTGAGACCATGAATCGGTCAATGTTCGACCACTATCGAAAACCTGGAAGTACTGCATGGGCGTTTCGTCCCAGTATAAGACTCCTCAGCAATGAGCATCCGAGCCTCACACTCGGAACTGGAGCTCAGGACCTACGGTCACGCACAAACTCCTAAATTTTAGACTACTGAAACGGCATCCAACGATGATGATGTCTGATGTCAACCACTACATGATATTGTGCGACCATCTTCCACTCTCTTCGGCAGGTAACCGCCTCATACTCAACACAGTTGAAACCTACTGGTCATTACCTGTTCGAGTGCGGGACAAAAGGTCTTAGGTTCTAGTCCTGCGTGTGAGATCGTGGATGTTCACTGCTAAGAAGTTCCATACTAGGGCGAAATGGATATCCATTACTTCCAGGTTTTTAATGGTGGTCTAACATTGCTTGATTTATGATCTCAAAGAAAAAATTACTTTCTGCTCCCTGGAATTTCGTCGCCCACATTTTATTGTTTTGCATAAATGAACGCAATCAACTGGATCAGTCTGGAATAGATTTTTGAAGTCTCATTAATAATAGTCTCCACTAAACTAGGGCAACATACAAAACTTATTCACTTCTTCTAAATAACTCATTGTTAACAAGACGACAAAATTAAACTCAAGTATCATCATTCCTTACGAGTATTAAAATCTTTCTGTATAATCCGTTACACTTTGGAGTATAACAGAGCATTTATTTAATTCCGTCAATGCTCATATCATTATTTGATGTTTTTTTCCTTAACTTAGTTTTGATTAGTTCGAATGATTTATTTGAACGAATATCTACAAATTATTATATTTTGATGTTGCTATTTCTTCCTAAATTGGTGTTATCTGTAAAGTCATTAAATATCATGTAGTGTTTAACAAAAATATATTTTTGATCTTTTTCCAATATCTTCATTCATATTAGATGATCGAATCTAGAACTTTCAGCTTGTTATCATTTCCTCAATGAATCCGAGTATAATCGATTACCAACACAGCATCAGTTGATTTGTGGTATAATATGGTTTAAATACGCAGTAACCGGTAGATAACTACCATACTGTTGAATTTTTCGACTGTATAGGTTATAGTGTCTAACTACAATCTTTTTGATTTATTTCCGAATCTAGTTACCGATGAGTACAATAATTTATATAGTGTAGTATTTTGATGTGGGCTATTTATATCCACACAAGTAGTATATAATGATGGTCGGGCGGAGAATATATTTCACTAGAAGATCGACAAGGAGAAAACGGAAACGGGACGCAATTGGTATGAAAATGCATGAACAATAATGATCGAAAACGATGGACTGATATTTGCACAAGGAATGGTTAAGATTGAGACAATTGATTGATAGTTTGCAAATTAACTGTTTACTGTATGATTGTCAGATTTTAGTGAGATAGTCTGTAATTTTCGTTTCAAATACAATCGATTGTCCCCCGAGTAGTCTTCTTGTACACTGCAGCATTACTGTAAGTAATTTGTATTTATTTCATTTGATTATGCTTTTGTATACATAAAACCGTGGTATACTTTAAGATCAATAAAAATGCTGTACTATCATATGTTGAAGATTAAATCAAAATGGTTCTGTATAAACAATAAGTACTGAAAATGGATTACAATTATTTTTATTTTATATACTTTCAAAGTAATAAACAAATCATATTACGTAACGGATCAGTAATAATACATGTTTTCAATTATAATAAAGAATATATTATTCAATATTTCATTCATTGTATCTCTCGTTATCTCTCATATATATATATATATATATATATATATATATATATATATATATATATATATATATGATCATAAATTCATATTCAGTAGTAATGATTACGTAAAGGTTCAAAAACTAATAGAGATCAATAATTTCAACATGAACCGTCCAAAATGACGACGTCAACTATACTCCAAAAAGGATCCTTTTTTTCTCAACAGTTCTCAAAAATTAACCGTATGATAATATACAAAAATTTTGTTTGTTTTCTCTAACGGTAATATTGTATTAATATTAAATTTTCAATAAAGGATCTATGATCCTATTCAGAATTTGATACATCGATTGAATCGTCAAGAGTTCTTCAAAGTTACACAATTTATGATCTATGCTTGACAAATCAATAAATTGTAGGTATAACAATACTGTACAGTAGAGTAATAAATTACCTACTGAGCCATTTTTCATTGAGTCTAATCGATTTTGTCGAACGTTAGGATCACCTATTAGAATTTGAATGGAGATACGGAATATATTAGCACAGTAATCAAACCATAAATATTCATTAACTTCCCCTTGGATAACAAGATGATGTTGACAGTATGTTTCTAAGCTACAAACATCTCACAGTGATTGAAATTGAAATTGTTAACGGAGGTGGTTACTCGATAACATGAAAACAATAGAGAAATTTTCCTGAAGATCAGATATACTCTACACTTATTTTTTAACAATATAAAATATCGGTAGTCAAAATATCAAAAACAAACAAAATGCTTAATAGCAATGATGAAAAATAGTTAATTAATTATATATCACAATGGGAAACGTTCTGTAGAACAACAAATAACTATAATATAAGACTGATTGGTAGGTACAAATCGATTTGGAAATCAAACATGCAAAACAGTAACTTAGTGTTAGAATGAAACAACGATAAATACATGCAAACGCATACAATAGCAAGCTTCAGCAGATAATGATCATGTGACTCACTTCTTTTATGCATAAAATTAACACATCTATCATCTTTGAAAGACTACGATTTGGTGCCATTGTATTCTCTGTTGAAATTAGAGTGTCTCACTCACAGTTAACTCTTCTACAGTTACATTAAAAGATGAACTTTTTTCGAATTATAAAGTGTTTTTTACATGACATCAATCATTTTTTATTCAATATTTAATAAAAGTGAAATACGCTGCATTTTCGACCTTTTTTAATTTAATGGAAGGTATTTCAATTAAAAGCACATATTTCACTGCGAATTTCATTTCGTTCATATAAATCTATCCAAACACGTCTTCCATGAACACATCACTGTGGTTCATCGTTACCTCCTTGAAGAAAAAGGCAACTGAATTGAGATTTAGAGTCTAAATCGATATTCAAATTGAAAATAATGCCATTCTATGAAATGTTTCCCAACCAAATGAATGTGAAAATATCTGAAAACTGCTTTATTCCATATAGACATTGAATATTAGAAGGGAGATGTGCTACAATTTTACAGATACGTATCGTATCTAAATTTTTTTTGTTATTATCGTTTGCTTTTATTATTCCACAAGCAATTAGCTATCAGGACTCAGTAGCTAAGTGGATAACGCGTTGGCGTTTGAAGCGAACGGCACTAAGTTCGAGTCCTGAACATCAACACTGAACATCAACTCTGAGATGCTGGTATATCTAGCTGACGAGTCCTAAACAGGACGAAATGCGCGTACTGGATTCCGTTGCTAGCCATCATCCATCTTTACCTATAAAACTAATCGTTATTGAAATATTAGCTAAAACAAAATAAGCCATAAAACTAAGAAGAAGCATGACAACAAGAACGACGAAAACAAATCCAAAAAACATAAAAGAGACAAAGAGATTAAATAGAAAGTAAACAAGTTTACTGTTGAAGTAAATCGTCAAATCTAATTGTATAATGATATAAAATTATCCAGAAAGCTAATATATAGATCAGACTACTGAATATAATTTACTGTAATATGGTAACTGTGAGATTTACAAATGTACCTTTTACCGTATTGTATGCATCAAGTAAATATATGTAATTTATTTAACACCTCCATACAGAGATTTAACTTTAATACTTTATAAATTCCTAGTTTGTTTTGATGTCTGCTATATATAAAAATTAGTTTTGAAATGAATTGAAATTTATCACTCAGCGGGGGGGGGGGCTTGGAGAGCGGGTATTTGATTTTCTGAAATAAACAATTAGATTTCAACGATTCAATTATCGTTTGATTGTAAAAAAAAATGACCGTCATAAGAATGTTTCATTATTTCATTCTGCTAGCTTAATCTGTAACGAGTTATCGTTGTGTACATTCGTATGGATTGTGTTTTTTTTCAAAGTTGATCTTTAATCATGTAGCTATATGAACTTTATCTTATAACTTTGTATATTGGATGTTTGTCATCATTACTGCATATACGGCATTTAGGAGATTTTCTAGAATCATAGAAACTTCCTGCATTTAAATTTGTCTCTTCATAGTTGTCTACACGGTTTATTATGTCTCTTTTCGTTAATTTATGCTTATAGATTCACAAGTGATGTTAAATCCAATAGCTTTATTCTTACGAATTTTGTAATATAGAAAATGTTATCCGTCAACTTATTACTATTTTCAAGTATTCTTTGTATTTATGATAAAAAAAATGTAAACGTAACTTCTTTAATTCCTCATTTTGAGCATTATTTTCTACCAGCAACTCTTTTGGTGTTTACTTTCATTCAAAAACAGTTTTGTTGTCACCTTAAACCTACCCTGGTAATATGAGCTTATTATCCAGAGTGATGAAGTTTCAAATTATTTTCTTTATTATCTTCGTCTCCTCTTACCTTCCATTTCTAGTCTAGTTGACCTTTTATTTTTATATATAAATGTTCTTAACAAGTACAGTATGTGTGATCAGATTGGTCGAAATGTATTACGCTAATATATCACATAGTTCTGATACTCTTGATCTTCTTCATTACACTATCGAAATTTATCAAAGGGACTAATTCTATTAAATTCATTGATTCAACTATTTATAACTCGATGTAATTAAGATCAAAAGAACCTTAAAACGGTAATCACCTACTCTATTCTTCTGTATAAAAAAAAACTGATTACATTTAATGATGAGTTTTCTTTGTTTTTTTTTTGTCGATAACGACAACCTTTCAATGTATTTCACATCCTATGACATCATTGTCTTTGATGATATATATCTATTTCAAGGGTTCTGTATGAGAGATTAAAACAAAAAAAATTTTTTTATTCATTTATAAACTCATTATGTATTACATTTTTTGTTTTATCAAACATAACACATCATTATCTCTAACGTGTAGTCACGTTTTTTTATAAAAGATGTTTGTAAATTTCATAAATAAAATAAAACTAAATTATAATTAAACTAGGCACTTAGAAACAACACATGACTATGGTTTACATAAATGATCATAAATAATTGATGACGATACTTATTTTTTTTTTTTTCAGTTTTACAAAAGTTCAATATTAACCTTTGTTAATATTTAAATTTTAGTTGATAAGTCTTTGTTGATAGAAAGACTTCTCGAATGAACACCTTGATTTTCGTTAAATAAAATCATATGCTCAATACGATAAGTAGTAATAGTTTAATCAATGGAAAACCCTTTATTTTGATAAAAATGATTAGCGAATAGGATTACCCTGCATCTATGTTCATATTTATTCTGAGATTTAAATCAAGTATTCAGCGTTTAAGACACCAGAACTTTATCCTTAACTCAGTGCAACCGGAAAGCTCGAATCCTAACAACCATGATAATATTTCATATTAATTAAACAATTAAATCATATCATATCACAACTTCTTATTACCACTTGAAGTAATGAATATCTGATCCATCAACACTGTGATCTAAATACATCCAAGCAAAAAACTAAAATATAAAGAAACGCATATTATCCACTAGTTATCGTGAAAATAATAAAGTATAATTTATTAAATCAAAGATATATTCACCTTATTTTTCCTGTTTATACTGGCAGATTGTTTTTCTGTTAAATTAGTCGTTTTGTCACTACTACCCAGAAATCTGTATTGCGCAACAAAATCACCAAGCTTATTATAACTGTTTGAGCATGTTTCATACTTGTTGTTCTTCAATAACATCATGTCAACAGTTATATTATCTTCTATAATATTCATCTATTTACTGTTTAAAACATTTAATATTGTAGTTTCCTAGTATTTAATTCATATTCTTAAGGTTCATGCTTTACTCATCTCAATTGTTTTCACATGATGTTTTAAAATATGCAGTCATTAATGCGTTGACTACTTTTAGGAAAAATATTTTAAAATCTCTCAAGTATACATTTATCTCATTCCTAGTAGTTTGCATACCGTAATTTTTGATTTTGTTATTTAATTTTTTAACCGTTAGAAGTTCTTATATCTCATTCAAGTTCATTTTGAAAAGCTCACTAATTCATTTGAATAGTGATACTATGTTGTTCAATAAGAATTATGTCAATCATACATAGAGATTGTTACATTAGGAAATATTACTGATAATATGGATGTTTTGGCATTGAAAAATTTCCTTACCAATTTAAATTGTTTGTATAATCAAAGATGGATAGTGGCTAGCAGTGGAATCCAGTACACGCGTTTCGTCCTATTTGGGACTCGTCAGCTGGATGTACCTGCATCTCAGAGTTGATGTTCACTCTGGGATTCGAACCCAGTACCTTTCACTTCAAACGCTATCGCGTTATTCACTCAGCTACTGAGTCCTGATAGCCACTTGCTTGTGCATCGGAGTGAAGTGTTTAATTCATTTAGTATTGTTTGTTCGAATCTTCCCATTGATGTTTAGTACTGCAACTGGTCAGTCTCTAATTGGCATATGTGCATACTTTGCGTATTGTCTTGATATAGCCTTAATTCACGACCAGTTGCAGTCCTAGACATCAAGGGGAAGATGCAAACAAACAATACTAAGTGTTTGTATAATCCTTTCTTGTTGAATGATTAGTTTAGTTATTGAATAATTCAAATAATTCACTATATATTTCTGTTTGTGATATGTGTCACATTGACATACAACTGTATAGATTCTGAAGTTTTAGCTTATTCGTTTTAAAATGTTATTTTTCATTTAGGTTTGATTTCGCTTTTGTGAATTTCTATCCCAAATTACGTACGATACTAAGATGGTGGAGACGATATGTAGCTCAGATGGATGATTTTGATTTTTATATTCAACATACTTATTAAATTATCAGGATTTTTTATACCGCAAATGCTTCATAGTGATTGATATTTTATTATTAAATAAACACTTTATATACACCTCTTTTTCCGTCAGTTACCTTCTCAAAAGGATAGCACCCTTAAAATTATTAAAAAACAACTAAGTGATACATTAAACACTTATTGTAAAACTAATGACAACAATTCTTTCCTTTAAATACAATATCCCTCATTAATCAAATCATAGTTCTCAGATGGGGCTTTTTTGGAGATTTCAGCAATTTTATAGTTGAAATTATGAGTCAATTGAAGCTAGACCATCATGGAAAACCTGAAAGCGAGACTGATAGGTTCGAATCTCGCTAGGCGGGATTGTGGATGCGCATTACTGAGGAGTCCCACAATAGTACGAAACGGCCGCCCACTGCTTCCAGGTTTTACATGGTGGTCTAACTTCAACTGACTCATGATTTCAATCATACAAATTTGAATTAATAATATTCGTATTATTTACAAAATGTCATAAAGTTTAGAATATTTATAAAACTAAAATGATTAATAAGTTCAGTCATAATTTTGTTTATACAATGACAGTCGACATAGTCATCCACTACGATCAGACTATGATTAAATAATTGACAGAATAGATAAAACAAAGTTAAACGGTAAATGAATAAAGTATATACTGACTCATAAAATGTAAATCCTACTACATATACGAATATAAACCTTTTCTCACTTACTTTACTCCCTTTTGTTTTATCGTCTGTAGCTTTATAGGCGTACATATAAGTATTTATGTATTTTATATATAAAGATGAAATGTAATGACTTTCCGTTTTTCATATGGATTGAAGGATATCCATTAACGTCATTTTTTATTGTCTGGGTTATTTGTTTTCCTAAATGTGCTCATTCCTATCCTAGTATTGTTGGTTGGTAAAATTTTTTTCTAAATAGAAGATAGTTGGTTGAAATTTATACGATATCACATGAAAAATTTTAAATTTCGTTCTTCTCAAAGCTGACAGCAGAATATAGATTGTTTTCAGTAATTTTGACAAGCTTTTAAGGACAGAGTCTAGTAAAATATATGCTCCAAGTATTTCAATATCACTAACAGTCCTAACGTAGCAAAATTTACTCAAGATATGAACAATAAAGGACATCGTGTGTTCTATGGTTAGTCACAGTTCGTCTGTTCTTCAAGAGTTACAACCAAATAGCTACATCGAAGCAATGAGCACGGGATGTACATATACCATCAATCGTTGATAAAAATCCAGTCCCTGATACCATACTTATAATCACATTCTATTTTATATTCAAACCGTCAATTTGAAATAAATTCGAAGATTCGAAATCACAAAAAGACACTCGTTCTCTGCACTGGTATTAACAAACACTAATAGTTGTTGCAGTTGAGTGACTTCTATATCATTAATAAACAGTGTCGTGTGTGAGGCGTTAATCCATCAAGTATCTTGAACGATGATTGAAAGTAAACACATAAGCCAATAGATATTGATTCAGTGTCTAAAAGGTGAAGGGTTTCTACATAACATCGAGACTTTTTGATTCGGTCACTGGCAGCAAACTACTGAAAAATCCCATGGTGATATAAAACAGCTGCCCAATCTTTCCTGGTTTCCGGTTGTTTAACTAAGTTCACAATATCTACCATGAAACTGAGAAAATCCGTTAAGAAATACCATAGTAATTAATCTGATAATCATTTAACTTTCAATTCGGTGACAGAAGTCTCTAAAATATGTAAACTGAAATGTAGTTAGGTTTAAACAAATCTAATTTTGAAGTAAATAAACTAATTTAGCAATAACATTGAATATTCACTTCTATTTAAATTTATAAATGTTTCATCGAATATATATAAACTGCTTTAATAATTGACCTAATTCATATTTGTAATTTTAAAATATCTAGCCTTTTTTATCTCTAACTCCAATTAAAAAAAAGAATTTTTTCCGGGGGGGGATTATAGTTATCCGATTATTTTGTTTAGCAATGTAAATAGATTGAAATCAATGTTTTCAGGTTACAAGTTCTAATGGTGGTAATAGAGATTAATTTACAAGTGGATTTTTAATCAATACTCAACATTTTGCCCTTTTTTTAGATAATTTTTCATCACAAATTCATCTATCAGGGGAATAGTTAAAGATCAAGAATCGTTGAATATTTATTTCGTCTTAACTTGATCAAATAATAGAGGTGTGTTTATTAGTATTTAGTGTCAGAATGAATGTTTGAGTGTTCTAGTGTAAAACTTTGACCTGTTAAAGGTAACTATATCGAGAATCTGTCACCAAATGATATAATTGGATTGTGTTTGTGCTGTGTTATACTGTAGTCAAGAGTGTGAACGGGCGGCAAATAATTAAATGGATTAAAGGTTTCAAGTTAGATATCATGCGATATTATATGTGCGTGTAATACTAAATTTTTCTAATGTAATATGAGAAATGTTTACTGTTATCTGGTGCCTTTCAATTGCTAAATCTCTATAGGAGTACTACATAGCTTAATGAAATATTTTTGAATAAACACCGTTTCTATAAAACCTTCTATTGTATCTTAACATCGATCAGTAATGGTGAAACAGCACATTTAAGATTTTTATGTTTCTCAATTTATGTTTTAAGCGTTTAGATATTGAATCAACTTGAGAATGTTCAAGTTTTTTAATCCTCTAGAATTAAAGACGAATTATGTTGTTATTTTAGATTTTCGATTGTATTTGTTGGAGTAAGTATTTGATAACATGAGTAAACATTCAAATCACAACAATCTCCAAATGGTTCCTGATTTTAATAAAACCTTATGATTACGATCAATATGCTTTGGTATCCAACAAACAGCCTTGTCATTTACAACATAACAAAAGTAACCACAAATACATGATGGTCTACTACTTGGATATTTAAAATATAAATTAACTTTCATGAATAACTAATTTAAATATACCTATGCTGTATTGAATGTCAGACCCCAATGGATTGTCTGACATCCAAAAAAAACTGTTATATTGTATCTTAACAAAAGAAACTAGTGGTCAGACAATACGTGATTTATTATAATTTTACCGGTGTACGTTGTATTGCACAGCCAATTATGTATGTTAACGATCTTTGTTGTTCTTTCTTTAATCGTAAGAACGGACAAGCTGTTTTTCTAGACAGAAATAAAAAAGAAATACACAGTCTAGGATATATTGAATTTATTAAGTAAACTGTATGAGATATTCTCAATGATTTTAGTAAAATGAAATTTGATAAATTTTGAAACTGTCTTCATAGATCATATAGATAGTATTGTTAGAATACATAAAGTAACCTGTGTCTATTTTAAGACTTAGAAAAACATGTAAATATAGATTGCACTATCTCGGAAAATATCTTCTAACACATATACTTGAATTATTACAGTGGACAAATATAAACGTACATGTTCGACAACAACAACGAAAGCTAAAAATAGATGAATCGCTGTTTTTATAGGTATATGTATGTATACATATATATAACTTTCGAAAAAGTCACCGACACTGATTTATTGGATAGCTACAAAATGATTAATTCGAAGATATTTTACATTACGGATTAACATTTAACGAGGAACTATTAAAAACATATAATTATCAGAAAGAGGTTTTGTGGAAATTGTAGTAATTTAATATTTGGATTCATGAGTCGACTATGGATAGACCACCTTGGAATGCCCGGAAGCACTGGACACCCGTTTCGTCCTAGTATTGGACTCCTCAGCAGTGCGCATCCACTATCCTGAACGTGGGGTTCGAATCCAGGACCTTCGGTCTCGTGCTCGAACGCTGAACCTCTAGGCCACTGAGGAGTATTATACTATGACGAAACGGCCGTCCAGCGCTTCCAGGTATTCCAAGGTGGTCTAGCTTTAATCGACTCATGAATCCAACTTTTAAAAAACATATCAACCATCGCACGTCATATAAATTAGATACAAACTGTAAATATTATGATCTAACTGAAGTTGTAAAGTGTAATCCAGTATTATTCAATCCAAAAACTAAACAAGAAAATATCGGGTACAAAAACTAAATACCATTAAGTTCTATTTACTAAATATTTTAAGTGTATGTATATTTTAAAGAATCTTTTCAATCTATACTCTTAGTAAACGATAAAATCTTACATATTTTCAGTTTTTCATTCAAATACTAAACTATAACCCAAGAATCTTGACATGATTCAAGGTAAAGAATACTCTAGGAATTCAATTTAGCTTATAATCCATCAATAAAGTATACTAATAAGATCTATATATAGAATCACATTTATAAAAGTATTTAATCATTTACACAGCAAGACATTTTATAATACAAAAATATTTTGTATTTTACTTAGTCTGTGTGAAAAATCTATTCACAAATGTTAGTAGCTTATTTATAAAACAACTAACTGAATGATGATGTATTAAAATGTGTCGTTTTCTTTTAACTTGTTTAAATGTAAGCAAAGATGGATGATGGCTAGAAGTGTAATCCAAGATGCGCGTTTCATCTTATTTGCGACTTGTCAGCTGGATGTATCTGCATCCCACAGTTGATGCTCACTCTGGAACTCGAAAGCAGTACCGTTCGCTTCAAACGCCAAAGACGAATGCTAAATAGAATGAAACACACATCCTGGATTCCATTAGTAACCATCATCCATCTTTGCTTAAAAAGCTTGTGACTTCAGGCAATATCGAAGCAGTTTGTACAGGATGCACATATGCTAATAAGAGACTGATCAATTGCAGTCTTAAACAACAATGGGAGGATACCAACAAACAAATAACTAGTGAATTGTTTGAATGTATTTGTATTAAACTTTATATAAATCTAATACCATCCTGTGAATTCACAAATATAAACGATGAGAATTAGGAACCATTTCATAGAAAGCTTCAGAACAAACATGTATGTAAATGAAAATAACAGGTGATGTGTATTTCATTTTAATTCGTTTTAAAATTATAGAATAAAGAAGCACCGACTTGTAGACAATTTACTTGTTAGAAGAATTCAATTATACGAATTAAATAGTGATGCATAAATCGTTTGAACCATGTTTTTGTATTACAATAAACCTTAAAATCTTTCTTTTGTAATGCGACAGAAGTTATTTTTTGTGATTTTTATTGCAGTTTTAGCGTAGTGATAACGATAACATTCCTACTCTGTAGTGTTGGTTGCTATGTTAAGCCCACGTAGCTTAATCTAGCTTCCGGACAAACCAATCTATTCATTCTTCTCAAATTACATTTTGACTATGTTAATTATTAGCATATCAACCTTGACTGTTTTCATACGAGCGTATGTGTATGCATTTCTTATCCTATTCATCACATATCTGTAACTTGTTTTTGTTGGACTATAAATATCGATTCACACTTGATTATATCAAGTCGGTTAACTCGCCTTCTCTATTGAGCGTCACTTTGTTTTGCCTCACTTTCCGATTAACAAGTGTATGAAATATACGTATTCAAAACTTCATTCTCGTATTCGACTTATTTAATTCGGTTATTCATTAACACGATTTAAGTTGATAATTATATACGAGGGTAGCCAGGATTTGTTGATGTTCACTCTGGGACTCGAACCCAGTACCCTCGCTTCAAACGCCATCGCGTTATCCACTCGGATTCCACTGCTAGCCACTATCCATCTTTGCTTATAATAGTAATTATTATCATTAATATATTCCATATGTCCCTTTGAATTAGACAAGATTTAGAAATACCGAAAATGAAAATATTAGCTAAAAGACATGTAACTATTGATCTCTTGACTAACTTTCAAGTAAGTACTTTGTTACATATTCTCTAATGAAATAGATGAACTACAGTAATTACTGTCTTTTATCATACCATGTATCATGTATTGAAAAGTATAGTTGTAAATTATTAGTTTAATATAAAATTTAACACAGCTGAAGAGTCCCAAATAGGACGAAACTCGCATCCTGAATCCCACTGATAGCCATCATCCATCTTCGCTTGTAAGGCTCGTGACTTAAGATAATATCGAGGCAGTCCGCACAGGATGCACATATGCCAATAAGAGACTGATCAATTGAAGTCCTAAATAACAATGGGGAGATACAAGTAAACAACACTAAGTGAATATAAAGTTCTACACTGTTCTAAAATCAAATCAAATATATATCTAATCATTGCATATAGTAAGCTATTCATTATTCAGTAAATGATTCCTAAAAATGTATAGTTACAATTTGAACCGATATTTTTTTCAAATTAATAAAAGTACCTGGAATATTCATGTGAATGTTAATTAGTAAAATGATAAGATTTTAAACATTTAAGTAATATGAATTAGTCACGAAAAAGGTCAAATGGAGGAAAACTGGATAATGTTAATTATTTGAATCAAGAATGAACAAAATATATCGAGCGAAACAGTCCGTACTAGGGATTATTCATTCAAGAAACTGATCTATGTTTGATCATCTTTAGGCATTGATTCAAATTTGAGTAATGAAGGTTTCAGGTAAAAATAAAGCTCTCAATTATCACGAAGCATTCCATCCAACGAAAGCTAATATTAGTGCACTTTTAATATCTTGAAACTTTGGTCAAATAACTAAACAGGTTAAATTCACTTAGTATTGTTTGTTAGAATCTTCTCATTGAATCACCCCATTGAACAAGCAAGTGGCTATCAGGACTCAGTAGCTGAGTGGATAACGCGATGGCGTTTGAAGTGAAAGGTACTGGGTTCGAATCCCAGAGTGAACATCAACTCTGAGATGCAGGTACATCCAGCTGACGAGTACCAAATAGGACGAAACGCGTGTACTGGATTCCACTGCTAGCCACTATCCATTTTTGCTTACAACTAAACAGATTGCTCTAGAAAATGTAGAAAATTTGATTGGACCATGTTATTTTTAAAAATGGTTCATGTTATGTGCAAGGAAATCTCCTACACAATATTTGCTAAGTAATGGCTAAATATTTACAAAATGATTCGCTACATAGCAGGTTAGATTTGGCCTCTTTTTATCAAAAAATACAGTGTCGGCTAAATTACTGAATACCACTGTATACATCATATCCCAACAGCCATTATGTTTCTTGATCTTAGATTTGCTTTCAATTTCCCTCTGGTAAGTTTAATGAAGTCGTGAGAGCTATGTATATAAATACTTCAGTTTGAGTAAGAACTTTTAAACACTTCGGACTTGACTTTTCTGAATAAAACTTGGAAATAATCAAGCTTTCTAATTTTACCGTCTCCCTTTGACTTTCCTAACGACTATACTCTAATTAACGCGTGTTCTTAAGTTATGAAATTCCTGCCTGAAGAAATCAATTACAGTCATAAATATGTATATATAAAATCATTTCAAAGTCCAAGAACTCGTGAGCTAATCAGTAAATACCTAATCAGTTAGTAATCAGCGTCCATAATTGTGCTACTTCTGAGTTATTACAACTCCAGTATTAATGATAAACCACTTCAAATAATCACCTGAGCTGTTTTACATTGTGTTCGCTTCGATGGATAAAATTTACATTCGTCTAGTGTAGATAGAGTAGTGTTTGTCAGTTTGATATGTTTTTAAAAGTTACTAAATTGTCTTATCGTGAAAGATTAAATATTTGACTCTACAGTGTACCCAAACATAAAAGACAAAGTTTATGATCTCATCTCTCTTATTTTTCTTTCTACCGGTCATGTCACCCCTATGTTTTTCTGACATTGCTTCTGCTTATTATAAAATATTATCTGTAGAAATAATAATTTAATATATCATGTTATATTTTGTTTACTTTGTCTGTTTAAGTATCTTATCTGTAAAGCATCTAACATGCTATTTGCTTATACACAGGAATTATAAAAAGATCGTTACAGAGTTTTAAATGTAGAAACTAATAGAATTCTCAAGACTATTGTGCTCCCCCTCAATATCTTTTTTTGAAAACATGTGTATCAAAATGATAGATCGCTTAACTTATTTCTCATACTGAAAACTTAGTGGATAGTTGAGATTTAGTGACGGATTATAGATATAATTTTACAAAAAAACACGGTCAAGGCCACAAATGCTCAATGAAAATGTTTTTTCTAATCGCATCAATGGGGGGACACGAATTCGGATTTCTAGAACAATATCAATCAAAATTATAAGTACGTCTTTCCTTATATCAAAGAAGTACTTGACACACTCTCATCACGTTTCTCAAAATAGTCATTCATATACATTCACTCTACATTATTTTATCCCTTACAGAACATATTCTTTCTTCGATTCCATGACTAGCTCAAAACGAAATATTTGAAATCATGAAGTTATTTGATTTAGTCGAACATTATTTATCGGTATAATTTTGAACATTACATTCAATAAATGAAGACATTTGAGAAACAGTTTAAAGCGAATTGATTTGAAAATCTTATACATAATTAAATATAAAATGACCAGATTTCATATTGTCTTGTATTTGTAGGCTACACTCTTCACAGACTGATCTCAGTTATAATATCAGTGAAAGCCAAGGAGCACCGAATAACCATTTCCTTCCTATGATAGGATCCTTCAACAATGAGCACCCATAAGCTTGCCAACGACTGAACCTGGAACCTTCGGTTCTCACAATGAACCTTTATTCATTGAAATCATTGGGTTGAAGTTATATGATATGATTACAACCCGCAATTTGTTTTGTATAATAATTGTAAACTGTAAGGATGGCTCTTTGGCAAACTCAAGGAGCTCAGAAATAGTCGAAGACATTCCATCCAATCACCGCTTGAGGAACATTCGAGAGTGTCGACGTGTAGCTTCCCTATTGGATGAATAAGAAGGATCTCTTATGTGCCTATAGGATGTCCGAAATGATGATTTACTTTCAGCCAAAAACTATAAATACATGAGATTTCTGTACTATATTTGACACTGTGTTAGGAATAACATTCCTACTTACTGGTCTTCTGTCTTGCGACGTTGCAGGTTTGATCTTTCAAGTAGTCTGGTAGTAGGCAACATAGCAAGAATCAAAAGCTCTAAATATAACATAAACCCCATATAAAATATTCAAAGTGTTAAAAATGTTTTTATATATACTTCAGAAAAAGTAAATCATTTCAATCAAAATAAAACATGATATTCATCATCTGTTGATATCAAACTAAAGATTAACATCAATCGTAAATAAATACCAGTAAAGAATACTTTCTTAAAGTGAAACCAATTCCCCCTTAAATATCATATATTTAAAATTTAAAATATATAAACAATATATTGATTACAAAATGTTATTTTATTTAAACTAAATCAGTGATTGAATTTCGAATAACAAATTTATTTAAATCATGAGTGAATTGAAGCTAGACCACGGTGAAAAACCTGGAAGCACTGGATGGTCGTTTTGTCCTACTCTGGGACTCCTCATCAGTGAGCATTCATGATCCAGCCTCACGAGATTCGAACCCAAGACCTATCATTTTCGCACACCAGCGCTTAACCACTAGACCACTAAGTCAGCATTCAACAGTGTCAATGTCTAACTTCAACCAATCCACGAAATTGAGCAACCATCCACCATTGTCTTCAGTAAAACATGATCTCACAACAGACCCGTTTGAACTCCACTGGTCACTGCTTCTCACTAGAACTTCATGAAATACATCTTGAAGTCAGTCATTAGTGAGAATATGATTATTATCAGAAGGGGTTTAGTAGAGATTTTAGTATTTTTATAGTTAAATTCATAAGTCAATTGAAGCCAGACCACTATAGAAAACCTACTGAAGAGTCTCATAATAGAAGGAAACAGCCATCCAGTACTTCCAGGTTTTCTATGGTGGTCCAGCTTCAATTAATTCATGATTTCAACTATATAAAATTACTAAAATCTACATAAAATCGCCTTCTGACAATAAATTTAATTTTTTTATTCTATTTTTTTAAATATTTTATTTAACATAAATAAATTAAAAAATGTAAATTTTTATAATTGATTTTATTTGATACAATTACATTTTGTTGTTGTTTACATAAACAAATAATCAATATTTACTAATATTGAATAATGAACAATAACAAAGAAATTTGAATTTTTCCGTTTTTTTTTCTTTTTTTGTTTTTGTTTTTCACAATATTTTTAAATAACAAAAAAAATCAAATTTTTTCATGTGAATATTTTTTTTAAAAAAAACTGTATAGTTTTAGGTGATTTCGTTTTTTTTCTTTTCTTTATTTTTAAACCAGTACTGTTATATTTAGGGAGAAAATATTATATGAAAGAAAAAATCCTAATTCAATATCTTTCATTAAATTTATTTATCATTTTCATAGTTAAAAGCATGAGTCAATTAAAGCTAGACCACCGAGGAAAACCTGGAATCACTGGACGGCCATTTCGTTCAATTGTGGGACTCCTCAGCAGTGCTTATCTATGACTTCGCCTCGCGAGATTCGGGAGGTAAATCCAGGAGTTCTAGTGAGAAGCAGTGACCAGTGGAGTTCAAACCACGTCTGTTGTGTGATATCAACTCATTGAAGACAATTGGTGAAAGGTTGCTCAATGTCGTGGATTGGTTGAAGTTAGACATAGACACTATGGGATGCCGGCTCAGTGATCTATCGGTTAAGTGCTCTGGCGCGAGACTGGTAGGTCCTGGGTTCGAATCACGCGAGGGAAGGTCGTGGATGCGCACTGCTGAGGAGTCCCACAATAAGATGAAATGGCCTTCCAGTGCTTCCAGGTTCTCCTTGGTGGTCTAGCTTCAATTGACTCAAGCTTTTAACTATGAAAATACTAAATCTCCACAAAACCCCTTCTTATTTATCATTGAAAAACATAAGTTTGAAAAGAATGATCATTGAAATTTTTTATTTAGTTTCTATGGTTATCTAGAAATAAATCGATTGTAAAGAATTGTAACATTTTTACAGTTGTTTATCGATTTGAATTATGATTGGTTTAATTTGATTGAATTTTGAATTCATCATGTTATATCATATATAATCTGGTTAGAGAAATACTATCCATTTGTAATGATAATCATTAAGAGTATATTTGATATTGCTCACGTACATTCGACTGTACATATATACCGTTTCTTATCAAAATAAATGATCTCCATAAGATAAGTATCTTTTGAATATACACATTATAGTTTCTGTATTCATATTATTTAATTTAAATAAATAATACATAATATCAGTAGTATCTAACTTTTAAATAAAACTATTTATGTTATTATCATAGTTACTATTTCTCTTATTTTACTTTGTAGATTCAAAATAGAAACTTTTTAAATTCTCTCAGCTATTAAAAATTTTAATAGTTGAGATCATGAATCAATTGAAGCTAGACCATCATACAAAACCTGGAAGCACTGGACAACCGTTTTTGTCCTATTATGGGATTCCTCATGGTCTCAACTATTAAAATGACTATAATATCCACAAAACCCCTTCTGATATTAAAAAATTATTTATTAATTATTATTTAAATTACTAATCATCTACCCAAAGTTTGTGCTGATGATGTTGTTCAGAAGGACGATGAAAGCTCCACGACCAAACCATCCAGCTCAGAGAACAAAACTCCATCAAAATACTAATCATCTAATTTATACTACTATCTTACTTAAAATCATGTGTATATATATATATTATTTTGACTAGTTCAGTTGATTTCAATCATATATGTTAAATAAATTTTGTTTACATATTCTATTAAAATCTATAAAATCTAAAACGTGATAAATAAATATCAAAACAAAACAAAACAAACTATCCTGATCTGGAATAATCTAATTTAATTATTTGTAAATAAATAATCTATATTTGACAAATTTTGTTTTTATTCATTTTAATGTCTATTAGCTATGTCTAATAGTCATATGATCACATTGTTAACATGAAAGCAATAAATATCATTGTCTGTCTGGAAAAAATATAATTTATGTAACAATATTTGAATAGTTGAGATCATGAATTAATTGAAACTAGACCACCACTAGACTAGAACACTTGGAAGCACTGGACGGTCGATTCGTCCTATTATGGGACCCCTCAGAAGTGGGAAACTGTGACCAGTGAAGTTCAACCGGGTCTGTTGTGAGATAGTAACTTACTGAAGACAGTGGTGGACGGTTGTTCAAGTTCGTGGATTGGTTGAAGTTAGACATTAACACCGTTGAATGCTGACTTAGTAGTCTAGAGGTTAAGCGCTCGTGTGCGAAACTGATAAGTCCTTGGTTCGAATCCCGTGGATGCACACTACTGAAGAGTCCCGGAGTAGGACAAATCGGCCGTCCAGTGCTTCCAGGTTTTCTACGATGGTCTAGCTTCAATGGACTCATGAATTCAACTATGAAAAATGTTTAATTTACCGTTAAGCTCAAATATCCATACATTTTATCAAAAACAAAATGTTCATTTTAGATATATATTTTTTCTTTGGTAAATTTTAAGAATAAAAATTACGGAAGATCAATTATTTTGGTTGATGGTAGTTCTAATGGTCATTTTGAATTGCTGCCACATACTTTTTTACTGCTCAGACATGCTAGCTAAACCAAATTATACTTGTTAATTTATATATTCGTGTATTTATACTGTTTCATGTGAATCGAAGTTGCGTGCAAGTTAGATTATAATCTGTTGTGTACTTAAGGGAGATTAATTTATTAAACTTCATAAACTCTATATTAGTATCACTAAAATCCACTGAAGCTGTATTGTCGACCCGAATATATATTGATAAAACGGGTATACATCTCAAGTAAGTGTAATGGATCTTAGTGAATCTGTTATAGTCGCATAAGTACAAAGTTTTTTTGTTTATTAAACTCTTGAAATCAAAATATATTTTGAAGTCCCTTGGTATTGTTTGTTTGAGACTCATTAGCTAAATGTACCTGCATCTCATGGTTGATGTTCACTCTGGGACTCAACAGGACTGGGTTCGAGTCCCGGAACGAACATCGACTCAGATGCAGGTACATCCAGCTGACGAGTCTCAAAAAGGAAGAAACGCGCGTCCTGTATTCCACTGCCAGCCACTGTCCATCTTTGCTTATGAAACTAGATTTTGTTGTAAAACTTTTGCTGAAATAATACTTACGAGAACAAATCAGAATAATTTCTCACGTTAACTAGATACTCTTCATTCCTCTAACCTTTTTAAATATATGTTTTATGTTGCATTCATCAATCTTTTATGCTACAGTTCTGATAAACCAGATGAGGTATACTCATGAGGAAACAAAGTTCATATGATGTCGTTCAGATGTTTATTGATGATTTACTAATTGTATCATTTACTTCATTTAAACTGTTTTCTGAATCCATTCCTTTATTGGCATAAATAGACATACATCAGCATGTTGAAGAATTTACACTCTCTGTTTCATCGTTCAATATTATCTCCAAAAGATAGTGAATGAAATAATGACTTATCATATACAAATACTATCTGTTTTGGTAATGCCAACTAAAAGATTTTTACGACTTTTCATTCGTCAACTTGTAGATAACTAGTAGTATACATATCAAAATATTTAAAACTTTATCTTGTAGTGACGGTTACTATGTCAAGCCCATATAGCTTATTCTAGCTTCCGGACAGACCAATCTATTCATTCATCTTGTGTCACATTTTGACCTTAATTATTCCCATATCAACCTTGACTATTTTCATATGAGCGTATGTGTATGCATTTCTTATCCTATTCATCACATATCTGTAACTTGTTTTTGTTGGACTATAAATATCGATTCACACTTGATTATATCAAGTCGGTTAACTCGCCTTCTCTATTGAGCGTCACTTTGTTTTGCCTCACTTTCCGATTAACAAGTGTATGAAATATACGTATTCAAAACTTTATTCTCGTATTTGACTTATTTAATTATGTTATTGACTAACGCGATTTTAGTAGATTATTATATACAACGATTGGCGGCATGTATAATTACAATAACAATCATCATATGGTCCAAAAGGAGTAAAACCTCCTGTCATTAAAATCTATCCTACATTTTTCAGTGTTTTAGTTAACAAAATAAAGATATTTTTACAGAATTGAATTGCGCTATTCTCTGCATGTACTTTTTTATTCAAACATACCTTTATCTTTTTCCTGAATATTGATTAATTTTCTGTCGCTAGATTACTTGAAATACCTCCCATAAACATTTCATAATAGTTTAATACCTCACACATGATTGTAAGTTGAAATCTATGATAGACATTTTGAGTTGAAATCATGAATCAATTGAAGCTAGACCACCATGGTAAACCCGAAAGCACTAGACGGTCGTTTCGTTCTATTATGGGACCCCTCAGCAGTGAGAAGCAGTAGCCAGTGGTGGACGGTTGCTCAATTTCGTAGATTGGTTGAAGCTAGACATTGCCACCGTTGCCTGTTAGCTCAGTAGTCTAGACGCTAAGTGCTCGTGTGCGAGTCTGATAGGTCCTGGATTCAAATTCTGTGTGTAGGATCATGGATGCGCACTGCTGAAAAATCCCGGAGTTGGACAAATCGGCCGCCCAGTGCTTCCAGGTTTTCTATGGTGGTCTAACTTCAATTGGCTCATGATTTCAACTATAAAATTATTAAAATCTCCACAAAACCCCCTCCTGATAAATACCACAAGTTCTTTGATATGGACTTCTTATATCATTACAAATAAATTAGTCTATATCTTCTATGTTTACTATAAGAGATCATATATCGATCGCTTTCATAAATTCAAACCCAGAAAATGCAACAATCAGAAACAATGTCCTTCCTGAAATAAGTATGATCAATAAAATATTGAATAAATGTCAAAAAATAATAAATAAATAACTCGATCAAATTAAAATAATAATGTTTAACTTAAAGTTACCATAATTGTATAGAATAAATACTAAAATGTCGAATATTTTTTTGGGTGGGAATCAGTAAGTATCACACGAATCGAATGATTTTTTGAACAGTTTGTTAGGCGAGACTGTAATTTATGGACGAGCCAATCAGAAGCGCTTGAGGGATTTCAAGGTCATGGCGCCTATTTCAGTAGCTGGTGTTCATTTAAGATCGGTTCACAGATAATTATAGAGAAGACTCGACAATTAAGCTCTTACAACAAATGATGTAATATATGTTAAAGGAAGACGTTTACTGGAATAGGGACCTTTATCGCTCGAGCCAGATTGAGACTAAGGCATATTATAATAATTGCTGCGAACCGTATAATAAAAGCACCAGTAACATTGGCTGCGATAATCGCAGATGTTATTGAAGCTTCTGCTGTTCAGTGGTATGAGTATTGTAGGGACATATCCCTAACAAAAATGATAAACTTACACAACCGGAGTACACACAAACAATGTTAAATCTATGTGGTCCAAGCTGAGAGGGTTTTTGTGACCTTATCATGGCTCCAGAGACCAACTATTATGGAGACATATGGATGAGTTCCTCTACCTTATGCATTATGATTTTGTAACCTTTGAACATTTTTCTAACTTTGCCAAGTTTTTGGATCATATAAAACAAGCGTATCCTCTTTAATTTTTGGTTTTGTATAATATATTTTTACTCTATGCTGACTGTTTACTGATTGGCTAACATTTCTCAAGGTAATATTAGATTCGTTCAAAGGTCGTCCATAAATTATAGTCTCGCCGTTTGTTAATATTGTAGTGAACGAGAACATAAGAGGTGATAATCGGATGTATTTGAATACACAAATAAAGAGTATCTTAGTAAAATATGAGAATCGCACAGTAAATTCTTCATTTGCAAAATATCAGTCAATTGTCTCAAACTTG
Source organism: Schistosoma mansoni (assembly GCF_000237925.1). NCBI lineage: Eukaryota > Metazoa > Platyhelminthes > Trematoda > Strigeidida > Schistosomatidae > Schistosoma > Schistosoma mansoni. The sequence goes on along the minus strand of NC_031495.1, from coordinate 49,241,384 downwards.
ACTATTCCTTCTGTAAAATGTCAATCAATCGTCCCAGACTTCATTGCTTTTTCATTTCCACACCAATCATTCTTTGTTCTCATTCTCTTTTCTTTAATCTTCTTAACGTTCTGCCTCCAATCATTTCATTTTCAACTAATAATATATACTACTTTATATCTATCGACATCAATAGTATACACCATAATGTTTCATATCAGTGAAAAGAGGACAAAATAAAGTACAAATTTGAAGAAATAAAACAAAATATGTCTGTCAATTGTTTATAATTGTTTAAATGAATCATTACACATAACAATTTCATATTCAATTATAATGATTACAATCAACATCAATATAAAACATGTGACATGTTTTTTATTCTACAAAATTCCACTTAAATGATTCTTTGTCTAACATCACTGTAATAAACTAATGCAACTACATTCATAGAATGAATTTTTTGAAAGTAAAACAAAAAAACTGTCAATTTTGTAGTTAATTTTCTTTATCTCAATTACACATATGAACATAACTGGGTTTTTATTTTACTTCAATATTCAGGCATATGTACATATATATATATATATATACTCAAGTTACAAGTGTTCATTTATAATTTTGTACGATTTTTATCATCGTTTATGTCTCCATTATCTATACCAGACATGTTTTAGAATCGTTATTGTTTTAAAATGTTTGTATGATGATTCGTTATACAAAGAATATTAACACAAAAAATGATGTATAGTAGTTTAATTCAGTTCTCACTATCTGAATTACATAAGATTTAGTGAGGTAACTTTATTCATACAACTTAGGTAAGATTATTGAATTAACACGTTTGTATAAAGTGTTTAAAGCGATTATTATGTAAAATGAGGACAGTATTCTATTCTCTACTTCCTATTATCAATCAGCTTGTAATTATATCAAACGAATCCTGATATTAAATAGGAATAATAAATTTGTAAAATCTCAACGAATGAATTTGAAGTAAATCCAACGTTTCATCTGGCAATCTGGTTCAAGCTTCTTCAAGGAATTATATATTAGGAAATATATTATTCCTATTTAATGTCTTATATCAACTCGGCGCTCAAATACTGTGAAACTATTTGCTCTAATTAAGACGAAAGTTCGAATCCAGATAGTTTACATGGTATTTTCTAAATAATTAGATCATATTGTTTGTAACCAAGTGATTTTACTCTCTATTATGATGTATGGGAACGTTTTCAAATCGGTTAATTGAGTTCTATCTATGAAAGATCAAGGGACTTGTAATTCATGAACGTTTCCCACAAATGTTTCAATATTTATACTGTAAATAAGTATCAAAACGTGTTTGACTCACTTATGAATATAGTTAATATAATAATTACATAACATGATTAACTCAATTTCTCATGGTGTACTATGGAAATATCACATTTCTGAATAGAAGATTAATTTGAAGATATAATAAAAAGATAAAATTTAATTTTATAATCTAAAATAATCTTTAAAATGTAAAGTACACTTTAGCATACTTTATACAATATGGTTCAATTTTAATAATCTTTAAAGTTCATATTATTTAATTGTGGTTTATAAGTTGATAATTCAAAGAAAGTATGGTACATAGAAGATTGATAAGTTGTAAAGTATTTAATTTTAATCTGAGTACATTGCATTTCACAATAGATCAAGATTACAAATTCGAATTAAAAATACTAACCTAAAAACATTTATCATTCTTAAAAAAAATTCTTGGATTGGTTGAAGTTAGACATTAACACCGTCGGATGCCGACCAGTTCAGTGGTCTAGTGCTTAAGTGCTCGTGCGCGAGACTGGTGGGGCCTGGGTTCGGATCTGGCGGGGTGGGATCGTGAATGCGCACTACTGAGGAGTCCCACAATAGGACGAAACGGCCGTCCAGTGCTTCCAGATTTTCCACGGTGGTCTAGCTTCAATTGATTCATGATCTCAACTACATAACATTTCAAATTGTTAGTATTTTACTTTTTCAAAGAATTATTTTAATAATTAGTATTTAATACATGAAGATCAATCGTTAACGTGCTTAATGTTTAATTATTCAGATTCAGGTGTAAATCTCGCTTTATTAATATTAGTTTGAATAACTAATTAGTATTATTAACTCAAATTCAAGTACATAAGACTATAATTGATAACTGAGTTACAATAGGCAAGAATAGCATGTATCAATCAAAATGTTGATTTAACACATTAATAATGACAGGTAATATTCTTTAATCTTACAAAATAACATTTCTTATACTCAAAGATTTCTTAAGAGATAAAAAAATTCATTCTTGGTTATTGATCTAGGGTCTAGTCAAGTTGTCATGCTGCTAAATTTAATTGAATTATAATATAAGAGATTTGCCGTCGTGCTGATCACCTTAGAATTATGAAGCACACTGAAAATCGATGAATAAAACAAATAGTGATCGGCAAACACAACTTTTGATATATATTTTCTGTTTGAAATTCAAAATTACAACCTGAATAATATAAGATATTACAATTTAGACTATTATACAGATTCGTTAATCTAGAATGCAGTAGCATCCATCAGCTGACATCTAAAATGAAGCATTTTAATTGGTTGCCTCAGGAATAAAATCATAACCAATAAACATTTACCATTCTATATATACTTTAGTTGAGTTATTTAAGATATGTAAATTATTGTTATTACTCAAACCATTTCTACTTTGAATAATGAAACTAATCTGAGAATTTCAAAATGCTTCACTTGAAAGCATTTTGATGGTGAAAAAATTTGTTGTTTTTTTGGTTTCACATTAAGATAAATATTATTTTGTCTAGACAACTTACATGTAAATTAATATTGACTATTTTTGCCTAAATTCATGTAATACTTAATTTGGATAAATTCTGTTGCTATGATGAGAATTTCACTTTGATAGTAGTTAATAATGAATTTATGTGTTTAGCAAAATAAAGGGTTTAGATGATACAGATACTCCAATCGATAGTAATTACACACCATTGTAACTTCACTAAAATTCAAAATTGGGATCATTGGATGATAACTCAGTAGTTTAAAAGTAGAATAGTCGTTGTAAGATATGAAGGTCCTAAGCTTGACCTCTGCTTAAGTGATGAAAATAGACTCTGAAGGGATTAAGAATTGATAAGATACTGTAGTGAACAAGAAGATGATTGGGCACAATCGAATGTATTTTAGTACAACATTACACAATATCTCATTAAAATATGAGAACCATATAGTGAATAGTTAATTTGCAAAATAACAATCAATTGTCTTAATTTGACTGTTTCTTCTGCAAATAATCGTCCATAGTCTCCGATTATAATTGTTCATGCATTTTCGTACCAATTGCGTGCCGTTCCTGTTCTCTTCTTATCAACCTTCTGCTGAAATACATTCAATGCCCGACCATCACCATAAACTACATGTGGATATAAATAGACCACACTACAATACCACTGCAAAGTACCTCTTAGTTTTTTAGTAATTAGCTAGCTCATGTGATGATGTACATTATCTCCAGTTCCAACAGATATATTTACTAGATATTGTTTATTGATTCAAATAAATCCATAAATGAAACAAAAACATTTTTCAGACAGGACAAGACATAACTAATCGAAGTAATGAGAATGTGAACATAATTAATAAACATCATTATCACAGTTTAATATCTAAGCCCATAATCTAGTATTCAATACTAGCTGAAAACATTGTAGAAGGTCATATAGTATTATCTCAATAGAACCCTTGTAATGGTAAAATAGCAAAACATTTTCCACAGATTTAATGTAGCACTAATAAAGAAGTTTACTTGTTATTATCACCCGACTAATTTCTCTGTCGAATCGATTGTCTCGAAAATAACGGTGTAAGATCATTCATGATTAAATATCAAATAATGTTGCATATATTTGAGAAAAGATATATTTTCTTAGACTTCTGGTCAACTACCATCAAAGTTAAATTAAATATTTTCTGTTAATAATCAACATTTATAAAACTCGTATTATTGTACTCTGTCATTAGTCGCTTTATGTAACTTACCGTAATCAAATTGATTCCGTTTATAAAGTAACTTTTCCCAATAATGCTAAATTAAGAACTTAATGGTTTTTTCGAAAGGACAGTGGGATCACAGATTTTGTTGAGTTCTATTTAGAACACGTCAACTAAATGTGCCATCGTTCCAGTGTTCATAAACATTCATCATTTTGAGTATCAACTTGTAGTCTACTAAGCTGATGAGTCTTGATAAACATCAGCTTTTTCAATGGATATGATATTATTCGTTAATTTTTTCTTGTTAATGACATTCACAGTCGAATTTTGATCAGCCTCTGTTGACAAACAACCATTATTATATGATAATAAAATATGTAACAACAATGAACATTGAGGCATTTGTTCTTAGCATAGATAAGCTAACAGAGATCGGTTAAAATTCAATACTGAACATCAATAACACGGAAACACTAACTCTTACCCATCATTAATCACGTAATCTTAGACACAATTCTGGTTAGTATAATTAACATTCAAAGAAAAAATTCGATATAATTCATATCCTGGTCTTCCTTCAGCTGAATGTTCATTTACAAAAACGTAGTATCAGAAAGCCGTCTTAAAATAGGACTTCCAATCAATGAACACTGACGACCCATTCAATAATTTTTTTTTCATTTTTCCCACCTGAATAACCTAATTCTCTAAAGAGAAAACTTATTCAAAGGTTTGATAAAACTAAGTTAATAGGTCAACACTTAAACTATCTGTTAGCCCATACACTTTAAGTAATTATGTGGATGAATTTTATAAAAATAAATTGACACCTCTGAACCGGAATATTAGATTCTAGTTATAATAATAACATATCAAGTATTGGCAGGATACATAAATATACTCTCAATTAAAAATAACTTCAATCTATTCATTTAACTATTTCTTTTCCTTTGTTTAATTCACTACTATCTACAGTACATGTATCATTATTATCGTTCATTTAAACAGTAAACATTTTCAAAACAAGTAACCTTTAACAATTGTTGCTAAAATCGAATTTGAATAATCCTTATAGATTATATTTCAAATAGTAATCCATACAAAACTTAATATTCTCAACGTTTTTTTATGTGTTATTTACTTTAAAACTTTGGCTTTCCAATAACTCTACTTATAATTCAAATGATTAGTTTTTCTAATTTTCTTGAACTGTCAGTCTAATTCGCTATAAAACTTCATTATAACTTTGTCTTCTAACAATATACTGTCTACTGATACAAAATTCAATATCTAGAACTTCATGTACTGTTATAAATATTAGCAAATAACTGAATTCATTGAGATCATAAAATCGGTCAATGTTAGACTACCATTGAAAATCTGTAAGCACTGGATGGCCATTTCGTCCTAGTATGGGACTCCTCAGCAGCGCGAACGCTTACCTTCTAGACTACTGAATCTGCATCCAATGGTATTCATGCCTAACTTTAACCAATCCACAAAATTGTGCAACCATCTTTCAATGTCTGAGGTAGATACCCGTCTCTACCTGACACGGATTAACTCCAGTGGTCACGGCTTCTCGCTAGAACTCCAAGAATCACCTCACAAAGCTAGTCACTAATGAGCACATAATACTAATAAACCTATAGACCTGCATGTACTTGATCACAAATCAACGAAACAATAAATGGATTCATCGTTAATCAGACGTCATTACAGAATGACCGATTTCAGTAATGAATTTCTACAACCGGTAATTACAAAGTTTTATAAGTAGCTTCACACATGTTGAAGTTGGTAATGATCTATACCTAGTAACTAAGTAGATAACATTTTACCATTTGAACTAATAATCATTATATTCAAGATTCAATGTAAATATCAACAATGAAATACAAGTACATATAACTTATATGCCTTAAAATACAAAATATAATAAAAATTATTATTTATGATTTATTTAAAAATAAAACAGTTTGATCAATATAAGATTATTGTTATTTATAAATTTTTTTTGTTATTTTTTACTTTTTTCTCTTTTTCATGAAACATAATTATAAAATGAAACCAACAAAAACAAAAAGCCACCCATGAAAAACTGAATCACATAGTAACTGAATAATGTTGAATAATTGAGCCCTGCTCAAATTGTATAAGCAAAACAACAACAACAACAAAAAAGTGAACCGATAATATTAATGTTGATAAGATTAATGATAGTCAGTCAGAATTAGTAATAACAATAATAATAATATCATTATATGTGTATTATATATACATAGATATATTTGTACAACAAGAAGTTTCAAGACATTTCCCTCACATTGCTTTATGTGATAACTTTAAAAATAATCATCATTTACATCATTTCTTATGACTTCATCTAGTAAACATTATACGAGACAATATAGAAGTAATAATAAGGAAACACTAAGAGAAGAAGAAAGAAAGGCAAAAAAAAAGAACAACCTCTAAGTAATAATATTTTACACAAACTGATTATTTCGACAAAAAAATAATCTAGATTGTTTACTTCTTTTATCTACATTATATTGATGCTTAACTAAAGATGTTTGTTTTTTATTGAATGAAAAGATTAACAATAATGATCAAGTGAATATTGAACAAGTGATAAGGTGGAGGAAACGAAGCGTTAAAATTGCATGAACAATATAGCATACACGTATATATGTATATATTGACGAATATATGATAAAGAATATAGGATTGGAGACATTTTTGCTGTTGTTGTTGTTGTTGAGGGAAACACATAGAAATAATAAATGAGAATATTGTAATCCTAGAAGAATCTGAATGAACTAGAGGGAAAACAAAACGAAAGATGTTTCACAAGTTTAATTTGTTTATTAATGTTGTCTATTATGTGAATTTTGAAGTGACTGAATAGTAATACATTCACTTAAGATGTAATGAATAAGATGTTACATAAATTTATAAACAAACAAACAAAAAAATCACACAATAAGAAAATCAAAGCAAAATATGAACAACAATAATGATAATAATAAACAAAAGCTTATTAATGTTCGTCTGCCTTTTATAACAGTAAAAAACATAAATGCAAATTTACCACATTGGTGTAATGATAACTAAAATTGGTAATAGATAGATATAGCCAAAAGTGAGAGTAACTCCCTCTATATTCACTTTTAAATCGTTTACTATGATGTCCATTGGTTCTAATAATTTGTTACCCACTTTGACCATCATTATGTTTTGTTTGTTTATTGTTCATTGAAACATGATAAACAAGATAGTACTATGATGATAATGTTAATGACAAGAATAGTATCAACAACTTGAAACACTGATCATCAAAACATAAAGGAACAAAACTGAAATCATATAATAGATAGTAGTAAAAGATCAAAAGCAAAAAAAGAAAACAAACAAACAATAAAAGCAAAGAACCTGAATCAAATTATTAATAATGATTGTATTGAAACCAAATCAATAATATAACAGTTAATAATTTCTAAATATAATTATTACCAAAAAAGCAAAATGTTGATTAAAGGAATGAACAACAGGCGAAGTCAAGTGAAATTTTTTTTCTCCTTCTTAAAAAAAAAGAAAAGAAAAAAAAGTTTCTTCCATACAAAATTATACATCGTTTTAAATGAGAATATTATTGATTAAGAGAAAACAAAACACCAAAAAAGAGAGTCGTATATGAGTAATTATTGATTTTATGATAAGAAGGGGAAGAATATAGGAAATCGATACTATAAAAAAACAATGATAGAAACACAAAAAGAGAATAGAATATGAGTAATTATTAATTTTATGATAAAAAGGGGAAGAATATAGGAAATCGATATTATAAAAAAAACAATGATAGAAATCATTGAATCCATTCGATTTATATGTGTGTATCAATTTATTTTTATAAAGATGATAACATTCAATTAAGTTTTATAAAATAAATGAGAAAGAAAAAAAAATTTGAGTAGTCATAGTGATAATAATAATGATAATAATCGGTAAAAGATAATCAAAGTAAAACTAATGAACATTCCCAAGTATCTAATCGTTATCATTGTGTATGTGTGTATATATGTATGTTTTATTTGGTACATGTATTACTTAACCTATAGATAAAACTGAAAAAAACAAATTATTCAGCTTAAAATAAATGATGATTGAGTTTTGTTATTGTTACAATTGCTGAACAACATAGGAGCATACATAAACATACATAAACAATGAAAGCGTATGCAAAAGTAGTAGAATAATGATAAGTAAATATAAAGAGTAGCATATTTACATAAGCAATATACATGTATAAGTTTTACAAATTGTTTCATTGAATAAAAAAAAGTAATTCCAAAAAAAGCACGAAATAACAGACAAAATTAATCAAGCTGGCTAAACAAAGAAAATAGTGTATGTTTTGCAATTCGTCCATAGATTTAGTGATAACAAGAAACATAGATAAGGAGGAATAAAGAGAGCGAGCGAGAGAGACGAAAGATTTTCTTGCTAAAAGTGAAGTTATGATTTACTATTCGATAATGTAACAATTCAATGAAGTAATAGGCCTATCCAATAGTGGTCAATATTAGCATCAAACAATGTAAAGAATACCTAATAATTTATAAGTTCAAACTTATATGATATAAAAAAACACGAAGTTCAGCGAAGGGATCTCTTTTCAACGAATTTATTATCAAGCTGTACAATCGTATATATATATATATGAAAAAGTTTTGTTAAAGTACTAATTTAAATGGGAATTATATGATATAATCAGTTTGATTGATCCTATCCTGAGAATAAAATCAAGCATAAATGGTGCCGAGAAAAAAAAAGGCAAACACAAAACTAACGATAAAATGTTAACATTTTAAGAACAAAAAAAAGTGAAATTGAATCAATCTAATATTTTCTGTTGGGTCGATCATGCCGAAGTCAATAGAAAGATAAACATGGCTTCATAGTACATTTTTTTGGATTTATTTGGAGAAACATAAAATACACACAAGGCAAAACCGCACAGATGTGTAATGGGATCATTGATTTTATGATCATGTGCATCATCCAAACCAATAATTATCAGTTGATTCGCCGTGAACGGATACATAGACAAATTTGAGTGAAGAATAATATCAATAGAAGTATCCATTGGACAAACAGAGGAATATGTAAACAAGATTAAAAAGAAGATAAACTATAAAACCAAAAAGTTTAATGAATCATAGAAACTTTTCTTGACCTACAGTGTCAGTGTTATGACTAACACGTACACACGAAGGTAGCTGAGAAAGGGAAGATACAGTTAGAAAGCTAGAGAAGTAAAATTTAGAAAAGACAAAAGGCTATAGACGAAAAGGGTGATGATTTCCATTGAAAATTGAAAGACTATGGGCGATATTTGTTACAATGTACTGTATAATATGTAACCATATAGAAAATAACACACGAATCAAACAACACATGTTTGTATAACTGTAAAGATGCATAACATAGGATACGGTAGTAGTAATAGTAGAAGGCTTTCGCTTTGAAGATTTAATAAATGATAATAAACTCGTCTTCACAATAAAAAATACACTTTCAATAAGGTCTTCGTTGTTCTAATTCAGAAACTACCCAATCCCATCCATTGTCTTTAATTAAATGAGCTAATTCTATGATATACTTGCCTTCTTTATACTTTTGACTAGATTCAAAAGCTTGTTCATATTTCCAACCTAATACTGTGTGACAACAATCACAGTAGATATCTGCTACAGAATGGAGACCTGTAAATGGGAAGAAAAAACATACCAACAATAAAACAACAGTGTAGAGGAGTTGTGGAGATTATTGAATTCTGTTAAGATCACAAACTGATCCGAGTATAATTCATGATCTTAATAAGAATTAAATTGTATAAAATATTCCAGGATTGAAAGATAAATAACTTTCCGTTAGAAACGAAGGAAATCAACTTATCAATCAGCTCCATTCCAGTTGGTTCAATCTTAAAACATATAGTTTGGGATTTTAATATTCAAGGTTCAAAATATTGTCAGTTAGTTAACTAGAACAATCTTGAATTTGTAGATCCAAAACCTATGGGTTAATAAACGGACTTTCCAATTAATAAATATATAAAAAACTAAAAAACTTGGTGTAACTACAAGAATGTTTAACGAATGAAACGTCAATATGTTATCGTTTTAGCATTTGCTACAAAATGAATGGCAAAGAAATGAATATATTCTAGATGATCTACCAATGGAGATCAACCACTGAAAACTAATCATACGAACTACAAGATACCAACCGAACAAAATCAACCAATACAATCAACTGGAATTTTTTTTTAATTTAAGGTGGATGTTGTTAGGTGATTGCTTAGACTAATTTAATTCTATGTATTATTTCGATCACAGCGACTCTGTCAAATTTATGATCTCATAAGGAATTCATGCCAAATTATTGTACATAGATTCCACTTACATCATCTCCGTTATTATCCACACAAAAAAATAACTACGATGTTAAACTCACACATTTTAAACTACGAAATAAAATCACATACCCTTACAGTATAAAATGAGTTCATAAAATATCAAGTAATCAGTGAAGTAAATTTATTTTCAATATGTAAAAAAGTGAACAAAATGAACAATATAGGATAAGAAAAATATTATTTATCACCTGGAAACCAGTAAAAACACTTGTTACCATAGCAATAATTAGAGTATAAACTAGTTTTTAGTTACAAGTAACTGTGATAGTCATTCAGTAAATTGCAATCATATATATAACAGAAAACAAAAATCGAAATTTTCGTGGCGTGCAAAATAAAAGGGTTTAAAAAATGTTCATGTTTCAACACTTATTCACCACATGTGACTTTTACAAATTAACTATCAACTGAGATCTCTAATCATCAATAGGCCTCAACATACACAAAGGAAAAAGCAAGATTCTCAAATACAACACGGAGAACACCAACCCAATCACAATTGATGGAACAGGTGGAAACATTCACGTACCTGGGAAGCATCGTTGATAAACAAGGAGGATCAGATGCAGATGTAAAGGCGAGGATTGGCAAGGCAAGGGTAGCATTTCTACAAATGAAGAACATATGGAACCCAAAACAACTGTCAACTAACTTCAAAGTCACAATCTTCAATACAAACGTCAAGACAGTCAGTTCTACTGTATGGAGCTGAAACGTGGAGAACTACTACATCCATCATCAAGAAGGTACAAGTATTTATAAACAGTTGTCTACACAAAATACTCAACATTCACTGGCCCAATACTATCAGCAACAACGTTTTATGGGAGAGGACAAACCAGGTTCCAGCTGAAGAGGAAATTAGGAAAAGATGTTGGAAGTGGATAGGACATACATTAAGGAAATCACCAATATGCATTACAAGGCAAGTCCTAACTTGGAATCCGGAAGGGAAGAGGAAAAGAGGAAGACCAAAGAATACATTACGTCGGGAAATAGAAGCAGATATGAAAAGAATGAAAAACTGGAAGGAACTGGAAAGGATTGCCCTGGACAGAGTTGGATGGATAATGCTGGGGGTAACAGGCGTAAGTAAGTAAGATCTCTAATAAACAAATTGACTGATGATATAATAAGTAAATTACATTATGCATATATATACATATACGGAGAATACAGGAAAACTCAGCTCTACTTTTTCAAACAAAGAAAGCACGTAGATGAAATGAAATAAAAACAAATCCATATTATTTTACGCCCAACAACTAGTGATATTACTCAACTGCCTAATTGACTGAGTCGTAAAAAAAGTGACATTAATTACGACCAATAACAATAATTTCATAAGTTAGTAAATGATTCACAAAATCTGATGTTAATAATCATTTACATTGTAAATGAATTTCAATTATATTTGTCTTGTGTGAAATATTGTTTTTCATAAATGCATGATTATTCTATATGAAACGACTCATAATTTGCTGATCAGTTTTTTTCATCAACTGATACTCCATCAATTTGAGCTTTACATCAGGAAATTAGTATTTGTGAGTAATTATCATTTGGCTCCAATCACTTCAGGCAGTCAAGTGATAGATTAACATAAAACTTCATAAATAGACATGCCGGAATAAATCTAAATTCTCAACAGTCACATTGTGAAAGATTAAATTCGTAAACACATATGAGCGAAAGAATAATGGGCAATTATGATAATGTCATCAGGACACTACTTCTTAAAAAACCATTGATTGCTAAATCTTTTAATTTAATACTGAGGATGTTTTCAAACAAGTAATAGAAAGCTCTGAAACCAGGCCGAAGAATCCAACATTATCAAAATCATCTCAAGTTGAAAATACCTTTCACCGTTTATTTATTTCTCCATAGTTTAGAAATAAAGTTTTTCATCCTGATGTCATACATCCTAAAACAGACTAGAATAAGAACTCTTTCATTGTTTCGCTGATGTTTAAGTGTATTTGTATTGCTCTTCATTCAAGTACATTTTGAATACATTCACATTATACTTTTGTTGACCTATCAATTTTTCTTTAGTGGCTCAAATAAATCACCTTATCAAGATTTAACTAATTCTTTTACATAATCTTCAGTCGAGGGGGTGAATAAGTTATCTGAGGTTAATATACAAATTGGTTGATCCTGGGGACTATCCAGCGATATATCAAGAAACTTAGTGTATGTGGCTCCCTTAGTGGGGTTGTGATGACCCAAAGACGCGGCCAGCCAGAAGTTTGAACCCAACGAGTTTGTCTTTGGTAAACACTCTTCTAATAGCTTGCTTTGTTCGTCTCTCCTTACTATAAGGAGCTATGTGTTACAACTTGACCAGTCAAAATTAATGTAGTAATTGGTATAAATGTGTATTAGCACACGTTGACACATCAAATCAGCGAAATGAGGTGAAATTAAGAAGAAAAGAAATTAAAATAATAGTAATAAGGATAGTGAGAAAGACGGAACAGTGAACATATGCTTCAGAAAAAGGAATGAAGCTAAAGTATAAGTGGAGAATTGTTGAAAGTCATGTTATAGAGGGAAAAAAAGAGTCATTACACTAATTTCAGTACAGTCAATTACAATCTTTATTACTCAACCTCATCAACTACTGAGGACGTTTATCTCAACGACCCTAAATCTATGAACTCTATGCCTGATAACACAGATCAGTAGTATGTTTATTATGTATTGTTTCAGTATTTCTCTTATTTAATAACACTAAGAATACATTTGCCTATACATCTGTTTTCATTATGTTTACTTAAAACAACAACAGTAATAACAATTCTATAAATTATGCTTACATCTGTTGATCAGGTGTATCATGCATGCAAACAAAATGCAAACCTATTCAAAACTTTAACCCTAGAAGAATTCATACGATCCTGTTTTTTTAAAGTAAAAATTATTACTCTAAAAAAGGCATTTACATTTTTGTGGTCAGAAACAGTAGTCCCATTTTTTCCAAAAGACTCCGAAACACTTACACGTATATGTAAAAATTGTTATAGAATTAATGCTATGTATATACGCACAACAACACATGTCTACATACCTATATATACGCTACTGCTTAAAACAATAAATGATGTGATCAATAAGGATAGGACTATGGAAATTGTCTAATGTCTGTAACAAAGCCATTCTTTATCTCATTTCTCTAAATCATTCTTCCCTGCCCTTCAAATTTCATTCAACCTTCAGGTAATGAAAACAAAAATAATGATTACATTAGAAATAATCAATTTATTGAGAAGTGTCCTATAACTCTCTTTTTTCAAAATATCTAAACATACATATGTATTCATTTCAAACTAAGTCAACCGCCATTGTAACTACACTAATAAATATTGGTTGTTAACAATTGGGATGATAAAGTCAACGATAATAACTATATATGTACATAGTTGCTATTATTAGTAGTACTGTGAGAAAAATGTTGCAGTTACTATGGTGATAAAAAGAAAACAAATAGAAAAACATTGAAAGATAGTCGAAAATAACGAAAAAAAGATTTATTACCTGCACATTTTTACCAAATATTTGTCACCGTGGTAATAAGTATCAATATTTATTATATTGGAGATGAAAATAAAATGGACAATTTAATGATCATGGTTTTTGCATATTTGTTTACTGTTCTTTGCTATACAAGTCTGCTATTGGTAGGCTGGTATATAATTAAATAGATACATAAATAAATAGAGAGCACCAAGCGCCTGTTTCATTTTAGTATGCGATTACTCAACAGTAAACAATCGCGTCTCCTCGAAAGATGCATTCCAGGAACTTCGAGTCTTGTAAGTGCTGTTAAACCTTTATATCACCTGAGTAAAATCTAATACCACATATTTCCAAGTTCAGACAAATTATAAGACACTGAGATAACTATTCAATACCACTAATGAGGACTGTTTCATTCTAAACACATCTGTAATCCACCGTTTATAAAAACTCACTATAACTTGAGAAACTCATCGCAAAGCAAACCATGACAAGCACACGATTATAGTAATCATGAAGAGGTACCGTCACACATCAACCTCCGTTAGAGTTACCATTTAAAATCAAGGACTTATAGATAGATATTTCGTCTTACTATCAGACTTCTAGTATCCCAAGGAGTCCCACAGTGGTCCAGTGCTTCTTGGTTTTAAATGGTAACTCCAACTGGGATCAATAAGTAATAGTCACCTTCAACAGGTTAAAATGATTTTCAGAAAATCACTTCATCTAAAGAATATGCAAACAGGCAAATCAATTATCATTAACAATCAAGGTTTGACATGGCAATTATGATAAATCAGTAAACCGATAAACAGACGAAAAAGGTATAATTTGACTGACAATTCACTTAAAAAACTTCCATCCCTTAACACTGCTATTGTACAACTTTATTGAAATGATTTTCATAGTTTTTGGGATTACTAAATGTCTAAAAATTATCAAACACGTGAATTCCATGCTCAATACGTGTGAAATGCTCTTTAACTAATTCACGACGGTTAAGGAAGTGTACATTGCACTAGTAATGAATAATGCGAAGTGACAAATTCAATTTACTTTATACTTTATAAGTAATGTATCATTTTTTCATCTCCTATCCTTCAATTTTTAAATAACTCGCTACTTTTTCATTACAAATTATATCAGATTTTACAGAGATCTGAGTTACTTTGAAATCATACTATATTCACTGTTGAAAAACTTCCTTACGCCGGTTACCCCTCATGGAGGAATATAGGACGCTCACCAGCATTCTCCATCCAACTCTGTCCTGAACAATTCTTTCCACATGTTTCCAGTCGTTATTCATCATTCTCATATCTCCTTCCAATTCCCAACACAGTGTGTTCTTTGGTCTTCCTCTTTTTCATCCCGTTTACATTCAGAATCCAAAGTAAACGATTGTCTCGTGATGCAGTTACGTGATTCCCGCAGTGTATGTCATATCCACATTTAGCGTGTTTCCTAATTTCCTCTTCAGATTGAAGCTCGTTCGTTCTCTCCAACAGTAGGCTATTTCTGATTGCACCTAGCCAACGGATATTGGATATCTTGAGTAGACACGTGTTTTTAATTACTTGTACATTTTTGATGATGGTTGTGGTGATTCTCCAAGTTTCACCTCCATTCAGTAGAACTGTTTCGACGTTCGTGTTGAAGATTATTACTATTATTATTATTCGCTTGCAGACAGTTGTTTTGAGTTCTGTATGTTGTTGAAGTGTAGGAATGGTCTTCTTGCTTTGGCATTCCATGCCTTCACATATGCTTTAGATCTTCCCTGTTTATTGATGATTCTGACCAGATAAGTACGTGAAAGATTCCACCTGTTCGATAGTTTCTCCATCAATTGTGATTGGGTTGGTGTTCTCTGTGTTGTATTTGAGGATCTTGATTTTTCCCTTGTGTATGTTGAGGTCTACTGATGCACAGGCTGCTGCTGCACTGGTTGTCTTGATCTTCATTTGCTCGTGTGTATGAGATAGAAGAGCTAGGTCGTCTGAAAAGTCCGAATCATCTAGTTGCATTCACGGTTAACAAAAGATAAGTAATAATGACCGTCGGTCGAACTGTTTCAGACATTTTCTCTGAGTTCATTCCAAGAAAAAACGGTATTGTTGTTGAGATCTATTAAGTTTAGAAGAAAACAACTACCTAATACTTAAACATCAAATAATTTACTATCAAATTAAACTTCGTAGTTTGAAAAAAAGCCATTCAAAAAATAATTTACTACTGTGCCATACCGACCACGCAAAATTTAAATGCAATGTCAAACAAATCACAGTTATAATGTAGTTCCACAACTGACCAAAATATCAATCTAATTATTCATTCATCTCATTAGTTCAATGATATAGGCTTAGACCATACTTTATTAGATTTCATATGAAGTATTATTTCATGAAATTTGATGGATAAAAGAGATCACATTATCAATCAATCTAAATAACAAATAAATAAAGATATTACGAATCAATGATCCTTCCTTTTAATATAAATTATTAGATAGATATATATGAACAAGTAGGTTTTAATAATTCACATGGTAACTAATAAAATCAATAATGAAATGACTGATCCCAATGATAAATTTACACAATGAGATGACAAAGTTTATTTATTCAAAATTAAACTTTGTACAGTTTTACTGATTACAAATAATAATTATAAAAGAATAGTTAAGCGCAACTTTGAAGTATACATTATATTTTATGAACTATACAAAGTAACTTGTTACCATTAATTCTATTGTATATTTACTTTCTTTTAAAATGTAGAATGATGAATATACAATATTGTTAAATGAGATGATGTAGTGACCGGCCAGTCTCGATAAGAACACGATTGGAATAACGGAAACAACTATTATTATTGTAACCAATTGTACCAGAGATTGTTTTACTGTATTTGTTTAACTGTATCAGTTTCACTTCTTGTTTCGTTCTCCGCCTTGTTTGGTTCGAGCTTGCTCACGCACTGCTTATTCGCTTGTACTCTTTGGCACATCTCGGTATTATTTCGATACCACGAGATCGCCAATAAATATACTTGATCTGGACTAGTAAAGCCTTCTGATTTACGGGCTATCAAGGGAACCAAGTCGTTTTTGGACGCGTAATCGAATAGTAGTGGTGATCATAGTCCGTCCACGACTCGACATCCACTACAACTGGTGAGCCGTATTTGGAACACGCAATACAGCTGGTAACCCAATCCATCGAGCACAAGTCAAACTTGGCCAATTCTCCAAACCAGATCAATCCGGTGAGTCTATTTATCTATCCACATCTGTTGCATATATTCGTATTGATATTTTTCAATATATAATATTTTGGCAACTTAATATGGTAGATAACGATAAGAATAACATAAATATGATAGACTCCGAGATACAGGTTATCAGTTTTCGACCGGTTCCTTTCATCCCTCATGATCCAGAAGTCTGGTTCGTGGCACTGGAATCTCAATTTGAGATCCGCCGCATAACCAATCAAAGGCAGAAGTACGCCTACGCTTTGGAATCATTGCCCGGGGATCACCTAACCGCTGTCCGTGAGGTTGTCCTCAATCCGAACGTTCCAAACGTTTATGACCGTCTTAAGGATGCCATCCTTCGACATTTCCTCCCATCAAGAGAGGAACGATTGAGGACACTATTAGCACGTCACCCTATGGGTGATGCTAAGCCGAGCCACCACCTCACGCGCCTGCAATCCCTTGCAGGAAACATGACAGCTGACTCTGAGATAGTCAAAGAGTTGTGGCTCGAAGCCTTACCAGTCAGTATCCAGCCAACCCTTACGGCTCTGCTCGAGGACACCCCGCTCAACAAGGTGGCCCTCATAGCAGATAAGATTCTAGCACGAGTTAACACCAAAGACGACTATTTGGTTGCTAGTACTTCCCGTTCTAACGTTGATCTCGATGCTAGACGACCTCCGGCTCATGGGGATAGGGACAGATGTATCCATACTCGTCTCAGTTTCCGAGACCGCGCAAGTGTGCCAGCCCCCTACGCCCCCCGACCCAGGTCACAATCTCGTAAGGCCGTAACGACTCGCCCCAAGCGGGCATCTTCCAAGCCACGCCAGAAGGCGGTTTCGGAAGCGAGTCCAGGTTGGTACTGGTTTCACCGTGCTTTCGGAGCCGGTGCCCGTCATTGTCGAGCTCCCTGCTCATACAAGGCGGGAAACTCCTCAGCCGGCGAGTAAATGCGGCCGTACTCGCCGGCACTTCACCTCAGGTTGGCCGTTTATTTTACGTGCACGATTATCGCACCAACGCTAGGTACCTTGTGGATACGGGTGCCCAAGTTTCTGTCGTACCTATCGGTAACAGTAAGTCTCAAGCCACTATGCTTCGACTACGCGCTGCGAATGGCTCAGTCATTCCCACCTATGGTACACGACAACTTACGGTCAACCTGAGCAACCGACGACAGTATCTGTGGACGTTCATCATTGCCGATGTTCCCACAGCTATACTCGGTATCGATTTCCTACAGCACTATGAATTGCTAGTCGATTCACGTAGGCTGCAGCTAATTGATACTTCGTCGGACAGCAACTTTATGGGCTCTAAAGCCCACACAAACGCGTACCGAATCACAGGTGTATTTCATTCGCGTGACGATTTATTCCACGCTTTATTTCAGAAATTCCCCAAATTAACTAAACCTCTCGAGGAGACTCCATCGGTGACCAATCGTGTGGTACACCACATAGTCACCCGCGGACCACCAGTCACGGCAAGACCTCGCCGACTGGCACCGGACAAATTAGCTTTCGCTAAACGTGAGTTTGACAATTTACTAGCTACTGGTATTATTCGTCCTTCTCACAGTCCTTGGGCCTCACCTCTCCACATGGTTCGAAAAAAGGATGGGGTTAGTTGGAGACCATGCGGAGACTACTGAGCGTTAAACACAGCTACACGTTTCGATAGCTATCCCATTCCCCACATACATGACATCACGGCATCACTCAAGGGCACGACAATTTTTTCCAAGATCGATCTGGTACGAGCATATCACCAGATCCCAGTCGCTCTTGAAGATATAGAGAAAACTGCTATCACGACTCCTTTCGGTTTATTTGAGTTCCTACGAATGCCATTTGGATTACGGAATGCTGCTCAAACTTTCCAAAGGTTTATCGATAGCATTGTACGAGACCTAGATTTTGTTCACGTCTATATTGATGACCTGCTAATCGCATCATCAAACGTAGATGAACATTATCAACACCTGACGCTACTATTCCAGCGCCTTTCGGATAATGGAATAATAGTCAACCCCGACAAGTGTGAACTCGGGAAGAAGGAAATAAAATTCTTAGGTCATGTTATTAAGCATGAGGGTGTTCTACCTTGTGAGGATAAAGTACGTACTATAATGGAGTACACTGTACCGTCCACACTCAAGGAACTGAAGGCATTTCTCGATTTGGTCAACTTCTACCGTCGCTTCATTTCGCACGCGGCAGAACAGTTACGACCGTTAACCGATTTACTTCGCGGTAATCCACGCAAACTGGAATGGAACGACGCCGCACGTACTGCATTTTCAGATATCAAAATGGCCCTAGCTCAAGCCACACTTCTCGTGCATCCTGACCCATCAGCCACGCTTAGTATAGCGGTTGATGCATCGGATTTCGCCATAGGAGCCGTTATGCAACAGAATATCTCCGGTAGTTGGCAGCCCCTCGAATTTTTCTCACGACGCCTCACTCCCACGGAGACGAGATATAGCGCTTTTGGTCGCGAACTGCTAGCAGCCTACTGCGCCATCAAACATTTCTGGCACGCTGTAGAAGGTCGTAAGTTCATCTTATTCACCGACCATAAGCCCTTAACGTATGCTCTGCATACCAAGTCTGACCGCTACTCACCACGAGAGTGCAGACATTTGGACTATATCTCCCAGTTCACGACAGACCTTCGTCACGTCAAAAGCGAGTCGAACTGTGTTGCTGATGCTTTATCACGTATCCAACTTAATGCAGTTACTTTGCCAGTGCTCGACCTACCTGCTATGGCCGCCACCCAAGCAAACGATACTTCATGCACGGAAGCACAACAGTCTACGTCCCTTCAGTGCCGGGAAGTACCCCTAGCTACTAGCTCAGGTACTATCCTATGCGATACTTCTACGGGCCTCCCTCGACCCATCGTACCCTCCGCTTATCGCCGTCTCGTCTTTGATGCCCTTCATGGTCTATCTCATCCTGGTACCGCAGCCACCTTACGCCTCATCGCTGCACAATACGTCTGGCCGTCAATGAATAAAGATGTCCGTATGTGGGTAAAACAATGTTTACAATGTCAACGATCAAAAGTGCACAGGCACGTAGCTGCCCCTATTGGCACTTTCGCTACGCCTGATGCTCGCTTCGATCACGTTCACATAGACATTGTAGGACCATTACTACCATCGCACGGGTATGATCACATACTCACATGCATTGATCGTTTCACAAGATGGCCCGAAGCTATTCCCATCACGTCTATTACGGCGGAGACAGTCGCTCACCGCTTCGTAGAACGATGGATAGCTATGTACGGTTGTCCCTCGACTGTCACGACTGACCGAGGACAACAATTTGAGTCCGCATTATTCTCCTCACTAACACGGCTGCTTGGTACGGAACGCATACGCACTACCGCCTACCATCCAGCATCAAACGGTTTAGTTGAACGGTTTCATCGCCAACTTAAAAGTGCTCTTCGAGCACACGAAAACAACAATTGGTACGAAACCCTTCCGCTCGTCCTCCTGGGAATCAGAACGAGTCTAAAGGCAAATATTCAATGTTCCGCCGCTGAACTTGTTTACGGCACGACATTGCGTCTGCCTGGGGAATTTTTCACACCACGGAGCAGCACTAAGTTCGGCGAATCAGACTACGTCCAACGACTGTCTGCATTCATGCGAACACTGACTCCGGTGTCAACTCGTATACAACATCGACAGGTCGCTCTCCCTCGAGAGTTATCTACCTGTTCACATGTTTTCATACGAGTAGATTCGGTACGCAAACCTCTACAACAGCCTTACGAAGGACCTTTTCACGTGATTTCCCGTCACGAAAAGACCTTCAAGGTTGATCGACGTGTCCGCATCGAAACAGTCAGCATTGATCGTCTCAAGCCAGCACACGTCGATGACAGTGCTATACCTGATAAGCCGAGACCCAATGTTAGACCCATCAGAGCTTCTAGCGGGATCTCTACATCTACTTCGGATCCCACGCTAGATGCACCTGAGACCTCATTCTCACGTCCCAGTCAACAGCACGTGTCATCTGCCCCGTCTACGGACGAGACTTCCGTCTCACGTCCAGACCTGCAGACCACACCGCCCTTGACTGCGGATGAGATTGCAGGCTCACGAGGTTCGAATGAGACTACCGTCTCACGTTCCGGTCGCCGAGTACGCTTACCCGTACGCTTTCGCGACTAACCTCATAACCAGCAGCGGATACAGTATAGGACCTTACCCCTATACTACACGAATGCTACACTTTTCTCTTTTTCTCTCATTTTTTTGTTTACTCCGAGCCTACGCCTTCGACCATCGCTGTTCCGGTATCGTCGACTTCAGTAAACTTTGGCGAAAGCTGGCCTGATCACCCACGCTCTAGTCAACGCACTCAGTCGATCTCTCTGGCTCCAAATACGTATGATATACATTTGGTCCCGAACATGGTTATCCTGGTCGCATCTGGTTCCTTGGCTCAATCTGGTTTCGTCCTACGTCTGCAGCGTTTCTGGTCCGGACCTCTACGAACGCAACCTTCAGATTCTGGATACAAACCACTCTGGTGTAGCATGCTAACCCAAGCAATCAATACAGTACGTTTCCTCCTGGTACCGTTCTACGTCAAAGACTTTTGGTGGCAACTCGAGGATCAACGATCACTTCCTGTTCTGCCAACGCCTTCGTCCTACAATTGCACGTTTCGCGATCAGTCCCACGAACGAAACCGCTACGTATCGAAAGTGTAAACCCTTTCTAGCGGGGGGCTCCTGTAGTGACCGGCCAGTCTCGATAAGAACACGATTGGAATAACGGAAACAACTATTATTATTGTAACCAATTGTACCAGAGATTGTTTTACTGTATTTGTTTAACTGTATCAGTTTCACTTCTTGTTTCGTTCTCCGCCTTGTTTGGTTCGAGCTTGCTCACGCACTGCTTATTCGCTTGTACTCTTTGGCACATCTCGGTATTATTTCGATACCACGAGATCGCCAATAAATATACTTGATCTGGACTAGTAAAGCCTTCTGATTTACGGGCTATCAAGGGAACCAAGTCGTTTTTGGACGCGTAATCGAATAGTAGTGGTGATCATAGTCCGTCCACGACTCGACATCAACTACAATGACATAAAATCTGTATAGTCTCTAGAGATATAATAGAATGCAAGTCATGGAACTACATATTCCATCCAGTGTCTAAATAACAGATAGGGACAATGAATCATATTCGAAACTGTATGAATATGATATAATGATAGTTGTGGGGAAATTTATTGGCCTACAGTTTTCTAAGTTTTTAACTTCAGGTAAGTATCTAAATACGAGTTATTATTGGAAGTATAATCAACGTTGACAATCTTAAGAATGATGGTTGTAGAACCAATAAGAAACCAGCTAGATATATTAAAACATACACAACGGGAAAAATCAAGATCCTCAAATACAACACAGAGAACACCAACCCAATCACAATTGATGGAGAAACTATCGAACAGGTGGAATCTTTCACGTACTTATCTGGTCAGAATCATCAATAAACAGGGAAGATCTAAAGCATATGTGAAGGCATGGAATGCCAAAGCAAGAAGACCATTCCTACACTTCAACAACATACAGAACTCAAAACAACTGTCTGCAAGCGAATAATAATAATAGTAATAATCTTCAACACGAACGTCGAAACAGTTCTACTGAATGGAGGTGAAACTTGGAGAATCACCACAACCATCATCAAAAATGTACAAGTAATTAAAAACACGTGTCTACTCAAGATATCCAATATCCGTTGGCTAGGTGCAATCAGAAATAGCCTACTGTTGGAGAGAACGAACGAGCTTCAATCTGAAGAGGAAATTAGGAAACACGCTAAATGTGGATATGACATACACTGCGGGAATCACGTAACTGCATCACGAGACAATCGTTTACTTTGGATTCTGAATGTAAACGGGATGAAAAAGAGGAAGACCAAAGAACACACTGTGTTGGGAATTGGAAGGAGATATGAGAATGATGAATAACGACTGGAAACATGTGGAAAGAATTGTTCAGGACAGAGTTGGATGGAGAATGCTGGTGAGCGTCCTATGTTCTTCCATGAGGAATAACAGGATTAAGTTAGCAGATATATTAAAATAATAACAATTTAATACTCATAATCTCTATGTTTTCTATGATAGAATCTATTTGTTAGATTTCAAACGATTTCTTGTGAAATCAATTCGACTATAATATACATTAATTGCTCAAGTATTCTTGAAGACCTACTTAAATGTTTGATATATCTATTTTCTGTGTAAATTTTGTAATAACCCTTTTATTGTAAATTTATTTGAACTGAATAATTACGAAGATGAGTTGTATTTACCCTTATACCATTAAAAATGCTGACAAATCAATCTAATGATAATTGGTGGATAACTTTAAGAAAAATACTAGCGTTGTGAACATATATTCCTTTATGTCTATCTTTCAAAAAATGAAAAGATGGATATATTAGAATTCATCCAACATAAAGATAGACGATAGGTGGAAAATATAGTTCTGGTATAGTGAATGAAGATTTTGTGGGGAAAATCAATTTATTGTTTTACGTTAAATTAAACAGTAGCTTCTGAAATTTTAAAATTATACAATAAATACATCATTTGCATATCTTCCTTGTGTTGTCCTTTACATACTTTGCCATTCTTCCGATCCTGCTGTCATTTCGATTGCTTTTTTTTCTCTTTTCTTTATTTCACTGTTCTGCTGGTAAGCATTCTACTTCCAATTCCTGCCACATACTAATTATGTCTGTCCGCATAAGTAGTGCACACCATCCTAGCAGCTAGAATGGTAGCAGACATTCGTGATTGCAGAAGAGTGGCAGATACTAACTGTTAAAAACATTTATGAAATATACTTTGAATAATTAAAATTTGAATACATCTTAGAGGGAAATCTATTATAATCCTGTACAGTAGATATTGAAAATTCCTTATTGTAACCCAATTTCTAGTATGAATTCACTTTTCACTTCGTGGATTCTTCGCAGTTGTTCACAACCGTATTCGAATTAATATACACACATACATATACTATAATTCTTATCGACTTTCCAGTTACAATGGTTAATTATCTAATATTATGTTTATTTCACTACTAATACGATTGTGAACAACTGAAAAGGACCCACAAATAAGGGAGTGAATTCATATTATTCCTTGTCAATCATTATTTGTAAATTACTTTAATTCGCAAATGGAACCAACTGTAAAAATACTTATAACTCTGAATAAAATAATTATCATTATCACTAGCTGTTTGATAAAATATGATAAATTCAGCACCATGAAAATAATAGTATCATAACTTAAAAGAGAAAAAATAACTTATTGGAGATTGAAGTAGCTGAAAGATATTCCAGCGTTAACTATAAAAAGACAAATACATAGACGTTCAAAAAGCCAGTTGATAAGGTCTTACCCAACACATACATAATGCAAATGAATACTATGATCAATATTTAAACATTTCAATAGTAATAGATGCGACTGCTGAGGAGTACAACAATGGGACGAAACGGCCGTCCAGTACTTCCAGGTTTTCCATGGTGGTCTAGCTTCAATTGACTCATGATTTCAACTATGAAAATAGTGAAATCTCCACAAAACCCCTTCTAATCGAAAACAAAATATGTCAAATTGAAAGTTTTAAATAATTCCTATGTTGAAATATTTATCCAAGATGTGATTATTCTTATCACCACTATCAATACATTTATCATTTCACAATGAATTTGTACTGGGTAATTATTATAGTTAGTTATGTAATTTATTTCCTTGTCATTATTATTTCACCAATCACTTTGATTGGTTAAATATTTTTTCAGATATCCATGTCAATATCTCTGTATATCAAAACTTGATGGAAATGTATTTGAAAAAAAGTAAAAAAGTGTTTTAAAAGTAAAAAAACATGATTTGTTTAGACATGTCACTTTCAATGTGATAAATACTAAATGGTAACAAAGAGAAACATTGAAGAGTATGAAAAAAAGAGTATAAAATATATTTTTGTTAAATTTCCATAATGTAATAAGAAGACGAAGATTATCAGAGCTATGTGATGATATATTAGCGCAATACATTTCGAACAATCTGATCACACATAATGTACTTGTTAAGAACATTTATATATAAAAACAAAAGATCAACTAGACTGGAAATGGGAGGTAAGAATAGACAAGGATAATAATAATAATAATAATAATAATAATAATAATGTGAAAACAATTTAACAAATAATCACTCTGGATAATAAGCTAATGTTACCAGGGTAGGTTTAAGGAGAGAACAAACTGTTTTTGGATACACAAAGGGGGTTTGAATTTTCGTATGGTTGAGGCTTCAATAAACCTTGGTATACGCCCCTTTAAACTTTTTTACAGCAACACAAAAGTCGAGTTAAGATCCATCTTATAACCTGTTTCGATTATATGTTTGGCAATAGAGAATGATGGATGTTTATCCTCTACCCTTATTGTTAAGTTACAACAACAACAGTAAGATTAAAAATAATAACATAAAATAGGAAAGACTCGAAATACTCACTTATCGATAAAATAAAATGACATCTTCCTCCATAATTCTATCAACAAATTATATATCAAACATCATTATGTATACTGAAGTAAACATTCAATAAATTAGTAGACTACTTAATTGGAACTTTGCATTTGATTAATGATGATGATAGACTAATGACACACAACAAATACTCAGTTACTAACAAAGAAATAATCGAATCTTAAATGCATGTATTGCCTGACTAAATTTACTTCCAACTTAAAAAGGTTCTTTCTATGTTTTCACATAAATTTGAACTAATCAAGTGATAAAAATGAGGAAGATGAAATTAGTGAAGAATTTATGAAATATCCATAACAAGAAGTTAATAAATCCCAGCAAAGACTACAAAACAACTGTCAACTAATTTCAAAGTCACAATCTTCAATACAAACGTCAAGACAGTCAGTTCTACTGTATGGAGCTGAAACGTGGAGAACTACTACATCCATCGTCAAGAAGGTACAAGTATTTATAAACCAGGTTCCAGCTGAAGAGGAAATTAGGAAAAGACGTTGGAAATAGATAAGACATACATTAAGGAAATCACCAATATGCATTACAAGGCAAGTCCTAACTTGGAATCCGGAAGGGAAGTGGAAAAGAGGAAGGCCAAAGAATACATTACGTCGGGAAATAGAAGAAAATATGGAAAGGATGAATAACAACTGGGAGGAATTGGAAAGGATTGCCCTGGACAGAGTTGAATGGAGAATGCTGGTGAGCGGCCTATGCTCCTCCATGAGGGATAACAGGCGTAAGTAAGTAAGTAAGTAAGCAAAGACTAACTCATGTAGTCATGAAGAATGATATATCCTTATCCTTATTCAAAATTACTGGTGAACAACTATTTTACTCAAATCTTATTAAGCTTAACATCACATAATTCCTGAATAGAACTTTACAACACTTAACTTGTAGCTAATCATTAGTAAGAAAACAATAAGTAAAAATTAGGATGATTTCTCTGATTCAGAGATTAGTTTTCATTACAAAGAAATAAGTTCGAATAAAGAGTTATTGAAAATCATGAAGTAATGGACAGTAGTTTTGTTCAATCTCTTTTTTCTGGAACTTCTTCGTAGATCCTTAGTTGACAGTAATTCATGACAAACTATTTACATATTAAATTAACCTTTACAGATCTTCACAAATTATTTATCAAAAGTGTAATGTAAAACGAAATCTCTACTTCATTTCAAGAAAATTAATATGATGCACTCCTTTTTTAATAGATTTATAAAGTACACAGAGCACATTCGATAACAACAAATATTATCTTATAGTTGAATTCACGAGTCAATTGAAGCTAGACCAACAGAAAAAACCTGAAAGCACTGGACTGCCGTTTCGTCCTATTGTGGGACTCCTCAGCAGTGCGCATCCACGATTCCGCCTCGCAAGATTCAAACCCAGGACCTATCAGTCTCGCGCACGAGCGCTTAACCTCTAGACCACTGAGCCGGCCGGCATCCAACGGTATTAATGTCTAACTTCAACCAATATTATCGTTAATATTGGTGTTTTCCAATAAAGGGATGAACTTATAAATAGGAAAAGGAGGATTCTATTTTTTCTAACTTACCTACTACTTAAGTGATATTTACTAACTGAAAATATTAAAAATACTAATCCATAATTATATCAGCATGGGTATTTGTGGGGATTGTAATATTTTCGCAGTTCAAATAGCGCGTTGATCTAAGTTAAACCACCATTGAAAACATGGAAGCACTAGACAGGCGTTTCGTCTAGGTATAGAAGTCCTTAGTAGTGCGCACCCACGATCCGTACGCGTGACTCAAACCCATGGCCTTTGGTCTCGCACGAACGGTTGACCTCTAGATCACTGAGTCGGGACCCAACGGTTTTAATGTCTAATTTCAATCAGCTCATGATCTTGCGCAGCCCTTCATCCATTATCCGAGGTGGATAACTGTCTCAAACACGAAACAGATTGAACTTCACTGGTTACAGCTTCTCACTAGAACTCCAGGAGTTACATCTTGAAGCTAGTCACTAGTGAGCATATGACATTAGTTAGTGAGACAAAACGACCATGAAGTTCTTAACACACCATACTCATAACCTATGAAAGAATATAACCCAAGACATTCAAGTCACACAGCCAAGAAGTCAGCAGTTAATCGTGTACATTTACAACCTTAGTAAATCCCTTATATTGAGTAGTGATAATCCAGTAGTATCATCAAAGATACCATCTTACTCTTAACACAGCTGAAACTTAACACATCAACAATTCTTGCTAGGAATTTAGGATACATCTGAAAATTAGCCATTGTTAAACAAATTATTATACTGTTCTAAACTATGTAACTAATAAAATATTTATCAATGTTATTGTTAATTTTAAATCTATCTAACATTAAAATATAAAAAAAGAAGAAAAAAGTCTTTTATAAGTTAAATAGAACACCGTCGGATGCCAGCCGGCTCAGTGGTTTAGTAGTTAAGCGCTTGCGCGCGAGACTGATAGGTCCTGGGTTCGTATCTCGCGAGGTGGGGTCGTGGATGCGTACTGCTGAGGAGTCCCACAATATCTATCTAACTAAATTATTCGTGATACAATAAATTAATTAATTTTATTTAATACATTTCTATAAACCTTAAAAGAAAAGAATATTTATAATTTATTTTTAATTCGAGGTTTAAATGAAGAAAAAGGGAAAAAAGAAAAGACATAAAAAAACAATTTTAAGCGAAATATATAAAAGCATGATGTTTCATTTCACTATCACCATAGATCTTATTTACATATTGTACATAATTGGTTATCCGCCCTTAAACAATGAATACAAAGGAAATTGATAAAAAGTTAAATGATAATAAAACAATAATCTGATCAATATAGATAATCAATTGTAGATTGATTACAAAAAAATAATCAATAATTTCAAATCTATACTGTAAATATGAAAAAAGTTTCAGAGAAGAAAGCAAGCGAAAAAAAATCTTTAAAAGTACGTTGTGTAAAAAGCAATCCAGAACAAGAGTCTAATCATTGGTTCAGATTAGACGGAATTATGAATGATGTATGACAAATTTTAATAGGTGTGATATAAGAAGTGGAAGCTCACTTGCATAGATCAACAATTCTCATTTGCTAAACGAAGTCGTATAAACACTGAATAACTATATTGTCTAGTACAAAATGAGTACAACAGTGTACATGAAGTAATTCACCTAAAATAAAGAATATCATTCATTAACTTTAGTGATCTTGAGCTAATGTCGTTGAGTGGCTCAGTGACACTAATTTAATTTGGAGATACCTTTTATCAACAGTGAATTTTATTCGAAGTTTTAACCTTATTATAGTCACCGCGAGACCTGAAGTTCCTAGTTCCGATTCTGAGTGAGATCATGGATATTGGGTATTGAGAAGTATCAAAGTGGGACATATATCTATTTAGATCCTCCCACAATATCGATTCATGAAGAAAACAGCTAATATAAAGCAAATAAATAGAAGTTTTCACTGAATTAACTAGTTCAGCTCACTGAAAGCAGTAGACTGTATATTGATTAAGGCTCAAATTACTTGCAAAATATGTAATTAGTAAAAGGTTGAAAGGTCATACAAAGGCTAAGAAAATACTGGAAAACAGTGAGTTATGATCAATCAATTAGTTGCTAAAACATAACTGTAGTGTGAAAAATAGGTTACTGAACTCTGCATAGAACGAAATTCATTCGATATAGAAGCTGTAAAAATGACTCTATAGAAATAGTTATTCTTAAAATTTCTACAGTAAATTAACTACGTCCAACTTATCAAGTAATCATGTATCAGATCATATACTTCTCTCAATAAATTTCTTGTTTCGTATGATAACTCGGAGTAATCCACTTACAAAGTGTCAATACATAAACTTCCGATTCCTATGTTCGAATAATATATACACATTTATTGTTAATCAATAGCTTGACAAAAACTATTGGGTTTTTATTGTCAGAAAACAATTTTTAAACAATTTAAACAATTTGAATTCACTTAGTATTGTTTGTTTGAATCTTCCCATTGATGTTTAGGACTGCAATTGATCAGTTTCTTATTGGTATATGTGCATACTGTGCGTATTGCCTCGATATAGCCTAAATTCACAAGCAGCATTATAAGCAAAGATGGATAGTGGCTAGCAAGTGGCTATCAGAACTCAGTAGCTGAGTGGATAAATCGATGGCGTTTGAAGCGAAAAGTACTGAGTTCGAGTCCCGGAATGAACACCAACTCTGAGATGCAGGTTCATCCAGTTGACGAGTCCCAAATGGGACAAAACGCGCGTCCGGGATTCCACTGCTAGCCACTATCCATCTTTGCTTATAATGGTTTAAATAAATGTTTATTAAAATTGTCATTTTATTAGATAACCTAATTGGGACTAATTATCAATAAAAATGATGGTTTCATTCTAAACATTGACTAATTAAACTATTTAAAAATGATTAGACTCAAGTTAATTCATAGCAGACAATCACGTTGAAAACCCAAGTTGTTATATCACCCTTATGTAAAAACAAACAGTTCATCATCTTAAACGACTTGAAACATAATAGAATATCCACTATATATATCTGCTTCATAATCTTTTGTGCATTAGTGACTGTTTTGAAGACAAATTTCAGAAGGTTTTACTGACATACTGAGATTTTCTGAAGTTGAATAGGTTGGAATTAAAAAGGCTAGCAATGTGTATCATTTAATTCATACTCATAAACAGTATGGAATTAAGCTTTCTGTCAGACTTTACAGTTCTAAGTTAAGTTTAATATGATATTGTAAGTGTAAATTGCTGAAGAATGTCAAAAGCTATCCAGTGTTCCATAATTTTCAACGGTTCCCTGGTTAATATCAGTATACAGTGAAAGCCACTTCTTAATAAACATTACCAAATCTATTCATGTAAGATTGAAACAATCTTACACTGAAATATTAACAAGTAATAAAAATTGGAAATAGCATAAGCTGTAATGGGCAGCATTTCTACGTTTGAAGCACATATGGAACTCAAGACAACTGTCAACTAACTTCAAAGTGAGAATCTTCAATACGAACGTCAAGACAGTCAGTTCTACTGTATGGAGCTGAAACGTGGAGAACTACTACATTCATCATCAAGAAGGTACAAGTATTTATAAACAGTTTTCTACACAAAATACTCAACATTCACTCGTCGGATACTATCAGCAACAACGTTTTATGGGAGAGGACAAACCAGGTTCCAGCTGAAGAGGAAATTAGGAAAAAACGTTGGAAGTGGATAGGACATACATTAAGGAAATCACCAATATACATTACAAGGCAAGTCCTAACTTGGAATCCGGAAGGGAAGTGGAAAAGAGGAAGGCCAAAGAATACATTACGTCGGGAAATAGAAGAAAATATGGAAAGGATGAATAACAACTGGAAGGAACTGGAACGGATTGCCCTGGACAGAGTTGGATGGAGAATGCTGGTGAGCGGCCTATGTTCCTCCACGAGGGGTAGCAAGCGTAAGTAAGTAATAAGCCATAATGTTATGTATTATTTACCATAAGAGGAAGAACTGGACTTATTTATTCCCCGAAAGTAAAGTTAATCAAATCAACATATACTGATTAAAGAGAACTGGTTTATAGAAGTTTCATGAGTAACACATTAATAATTACATAACTCCACTCTACTTCTGTTTGATTTAATAAGAATTTAAATGAAATAGGATTTCATAAGCTGAATGAGCAAGTGAGTGTATCGTCTTAAACTAAAATGAAACAACACTACAAAGGCTAGAAATATGTTTGGACATTTGAACATAAACAGAAGAACGATATAAAAATAAGTTTCATTCTTAATGAAACTCCATTTTAAAAAAAATTCTTATTTGTAGTTTCTTATGATCACAATCCAATTCCTAAGATCGAATTATGAACACAAAAATGTGAAAAAATTCTTTCCAATCGAATTCGACCTATAGTAACTGATTAATGATTAAAATTTAAATGGAATAGAACTTTCTGTCAACAAATATAATCCACAATTAATCATCTTAGTTCAACTCAAGAACTAACTATGACTTTCAATACTTTGTTTAAAATTGTAATGTATAAAGTCTATTTCATCCAATAAATTATTCAAACTGAAGTAAATAAAATAGGTTTCCAATCTGCAATCTAATGATCAAAAGCTAGATCTCCTAACTAATTACTTGTAACATATCTTCACATGTCTACAACTAGAATAAGGTGTTACATTGAATAATAGTATTTATTTGAAGTAAAATATTATTCATCTCTATTGAAATGTTATTATTTTTTGGAACCATTTTTAGTTTAGAAGGGGGTGTTGTGGAGATTTTAGTAATTCTTTTATATAGTTAAAATTACGAGTTAATTGAAGCTAGACCAACATGGAAAACCTGGAAGCACTGGACTGCCGTTTCGTCCTATTGTGGGACTCCTCAGCAGTGCGCATCCACGATTCCGCCTCGCAAGATTCAAACCCAGGACCTATCAGTCTCGCGCACGAGCACTTAACCACTAGACCACTGAGCCGGCCGGCATCCAACGGTGTTAATGTCTAACTTCAACCAATCCATGAAATTGAGCAACCATTCACCATTGTCTTCAGTGAGTTGATATCTCATAACAGACCTGGTTGAACTCCACTGGTCACTGCTTCTCATTAGAACTCCAGGAAAAACCTCATGGAGTCAGTCACTAGTGAGCATATGATCAATATTAAAATGGGGTTTTGTGGAGATTTTAGTGCAGTGCTTCCAGGTTTTCCATGGTTGTCTAGCTTCAATTGACTCATGATTTCAACTATATAAAAAAACTTCTAGTTCTTTTTTCAGAAATCAATAACTGAAAAATCACAAAACTATTATAATCAATCTTGTTAACAGTATTAACTATTGTACGGAAATTAATTTATCAAAATGATAAACCAATTTGTTTTTCTTTGAAATTACATTATGGAATTTGTATATATTTGACAAAAAAACAAACATGATAATAAGTTAATAAAATTACAATAAAAATTTGATAATTAACTACATCTCCAATTATAGGTATCAATATCAAAGTTGAACTTGATAGTTTGTTTGTTTTTATCAAAAGCATTTGCCTAAGTTACAAATCTTCTCCATCAACTTGATAGTTACATATAAATTCAGTATATTAAGTAGTAAGTTAACAATAAATAATATTTTGTTTTGTTATATCCCAATGAATAGAAATATTATCAGGAGGTTTTGTGGAGACTTTAGTAATTTTATGTAGTTGAAATCATGAGTCGATTGAAGCTAGACCATCTTGGAAAAGCTGGAAGCACTGAACGGCCGTTTCGTCCTATTGTGGTAGTCTAGCTTCAATTGACTCATGATCACAATTATATAGAATAGAAATATTGTATTTCTGATGTTTCGTGATTTACTGTAATCCACTTCTTTAGATTGAATAAACAATCGAATCAAATTAACACAAGTTTAAATGATGTAAAAGGGAATTTGTATTAATTTCATTTCGGTTATTTATTTACTCTGAAGAAGTGACTTAAAACATTAAGTCACGAAATGTCAGAAATACACTATTTTTCTACTCATTGAGATATAGCAAAAAAATATATTTTTTTATCTTCAGTCATGCTTTATTAACTGATTGATTGTTGTTGCGATAGAAATGATTTACAAAATAACAATCAAAATATTGATTCCGATAACTTTTTGAATAAAAAAACAAAATATTTATTTATCAGAATGGGGTTTTGTGGAGATTTTAGTAATTTTATATAGTTTAAATCATGAGTCAATTGGGAGATATCAACTCATTGAAGACATTGGTGAATGGTTGCTCGATTTTGTGGATTGGTTGAAGTTAGACATTAACACCGTTGGATGCCGGCCGGCTCAGTGGTCTAATGGTTAAGTGCTCGTGCGCGAGACTGATAGGTCCTGGGTTCGAATCTCGTGAGGCGGAATCGTGGATGCGCACTGCTGAGGAGTCCCACAATAGGACAAAACAGCAGTCCAGTGCTTCCAGGTTTTCCATGGTGGTCTAGCTTCAATGGACTCATGGTTTCAACTACATAAAATATTTATTTATTAACTACCATTGTGTTTAATTTGACTGGTAAAATAGAAATTGATTGATTTAAATAAAAAGTTAAAATGAGTATTATGTTTTACATCATTTTAAGGTAGAGATCTAAAGTTCAATCAGCCAAAGGTACAAGCCTAGATTTAAGTGTTATAATAGAGCAAATATTGAAAAAGTATTAACTTTCAAAACTATCTTATGAAGAATTATTGTCTATATTTCTTATTGTATAATTATTATATATTCGAATTATTGTGTATTTATATTCTCTCTACTTCTGACATTTCTCTTAGTGTATAAACTAATGTTGAGGGTCTTAACTTCCTCAGACTATTTTTAGTTAACCATGGATTCATAGATTGGTTTTTCTTTCATGTATTGTGTCATTACATGTACATTATAATTTCTTATTTGCATCAAGGCGTGGTTACGAAGTTGCACTATATAAGTGAATGAGTTGACTCATACAACTGAACTACTCCAAAACAGAGATATCTACTTGCTAACTTGGTCTTCTGATTAGGCGCTCGATAAGAAGTAGCTAGAGAACTAACGTTCAGGTCTCGATCACTGGCAACTATGCCAATGGTAAAACGGAAGTTTGTTAGTCCTACTTCAGATGATACAGAACAAAATTAAACATTACGAGACTAAGTAACTAATAGCGGTGATTATTAGAAATACATATACAGACCCATAACGGACTTTGAGACGTAAAAGCTTAGGAATATAAACTGTAAACATAAACAATACTATTTGGGGTTATTATTAACATTAAGATTGGTCAGGTAGAATACACTACTTATCTATAAAAGTAGTTTAAAATCATTTGAATTTAACATTAGCCTTACATGATTATCTAAAAATTCGAGAACTAAAAATCGTTTACACTTAATTAATTAGGATATTTTACTGTTTCCATTCCAGATATATCTGTAATATTGCTTAGTATGCTGTAAAGATATTATTTTGAATGAAAAAAATAATCTTATTATTCTGTCTCGCATATGCTCAGGATATCATTTTTCTACTGACAAAAAACTGATGTAATAGGGGTACAATATATACAAAAAGAGATGTTATGGGGCTAAGACTAGTCGTAAGCAATTGCAGATGGAAATGTATTACTGCTGATTACTGTCTAGAAACCTTCCAAACATTTTTTGGATACCCACAAGTTGCTGGAACACTACATGGTTCAAGTTACGAATTCTTTATTATAATCAAACACGTGGTACTGAATTAAGTGGTCATTATTACCATACGATTCAATAATCAGGAAAGAAGTACACATACTACTGAATAAAAGTCTCACAAAGAAAATTATGAAGCCAGTAATAAAATTGCTAGTCTGCATCATATACCTGTAAATAGTTGTAATACATAAACTAAAACATTGTTACACAAGAAGTAACATTTATGGTTAATCTTTGATTAGTCTTCCAACGAAAAAGTGAATAGTAACAGACCTCAGAGGACAAACTAGACAATTTTACTTAAGTAAGATTATTTAACAGGTATTTTTCTTGATTAGAACACTTCGTATAACGATAATAAAAATTTCGTTTTTATTTCCTTTATTTTATTGCAAGTCTTGTTAAAGCTAACTGTAACTTCAACGTATATTGTTAATTCGCGTAACGTTTATCTGATCAATTTAATGGCTAATAATTTAACTTATTAGGACATCATTAAACATATGAATTACTTGAAATCTGATCACACTTTTGAGAACATTTATTTATTAAGCTAAGATGGATAGTGGTTAGCAGTGGAATCCAGGACGCGCGTTTCGTCCTATTCGGGACTCGTCAGCTGGATGTACCTGCATCTCAGAGTTGATGTTCACTCTAGCCACTTGCTAGCCACTATCCATCTTTGCTTATAATGCTTGTGAATAAAGGCTATATTGAAGCAATACGCACAGTATGCACATATGCCAATAAGAAACTGATCAATTGCAGTCCTAAACATCAATGGGAAGATTCAAACAAACAATACCAAGTGAATTTATTTAATAATGTCTAAGATTGAAAGTGAGTTAATAAGGCTAACAAAAAACACCGTGATTCAGAAAAGTAATAGTAAATATATGTTTTAAATATGTTGTAATGTTCTTGACTAGTTTTTAGAATGTAAGCTACATTTTACAGTAGTAACTTTCATCTAACCATTGTTTTAGTGTCACATTGTAAGGTCAAAATGATACAAGTTCGTAAATGATAAAATTTATTTAAATAAAATCTTATGTGAATCAGTGGGGGAATTATATTAGTCACTCAATCAATATGGATGAGTCAAGCCGTGTAGTCTATCTACCCAGTCACAAACAAAACCATTAACTCGGTTTCTGCAAAAAACATAAACATTTTCCCGACTTTATTCACTATTTCCACATAAGTTATGCTGTCAGTCAAGGATAACTTAAATAATCTAATCAACAGTATAAAATCTGCATATATGACGCAAGAAGACGTTTTAAGTTATATAACAACCAGAACCGCTTCACTCATTCTGATTGCTGGCTGATGTCGCTGACCAGTAACCAGTATCGTGCTTTACTTCATAGTAAAGTCTGACAGCCTAGCTTAGAGATTCAGTACGTCATTACATTAAACTTGATGTAGAGTGATATGAAACAGTTTTCAATTGTAAAAACTACAGAGGAATAACACTAGTATCAGTACCAGAAAAAGTTTTCAACAGTGTTGCTAGACAGGATAAAAGATTAGGTAGACTCCTGACTTCGAGATTGGCAGACTGGATTCCGTAAGGATTGGCCGTACGCAGACCAAGTCGCGACACTACAGATCATCGTTTAACAATCAATTGAGTGAAACTTGTCATTTACATCAACTTCCTTGACTATGAGAAAGCATTTGATAGTGTGGATAAGAGAACCTTATGGAACCTTCTTCGACACTATGGTGCACTTGAGAAAATCGTCAACATCATTCGGAATACATACGACAGACAACAGTGCAAAGTTGCGAGTGGAGGACAACTGACAGATGAATTGCGAGTGAGGACCTGTGTCAAAGAATGCTGCTTACTCTTGCATTTTCTGTTTCTTCTGGTAGTTGACTGGATTACGAAGACCTCCACATCTGAAGGAAGCAAGAAATACAATGAACAGGTTGCATGCAACTAGACAACTTGGACTTCTCAGATGACCTAGCACTCCTATTCCATACATACCAATAAATGCACGTGAAGACAGCCAATGTAGTAGAAGCATCTACAGTAGAAGGCCTTGGCATTCACAAGGAAAAGGCAAGATCCTGAAATAAAAAACAGTGAACACCGATGCAATCACAGTTTATCGAGAAGTATTGGAAGATGTGGAAAGTTTTACATATCTGAGCAGCATCATCGATAAACAAGGAAGATCTGATGTATATGTGAAGGCATGGATTGTCGAAGCAAGAAGATCATTCCTACACTTCAACAACATATAGAACTCAAAACAACTGTCTGCAAACCTAAATCAAAGTCATAATCTTCAACACGAACGTCGAAACAGTTCTACTGAATGGAGGTGAAGCTTGGAGAACTACCACAACCATCATCAAAAATTTACAAGTAATTATAAACACATGACTACTCAAGATACTCAATATCCGTTGGCTGGATGCAATCAGAAACAGCCTACAGTGGGAGAGAACGAACGAGCTTCAATCTAAAGAGGAAATTAGGTAAACACGCTGGATGTGGATGGGACATATACTGTGGAAATCACGTAACTGCATCACGGGACAATTGCTAACTTGGAATTCTGAATGTAAACGGTATGAAAAAGA
The DNA here is from genome assembly GCF_000237925.1 of Schistosoma mansoni. NCBI lineage: Eukaryota > Metazoa > Platyhelminthes > Trematoda > Strigeidida > Schistosomatidae > Schistosoma > Schistosoma mansoni. Next base: position 49,203,591 of record NC_031495.1, on the reverse strand, counting down.
GGAAGACCGAAGAACACACTGTGTTGGGAATTGGAAGCAGATATGAAAATGATGAATAACAATTGGAAAGATGTGGAAAGAACTGTTCAGGACAGAGTTGGATGGAGAATGCTGGTGAGCGGCCTATATTCCTCCATGAGGGGTAACAGGCGTAAGTGAGTCATTAAATTTATAATTATGCTACTAACTGAGTGATCATTGCTACTTTTAAAAAAGTCATATAAAAGCACCACTGAACGTAGAAGATCAACGCAAAATAAATAAACTAACTGTTAAAGACTTAGGACAGTTGTCTTTAAAATCCATATAAGACCCTACCTCCATTATACATTTACACGTAAATGACGATAGGTACATATTTTGGGATGTATTAGTTAACTGATGCTAAATATGATTGTGATGTATTAGAGACAGCTTCACAGAAAAAAAAACCGTGCATTCTTATACAAAGTTGAAACTTTTTGAACTGGCTAAATACTCAGTCGTACAGAAAGAGCAAAAATGTGAACACGGAACATAGAATACAACCTAAACTATCTCACTAACGGAGATTACAAAATGCCTCACTGTCAAGAGTATCGTAAAAAATTAATACATCAAAACTATTGTGATCTATGTTCTATAGAAATTAGACGAACAGTTAATCCAGCTCCTTAGAAAATACAAATGCCACTTTTAATACGATCCAAATCTTTTAATTACATTGAATTTCAAAGTAATGGCTGTGGACTAAAGTTATTGCTTCGCAGTCTTTATTTTAGATTCCCTTAAATTATTACAGCGGTAACTGCAAAAATAATGGGAGTAGAACATATCTATCATTTGACTATTACTAGTAACATTAGACTCTGGTCGATATAAGGGCTTTCAAAACTACAACATACCACTTGTAAGTGAAGTACCTAAACCTTTCAACCAAACTCCGAAACTGACAAACAGAATGTTTAAAACAATAATAAGATACTTCGATAGTGTGGACAGACATCACTTTGGTTTACATATAAAGTATTCGTGATTCCCAGTAAGTTTACATTAAAAGAAATTTTCCCAAGTTAAAAATTCTCTTTTGAATTCTTGGATACTTCGATCAGATGACGAAATACATCTTAAAATGTCTGATACCCATTGTTCATAGTATTAGGTACACATATATTTTTATAAGTAGGATGAATCGTACGTTATTGTAGTAAGTATAAACAGTTTTAAATTACCAGTGAGTAGAAGCCTTTCTTCTGGTTTCCCACAAGAAACATTAACAACCGTGTCGAACAGATATGCGCGACCTTGGCTTCCTTGAAATGACTTGGAAATAAGATCTTGATGACGAGCAAGGTGAGCACGACAATGTACACAGCTGTATGTACGGTCATCAGTATCGCTACTGTTACTGCAACTACTGTTGCTGCTGTTGCTTCGTGTTGAGCTGTTTCCTTGTGCTCCTAAGTAGACTTGAAATGTCTTTACCATGACAGAGGTCTGGTGAGAAAAATCGCAAAAAAGCGTTTGTGATTAAATAAAGGAAAGAGGTCTTTGGATATGTACAGGAATCATGCGCCCATAAGAATCTGAGTTGACATTTGTGGTTATGTATATATATATATATATATATATATATATATATATAGTGTTTTTCATATCCTAAAGCTACTAAAAATGAATAGCTACGCTCAAAAGCTGAAAGAATAGCAGAAGTTAGCACTTTCCTAGTTTATAATTTAAGCACATACTATTTACATTATTTTGTGATTGCACAAGGTAAATAAAATGAGTTTCCTCTTGAATCAATAAACAGATGATAGATCTGAACGGTAATGTAATCAGCTTAGAAAACAATAGGGTATTGAAAAACACTAGTTGCGTCATTGCATAGCGCTTCAAAGCGTTGAATATGCAAATAGTGATAGAAAAGCCCACATAATAAGACAAACTCTGTTATACACTCCTATCAACTTTTGATGAGTATGTAACTGATGCACAGCACAGTAAACTTCATTACTACAAAACATATAAAAGTTCCTTAATCTTCTAGCCCGAATCACTCCAGTGTCACGGATGGTGTGATTTCACAAAATTCAAATCTTTTGAAAATTTTCTCTAATATTAAAAGAGAACAACATCCCAGAATAATATGGATTATAGCCCAATATCGTTTATTGACCATAGCTCCGCCTAGATCATCATTACACAATCTCGGTCTATTTTGGGCGCCTGAACTCACACAATACAAACATGATCGCTTAACTTCACTAATACAGAGCATTACCAAACTGAATGTGTACAGCCAGAATTCTGGGTTTTTTAAGTGCTTTGTATGAACAACATGGTATCCAGTTTAAACTTATCATAAATTGGTCGGCAAAAATGGCCCTTTGATTAAAGCGTCGACCTACAAGTCGACGAAGTGATCAGAATGAATTTTAGCACAAGGATTTTTCCAATATTGGATACACTTGAACATTGAGGACCCCGAAATTAGATAACAAAACATGTCGCTTTATACAATTACTGGATATATCACCCTATAAAAATGGAGGTTGTATTCCGCCAAGAATAATAGGGATATAATCGTAAATTATGCAGCATTAATTTGTGAAACAACAAATTCGTTATAAGATTGTACCTAAATAAGGAATGTGATGAGGGTATAGTACGATTGTTTGGACTAAGTAGGCCGAAAACAATCATTGGTTAATAACTCTTCAGATACTTGGGACACTTTATAAACAGTAGCTAAAATATTTTTATTATCGCGAGTTGAAATGGTTCAGGCAGATTAGTGTCTGATTTAAATAACTAAGCCAGTACGTACAGTTAACAAGATCAATACAAAGTGGTAATATGATGAGAATATGAGTAGCCATTCTGTAAAAGGTCGAGTTATTGCCAAAATTATATCAGAAGAACAAAAGCACGACCGATAAAAGTCTAAAAATGTTTCCAAGTATACAATCATTTACAAGCATACGCACCCACTAGCTGTTTATAGTTCAAGGATCTCTGTGTAGAATTATCTACCATCAATAATGAAACAAAAAGGCTTTCTAAATCATTTTGACCGTTATTAACGCTTGTGTTTCACCTTATCCACAAATTTACTGTGACAAATACAGCGACCACTTTTAGTTTGTGGCACTCAACAGTCAAACTAAGTGTATATTCTCATTAGGAGGTGCTTCGTGAAATATACTTAGCAGATATCAATGCAAATTGTTTTTAAAGGGATAAAGCACAATAAACACATACCTATTGCATCGAAACCCTCGACCTTTCTGATATAACAGCTGATTGAAGGTTATTTTGTCAGTTATGAAAATTCCGGTAAACAGAGTAAATGCATAAATGATTCATAAAAACAACGTTCAACAAATAAGAGTGCAAACTATCATAACCAAAAAATCGAATACATTACGCCATTCATTAAAATCATGATTTTCAGATAGAGGAAAAAGTATGCATAACGCATGTCCATTATTCTGCTTTCAGGTCATTCCATCAAAAATGATGTTGTGTATAAAGCCTACGGTTCAGCACGGAATACTAGCTTTATTTAACCATTCGAGTGGTCTGTATAGACTTTTACGTTCAACCTATAGTGAAAAATATTTCGGTAACGCTCTAGACACAAAATACATACGTAGGATATGGTCTGGACTCTGGACCACTATCTCGTGAATCTATTGTGTTGAAAAAACTCCCGAATTAAATAGTTCTGTCAGCCTTCAACATTGATGCAGGCCTCGTTAGCTTCAATGGAATAACCATAAGTTGAGGAACTTGGTCACGAGTCTTCACCAGATCACGAATGGGTACATCGTGCTACTCATCCCTTGCAACTGCTGGTCAGCTTAAATTAGTCACTTCTTGATATATCGGCGACTTTTCAAATGTATCTTCGGACTAACTCATCCCTGACTTATTATTTGACTGAGTTGATATCTTTTGATCATAAAGGTGTTATGGACATAAGCTTTGTCAAACCCCGAGTACCCGTGGCATCTTTAGTATCATAGATGAATCATATCTAAAAAATGTCTTTAAGATTGTCATACGTGTAATTTGGCAATAACAATTCACAAGAATAAGGAAGATTTGGCAAATATGATTTACATCCACTGGAAGTATCTATACATTAACCTAGTATCAATTTTCTGATTGAAGCTACACATGCCTCGTTAAAAACAAACTCTGTATTGTGTTCCCCATATTAGTTTACCTAACCCAATGACGACTTTCAAACATCGTATTTTGACTTCTCTTTAAGACGCTCAAGATTTCCTGTTGTTTATGATCAATACTTATAACATTGTATACTTAAGCTTCATTCTTCATTGTTTTCCATAATCTGCTACCGTTTTTCCCCGACTATAAAATATCCAAGCCTGAATAGATCTCATGGAAACGTCGTTGTAAAATATTACATTCATCAATAAAGCCCTTCATATTTTCAATATTACTCCGAATATGATTCTCGGTTTAACAGTATGCAATATACGTATTACATACCGACCGGTGAAACTCCTATCAGTAGCAGTTCTAGGAAGTTAGTACCCTTGTCGTTTTGATATGTACACCCAGTCATTAGTAAGTCTAGAATTCGAGGAGTTTCAATGTATTTGTCGTTGGTCATTTAAACTGCTTGCTTTCAAGATCGAATAGATCAGAAGACGAAGACTGCCGATAACCTTCTTATAGTAAAGTGACAGGTTTTCAAAAGGGCACGGAAAAGGTGCTATTGGAAAAGATATAAGTATAAACAGATTTAAATCGGCCTGAATAACACTTTTCCTGATGCGTGCAGACGCACAGTAAAACCCAGTTACCATGACAAAACAAATATACTTACTAGTCAAGGAAGAATATTCCACGAAAAGCGAAAGGATAGGTTAGTTCATTTCGTTCCGAAGATGAAAAATCGATGATAAAGTAATATATACATAAGGAATCCAACTGGTTACCAGTTATCAACGGCAAATGTTCTTAAAACAAATATGGAACATGCTTCGATATCCGTGATAGAGAATCAAAACAATCAGTTCACAGTCACAACTAAAGCATAGTACTCTGATATGGCAACTGTCAAAAACAATGTGAATTAAAGTAATGATGAAACAAGTCAGAGCCTAATAGTGTTACCTTTCGTCTAGCAGCATTAGATCAGGAATCAGTCATGAAGGTTTTGACAATATCGCACTCTAAACTGTTACCAATGAATGACGGTTCAAGTAGATTTATATGGAATACTGTTTGATCGAGGAAGGAAGCGAGTGCATATTCAACAAACGTCATAAACAAAAAGACGAACATCTTCGAATGAATAAATAAAATATCCAAAAGTACAAGTTGAAGCCACTGTAAAGCACACTGAACTTTGTATTGTGTGAGTGAGCATGACTTCACTATCAAATTCTCAAGTGCATACTGTATATGCAGATTATAGTAGTAAGAGTTCATTTTAGTAGGCAAACAAGTGTTAAAGGAAATGATTATGATCAAAAGCCCTTAAATTACTTGTAACTCATTATTTACTCCGTGAAACAAATATTTGATTGCAATTATGATTTAATATTAGGCTGTTGAAGCAAACTATTAAGAATTCTGAATATGATTTTATTGAGTTGACGAGATCCAAATAGATGTCCCTGAAATTTTAAATGAACAGATACTCGCTGATTTACACTAGCCTCAAAAACATTGGAAAAGTGAAACATGACGTCAAACCTCTTAGCTTATTATCCCCACTGCAACCCGGTCAATAGGATTCAGTCACCATTCTAGGATAGAATACATGATATTAATCACCACCCTAAAACTAGTTAACTGAATAAGTTATGAGTATTTCTGAAGTTAGTTACACGAAAGAACTAAACCAATAAATCTACTAAAAAGAGGACATTACATTACAGAACACACATTGATTCTTTAAAATATATGCCAGTTCGAAACCTTTGTAGTGAAAACAGTAACCTATCAAAAACTCAAAGGTATAATACTAAGAAATAAAATATAAAGAGTCTTTGCAGATCAACTAATAGATTATTATTTATCGCTTCTATATAACCTGAGATCGAGATTTGCCTGTCTAAAAGTTATTATGTTGTATTAGTAGAAAGGAAAAATAAAATACATGATCCATGAAAAAAGTTCATAAAAATCAACAGGAAAGAATAACCTGGAAAAGGTATGGACATCAAGTGTCTTGGTTTCCAGTTTTTCATCCTGAATATGTAGTGACCTATTTTTCTGAAAAGAACGAGATTGGCGTGATGGAAAAAATTATTATTATAACCAACTGTACCAGTGATTGTTATAATGTACCTGTTTGTTTAAATGTACTACATCTCTTGAGCTTTGCAAACCAGAAATAAAATTCTTAGGTCTCATTATTCAGCAAGAGGGTATTCTGCCTTGTGTGGACAAAGTGCGTGCAATAGTGAAGTACACTGTACGGTCCACACTCAAAAAACTGAAGGCGTTTCTCGATTCAGTCAACTTCTACCGACGTTTCATCCCACACGCGGCAGGACGGTACGACCATTAACCGACTTCCTTCACGGTAATCCACGCAAACTGGAATTGCACGATGCCGCGCGCATTTTCAGAGATAAAAACGGTCCTAGCTCAAACCACACTACTCGCTTATCTTGACTCATCAGCCACGTTTAGTATAGCGGTTGATGCATCGGATTTTGATATAGAAGCCGTTATGCAACAGAACATCTCCGAGAGTTGTCAACCGATCGAATTTTTCTCACGACGCCTCACTCCCACGTAGACGAGATATAGCGCTTTTGGTCGCAAACTCCTAGTAGCCTACTGCGCCATCAACCATTTCTGGCACGCAGTAGAAGGTCGTATGTTCATCCTATTCACCGACCATAAGCCCTTAACGTATGCTCTGCATACCAAGTCTGACCGCTACTCACCACGGAAGTGCAGACATTTGGACTGTATCTCTCAGTTCACGACAGACCTTCGTCACGTCAAAGGCGAGTCGAACTGTGTTGCTGATGTTCTGTCACGTATCCAAGTGAATGCAGTTACTTTGCCAGTGCTCGATCTACTTGCTATGGCCGCCGCCCAAGCAAATTATCCCTCATGGACGGAAGCACAACAGTCCACGTCCATTCAGTGCCGGGAAGTACCCCTAGCTGCTTACTCAGGTACTATCCTGCGCGACACTACTACGGGTCTCCCTCGACCCATCGTACCCTCCGCTTACCGTCGTCTCGTCTTCGATGCCCTTCATGGTCTATCTCATCCAGGTATCCCAACCACACTACGTCTCATCGCTGCACGATACGTCTGGCCGTCCATGAATAAAGATGTCCGTATGTGGGTAAAGCAATGCTTACAGTGTAAACTTCCGAAAGTGCACAGGCACGTAGCTTTCCCTATCGTCACTTTCTCTACGCCTGATGCTCACTACGATCACATTCATATGGACATTGTTAGATCACTGCCATCATGGCAACATACTCACGTGCATCAATCGTTTCATACGATGGCCCGAAGCTATTCCCATCACATCTATTATGGCGGAGACAGTTGCTCACCGCTTTGTAGAACGGTGGATTCCTTTTCTCTCTCTATTTTCCCCCCAAATAGATATTATTCTTAAGATTACGAAGTTTTTGAACTTGTGTTACGCTTTAATCAACTTTTCAGACTCGTTTCATCTTCACTATGCATATACGACTCATACATATTGAATATCCTTTGCATTTTTGAAGAAACTCGAAATGGTTTCTTCACAACATTTATGTACTCATAAGATGTTTGTGAGTAACAATAATAATATTAATCGTTAGTTGTTGTCCTCAGCTGATATTTTAATGTCATAATGTTGTTGGTTAGCCGAAATCATTTTTACTAGACAAACAATCCAGACGAGTTAATTAACACTTGGAGTAGATCAATACAACTGCTCTCCTGTTTTACGGTCTGATTACACGGGCTCCAAAAATAACACGTAATAAATCTATCCATCCTCACAGTCACATCACCACGCCAAATACCATAGGCAACAAATACGCTATTAAATACAACTATGATAAACCGTATCAGGAGGGAGACAAATATGGTCAATGGGAATGGATGACGGTTGCGGAATATCGACTTTTGACTAGCGTTAAACATGTGAACCACTGGGTTTCGTGTGAGTGGTCTACAGGTTAAGCACTAGAAATGAGATCATTAAGTCCTGATACTAGGTAGTGTCGTCGTTAGTCGCTGTTGAGGAATTCCACACTAAAATGAAACAACTGTCCAGCGTTTCCTAAATTTCAAAGGTTCTCTAACTAAGATCTGTCTCGATTACAAACTTTCAAGTTCAACAATCTTCATAAGCAGTGATCAGGCATTTCTTCAAAAACTCATCCTTGTTCACAAACAAGAGTAGCAACTTGTTCAGACACCCTCTTATAATCCCCAAACTTAAAAAGATGTCTACTCTGCTTTTAAAGATATTAACTATGATTATGTTGATATTAAGAAGACATAAGCTGATTTTTTTTTGCTTACAGTAGAAATCTATCAATCACTAATATTCATGAATTAATCATCTCAACTAATATGAGCAACTGAATAATCCTAACTCCATATGAAAACCATCACCAGACGTCAAACCCTTTTGTCAGTGTGGCAAACTGCACCTTATAAGTTCGTCACATCTTCGTAATGCCTCTAGGCACAAAAGTAGAAAAACTAGTTGATTCTGCTGTGACATCATACAAGACATCCATTACAATCTTACTCATTGAAGAAAAAAGTGTGCAACTTCCAAGCCTCAGTATATCCATTAAAATATTGGTATTGTAATTTGAATCAATCATCATAAACAATCATGCACTTTATGAATTAAAATGCATCATTCATTGGATAAGTTTATATTCCAGTATGACAACCAAATCTCTAATTATCACACTTATGATTCAAGGTGTTGTAGTGACCTACTTTTATGAGGAGAACCCGGTTGGTGTAATGGAAACATTTATTATTATAACTAACTGTACCAATGATTGTTTTACTGTACCTTTTTGTTTAACTGTACGAAAAACACACTTCCGCCGTTTGTGACCTTGAACTTACATACGCACGGCAGTCTCGCCTGTAAAATTTGGAACGATCTCGGTATTATTTCGATATCAAGAAATCACCAACAAATATATACTAACTACAATCTACAACTGTCCTTCTAATATTTACCCTACTGAGGGATTTAACCTGGTAATTGGTCTGTAGTGACGATCATAGTCAACTGCGACTCGACGTTTCTACAGTGTGATGAAAGCCAGCGACATCTAACAATATATACAATAAACAAAGAGCATAATGGTATAATGAATGCAGCGCATAACTGGTTGGAGTAAACGAATAGAAACTGGTGAAATAAAATAATCTTCCGATTGGTTTAAACAAGTGTACTTATGGGTTATTTTATTTATTTTGTACTGATTAGTTGATGAATTCTTTAAGAAGCATAGAATATTATTTCATAGTTCAAAAAACATCTTTAGTAAAACTTGTTGAAAAATAAGCTCCAAACACTAAAATCAGTGTTTAAATCATTCAACAGGTATAGGCTTAGGTACCGGAGTTAGAGTCACATATTTCTTTTGGGGCTGTCCAAAATGAAATAGAGTTGGGATCTATCCTGTAACCCGCTGGTCAAAATTTGACTACTTTAAAAACAGAACCACCCTATCAAATGATGGGTATTTAGGAAAATGGTTATTTCTATCGTAATTGATGTATGGTAAACACTGAGTTGTCTAACTCTACACTTGTCTGGAAGTATTTGGATTCAAAATATTTAAACACTGTCTAGGTTCCAACATGACTAAGATCTACTTTTAAGAGAAAAAGAACTGTTTTTAAGTTTACTACAATAAAAAACAAAAATAAATAAAACTTTCTTAAACTGTCTACTGAGGTTTGCTTTAATGAATTCGCCAAATTCAGATGTAATTTGTTACGATCAGCAGAAATGGATAACCATTCTATGCTTAATGACCTTCATTTTCATTTTTAACTAACTTTCTGGGATAGATAACTCAGAATCGTACTAATTTCTTTGGGTATTCACTATTCGAAATAACAGCTTCATTTTCTGATCAATATTCACACACTTAGTCAGCCAGTGATCCTGTATTTTGATACATAAAATTTGAGGATCATTTTCATTAGCAAATTATGAGTAAAACCATCTTGAACTATTTCAGAATTTTATCAAATCAACTGAAACATCGTAACAGTGATCACGATGTAGCGGTAGATAAATTCCCAAAATCAATGGCTCTGTAAGTCTTCGACATTTGATGTTGAAAGCATTAGTTTGAATGGACTTAACTAGTTGAAGGCGCTCTGTCACGCATCCGCACCAGATAACTAGTGGGTACGCCGTGCTACACATATTCTACGAACGCTATCCAGCCTAAATTGATCACTCCTAGATATATCAATAGTCAATCAAATATGTCTTTGAACCTCTCCTCTTCTTACATTTGATTTGACTAAGTTGGCATATTTCGATCACAAAAGGTGTTACTGGTTAAGGTGTTTTCAAGACCCAAACACTAGTAGCATATTTAACGAGAACATCTGCTAGGCTACCTTTAGACTAGAGCTCCTTCATTCAAATTTATAAGTACACAAACTAAATAACTCATACATGGATTACATCATTCTTTTATAATGACACGAAACAAGCTTTCAAGTATTGTTCTAAAAATTATTCTAGTAGTCATAATCAGAATACAGCTCGGTAAAACTAACAATCAGCCCAAGTTCCTATAACAAATGAGCATAATGAAATAAAGTTTACGAAATGAATTCTACAGGAATCGAGATTATCTTTATACTAATAACAGTAAATATGATTACAAATCGAGGATATGGTTAAAAAAGAAAATTTATTTAATAATAATAAAACTCAAAACCCATGGAGAAATGAAACGTATATGCTCCTGCTCGATTCCAACTTTAAAATAAGTCACACTATGTCTTCAATCACTGATTGCAGTTATTGGGCAGACACCAAGCATGTAACCTGCTCAATAAAGTGCATTAGATGAGTTCAGAACTTCTGCAGAAGTCGATTATAGGTTTTATTTCGAAGAAAATTCAATGATGAAGTTTAACTAATCCACGGTGTCCAATAGTTCTAGTTGTTGTTTTTTTGATGGAATATTTTAAGACCTTCATGTTTTCCAACATTAGAATAATAAAACTAAGTAATATCAAGTAAATATTTGCATAATCAACAATGAGTTATAAATTTTGTATGATGGATAGTTAAATTGTTCTAGCCTACAACCCTATACCTGAAAATATTATTCCTTAACTAACTAACCACAACTACGTACAAAGATTTATTAGTAAATAGACATACATTCATAACCTCGACATTGATACCTATGACAGTTAGTTTAGTACCAACTTCATGCTCAGTCATTAAAGTAATGAAGTGGGTTACAGTTTTACACAATCTAACAACTCATCACTTTATAAAGAATGAATTTTAATTGAAGGAATTAATAATTTTTTGGATGTAAATCACTTGAACAAAAAATTGAAATAATCTTGTTTATTTTTTGGCTAAACTTGAACTTATTAAGAGAAACGTACTGTGGTGAATTTGTACAAGTCTTAGTTTAAACATCTTTTATTGATATTAAGTTACTTGGCAACGAACATCCCAGACATTGAAAGTTACTTTTCGATTCATGTGCTGACATGAAAATATTTTGTTTTATCGAATAGAGAACAGTTTCGATACTGAGCTATCCATTACAATTGGTTATAATATATCTAAGATTATAGTGACTAACAATTCATTGTTGTATTAGAAAATTTCAACAAATAAAATAATGAGTAAGTCATAATCACTATGCTATTTTTAAAATGTAATTACAAACCGTAGATCACAAGAAAAACATTTACAAAGTAAAACTGTGAATCATAACGTAGGACAAGTGATGTTGTCTCCAAGTATAAATGCCTTTACAGTTTATCGCGCATATATATGTCTAAAATGTTTCTTCTATTTAAACAATGACTATTTTGTTTCGACTACATTAGATTAATAAGTACAAGTATTGACTTATAGAAGTTTGAATAATCAGTATTATTATTATTGAAAATGTATATTTGTTTTCCCTGTTGATTGATAATTTCCTTACTGTTTATGGATTTGTCAGAGAAATAAATTATACTGATGATACGACTAGTATTCTAGTTTAACAACTAGCGACCAGTAGTACCTTCTATATTCGATCGTTCCCGGCCAAAGGAAATCAGAAGTCAGACGAGAAGAGGTAGGAAAGATATATTTGATACGTTACCAATATATCGAGAGGCGTTCGTTCTTAGCTGACTATGGAAACGTAGGAGCTGTGTCCCACGCCGAGTTGCAACGTGATCTGGTACGGATGCATGACCGAAAGCCTTCAGTTAAACAAGTCCACTTAAACAACGTGGTCAGCATCCAATGTCGAACACTTAATGAGCTATTGATTTTGGGGAATTATTTACAGCTACAATACATTCCTAGTTCTTACCAGCTCTCTTTATTCGACACTGACTAATGTAGTAAATTAGTAGTAGTCATCACCTTAGCTTTTCAGATTCCATCCATGTGAAATTATTCTTATTAGTTTTTATTGTGAGGTATTATATCTACCTAAACACTAATTTAAATACATTTTCGGACCTGAGGTGAGTGGGGCATATTTTTTTTTCTATTTAAAACCACTTACTTTAGTCTGATCGCCTTGATGACTTCTTGTCAAGTATGATCATTTCTTGAAAAGCTAAACTTCGCTACACTAGTTCGTTATTATCAAAAAGCGTGGCAGACTTGGTAGGAAACATTTGTGAAACCCCATGAAGACAGTATTGTTTCTTAAAGCAGAGGTAATAAAAACAAATTCCGTAATCAACCCGTAAGCTATCGGTTAACTACTAAACGATATGTAGTCAGACGATAGAAACCCACCCCAGCTAAGAAAACATATAGTCAATGTTGAATACCACTTGATATTGTTTGTTTGAATCTTCCCATTGAATTAAGGCTATATCGAGGCAATACGCACAGTATGCACATATCCCAATAAGAGACTGATCAATTGCAGTCCTAAACATCTGGGTTCGAGTCCCAGAGTGAACATCAACTCTGAGATGCAGGTACATCCAGTTGACGAGCCCCAAATAGAACGAAACGCGTGTCCTGGATTCCACTGCTAGCCACTATCTATCTTTGCTTATAATGCTGAACACTCTCTATCCACTTATCATCTGACCTATTTAATGCACTCATACTTTACACACCTATTTTTTACTCGATCGTCAAACCCCCTCCCCTCTGTAATTAACAGATTCTTTATCTCTATGATTTATTGATGGTATTCTAGTTCTATGTGTTTCCTAACATATTTAACACACCTCATGATTAATTACTTTAACGTCTTATGAACAAGGCTTGGCCAGGCACTCAGGCTCGTGTTTTGACTATGTAAAGCTCTTGCTCCAGTTGTTTTTCTGTTTGACTATTCATCAGACATTGTTGAATCATTTTTGTATCATGGTCGTAAAAGGGTATCCTAACAGGGAGCGCTACAACTAGTTATTTATCCACCATCCAATTATTTTTTCAAGTAGATGACGGCAAAGTGGACAACATATTGTTTTGTTAAACTCAACTATTACTAGCTTGTTTTTGCTTGTGGATTTATCTACAAACTAAAATACTTATTCTTTAGCCTCCACTTTCATTTCCCTATTCAACACAGTCAAAGGCACAATGGATCAGCAATGTTAGGGAATCTAAATCATGCGACCAATACATCCTTAGGATTTAGTTCATCCACATCAAGCTAAAAGCAATGATGAGTACTTAAGTCTGAATAAATAGGAATCTTAAATAAGTCGACTCCGCTTTGCCAGCTGAAAATAAACTAGTCATATTTTTAAAGTTTAGCTTTCATATTTGCTAAAGAAATGGCCGATTACACTGAATTAATTAATCCTTCCTAGATATCCGTAAGATAGGCATTAATAAATGGATTCATTCAATACTTATAATTGGGTCTTAAAAACACAAGATTAAGGAGGGTTGCATGACTCAATTTTTAAGTCTTTTACGAAAAGATAGACTGCTTATGGCACACATCAAACGTGGAGTAGTCAGTAAACATTCTGCTCATCTAAACGGTAATGTTGTAAATTGTAAACCGTAAAACTCACTTTTGAAGATGTGTTATTGATATAGTTCCTGACAAACGTAGTTTACATAAGTTACTAACATATAGAGCTTATATAACGTTGTTACAAAAGCCAAAATATCATCTATCTTTTTTTAGTAGTCAGTATACAATTAGCAGCGATATCGTTTCTAAAGTAAGCACAGCTTTAAAATATGGATAAAAAAGAAATGACATCCCGTAGTACACAAGACGTTTAGAGATATCGTTCTCCAACAGATTAATTCAAAGTGAAATCACTCCAGATTAAAAGAATAAAGGTTTGGTATTTAGAAGTACTAAAATAATTTATATGGGTTACACACAGTGGTATTTGAGTACGCGATGAAACCCAAACCCTGATTATCCTAGGTGGCTGGAAGCAATGAACAGGAACCCCGAGAACTAGGTTTCGAGCTAATCGGTACTATTCAATAAGATATATCTGAAGTTAAGAAGGATTATGCTAATCTAGGGGACTCAAACGCGACCAATAAAATTAGGTCTATAATTATAATATTTTACAAAGGCCAAAATGAGGCATGTATTAATTAATTTGACAATGTTATCTGTTAAAAATTAGGTCTGTCCGTATTGTGAAGTGATTAAACACAATAGTCTACCACTAAATAATTAATTTAAGACTAGTACATTCATCACTTCAAAACAAGTTGCTTTGTTCACTTTTGTCAGTCAGTTTCTGTCTAGTTTTGGAAACCTGAGTAATGTAATAAAAGCAGTTGATATGTTGGATAAAATTAGCTTTAAAAACGTATTACTTGTACACCATTTTTCATTTATATGACCAGGAAATAAATTATACTCAATGTTCGTATAGTTTCTTTAGTTAAATAGTGGTTAACTCTAAAGAAAACAGTCTACTATAGAGAATACATGTGTACAATGTGCCTTTCCCTAAGAAACAATAATAAGTGTACTAAATAAACCGCTTCTCAATCAATTCAATACAATTTAATAAATAAATTATAATCCGAAAATGTACAAAGTAATAGTATCACGTGTATTGTGAACTGTTTACCGAATTTTTTTAAAAATGTACATTATATTTAAAGTTAGGTCATATCACCACTGTCATAGTTAAATACATAAAGTGCGAAAACCCAAATCCACTGATCTGTTATGCAATAATTAGTCACACAATCAATTGTTATTAGTCTGTGAGCAAAAATATAAAGTCTCAATTAACTTGTGAATTAGACAACACTATAAAAATAAGTATTTATAAAGTATAAATAATGAAGAACACTGACGAAAAAGGAGAAGAAAAGGATTGGCAATCCACTAATAGGAAAATGGAAGTGAAGAAAGAAAACAATGAACATACATCGTGAAATTCCAAAATCGCAAATAATGAGTGTAATTCACATGGTATCAGCACAAAAAATCATATTTCTGAAACATCTGTATAGATTTGTTGATAATGCACAAATTTAGCAAATAGACTGGAAACAAAAAAAACAATAATAGAAGTGTAGAATATAATAAACATCAAATGATTCACAGGATTCGAACAGAGTACGTTGGATAGGGAGGAAAGGGTAAGAAGCAGGGGAGGGAGGTATAAAGCTAGAGTGAACAACGATAACCCACCACGTTTTCATCTAAAAGTGAGCTTTGAGAAAAAAAGGGATGAAAAAGAAATATATAAGAAATATACTTCGAATATAGTTCAAAATATGCACGAATAGAAACAGTCATTATAAATTACTGATTTCATTGAAACGATCAAGCTTCTCAAGTTTACAAACGCAAAATATAACCTGAATATAATGTTAAACATTTAAAATTGTATTGTATTACCCTTAGAAATGTGAATGAACTGGGTCTAACGCCGAAGCAAAATGACCAAGTTAGTATACAATCACTAGTTCCTTTTCCCAAATTTTCCTGAAGGGAGCACAGAACATTAATGTAATTACCTCTATGTCTGACTTCAGTGTTTAGGCTAATATGTTGTTCGGTCCTGTTGCTCTCCCCCTCTCGATTTGTCCGATGTCTATGCTGATTTCTCCGGTTGTTTGTGAGATAACATCTATAAGGTCTGCGTGTGCTGCTTCGATGGTCAGTGGGTTTAGTGAGGCTGACCTATTTAAGAGTTCTTCAAAGTGTTCTATCCATCTATTCCTCTGTGCTTGAATCTCAATGATAGGTCTGTTTTCTCTGTCCTTGATAGTTCACTTTGGTTTACTATATTTTCCAACTAGCGTCTTCATTGTATCATATAGTTGTCCCATATTTCCCTCTCCTACAGCTTTTTCTGATGTCATTGTTAGGTCTTCTAAATACTTACTCTTTTCAGACTTAATTCGCTTCGTTTGTTTGTTTGATTCTGTACATCCAGCCTGAGGCTTGATCGCCCCTGCTGTTGTGCGATTGTTGCTGAATGCAGTCTTCTAGTTCTTCTTATCTTGAATCTTGGTCAGAGTATCAATAGAAATCAATTCTTTATGTTGGTAACTCTTGCTCCCTAGCACCTCCTTACATATCAAAATTGTTGCTTCTTTATTCTCTCCTCAGTTGTCCTCCACAGTGGTTTCTTCACTTTCTAGGAGATCTTGTCAGCCTTAGAACTTGTTACTAAGAGTTATCTTGAATTCGCTGAGTATGTTAGTACCTCGACGGGAGGCTATATTTGACTTTGTAGTGCTCCTTGACAATTATCTAATGCTTCTTTGACTTCAGGTTTAGCTCGGCCACCACGAGGTGTTGATATGAAGCTATATACATCCCTCTATTTATTCCTACGTATTCCATGAACCTGAGTTTTTAATTTATGCAGATGTTATTGCTCTCGTTCTCTGTAGTGTGGTCCAGTGACATCCCTGTAGCTTTAAGCACGCGTTTGTCAGGAAAATTTTTCCACCTACAACCATATTATTGAAAGCAAAGATGTACCTATTTTTCCGTTCCTTTATAACAGTTCATGTCGCGCTATCACGGCTTCATACCCGGTGTTGTCTATTTCGACCTTCGTGTCCAGGTTCTCTATCATGATAGTCAGATACTTTCCTGAACAGTCCCCTCAAATGCACTGCAGCCTCTTCGTTGCTATTGTTCGTGGGTGCGTAGCACTGAGTAACATTCATTCTAATCCCTTCCTTCCTTGTTTTACAGGACGGATGCTTTAATCTTTCAGCCATGTGATTCATATTCTATAAGTTCTTTTAGTGCTTTTTTGAATACCACCAGACTAACTCCCTGTGCGAGAATATTTTCTTCCTTATGATCAATATACAACAGTACCTCCTCTCCCGAATGATGGTAAATCAGTTGATGAGGTCATGAATCTTCATCGACTGAGATGGTTGTGCCACGTGTTACGTATGCCTGAACACCGATTACCACGACGCGCAATGTTGACTAGTGTAGGGGATGGTTGGAAGAGAGTTAGGGGCAGCCAAACCAAAACATGGCATCAGTGC
Source organism: Schistosoma mansoni (assembly GCF_000237925.1). NCBI lineage: Eukaryota > Metazoa > Platyhelminthes > Trematoda > Strigeidida > Schistosomatidae > Schistosoma > Schistosoma mansoni. The sequence goes on along the minus strand of NC_031495.1, from coordinate 49,185,911 downwards.
TTGAAGTCACTAACTTCTAGTCTGAGCCATGTTGGTAGATGCAGACTACTTGGTTGGGGTCAACGCGACTATTGTACCCAATGGTTGGAGACTCTAAGTGACTTGGCTCAGAATCGATCACAATGGCGTAGGTGTATACACTCTTTATCTTCCCTTAAACCTTGAGATTAAAATTGCTTCATAACTTTTTTCCTACTATATCCTTATATACAACCTTTCTTTATATACTACCACCACTAAATTAATTACTTCTATGAATCCGGTGTTCATCTTGTTGTGCTAACGAGGTATGGCAACTTGGACCGATGCATATATGTGCCTGGTCCTACGTTGTCGCTGACTGACTGACTGACCTCTCTCAAAGCTAATCTTCTCTGTAAAACTTGTGTTCAATGGACTTCACTTAATTATAGTAGATCCCATTGCATTTCTGTCGCCATTTGGATGATCGTTCCAGTCTGTTATATTTTCCCGACATTCCATGTACCTATATTAATTCCTATTCTGATTGTAAGAAGAGGGATAAACTTCGTGGCTTTCGAAGAATCACAGCTTCCACCATTAAGTATCATAACGTTTCTATATGAAGACCTTTCAAATCCCAGGGCAGAGTTTAAATGGTTTAAATGACTATTTCTGGTTAGCGTTTTTTGAGCAAGGTTCTCTCTTACTAAATACGGTTGCTAATCTTACACCCAACCTTCCTTTTTCATCTGGGTTGGGACCGGTAGTAATTCTAGAGGGGCCCCAGGAGGAGCCTTTTTATTATTATCTTACTCTGAATAGTTGAAAAAAACAATTGGATAAATTTATCTTGAGAACTTGAATATGCTTATTTTTCAATAGCTTACAATTTCAAGGAATTTGTCAAGTAATACCATTAGCTAGTTTTAACAAAATACAATAAGTTTAATTATATTGGAAATTTCTCATTAAAAATTCCGTTCAGTAAAACAATAAACTGCTCCTAGTTAAACTATTTAAGTTAATCAAAACTGCTAATTTACCTATCTTTACTAACTTATACCAAAGACAGTAAGAAATTTTTCGATGACAATAGGAAAGCAGAATAAAATGAATTGACGATTAAATATTACGTTTGATTACGGAAAATAATCAATTACAGATCTCAAAAACTTACTTTGAACGCCATAAAAGGCAAGCGTACGCAACAGCCGCTACATAGTCAGTAGAGAAGCATATTACTAAAATGAAACAATAAGAAATGTTTGGATATTCAGTATTACACTAAAATTAAAAAAATAATCAACTCACGAAAAGACATGACATCATTATCGAGTTCATTAATTTATGACCCGATTATCACAAAGTGCAAATAAGATAAGTAATAAAGGATAAATAGATATTCTAGTACAGCATATCTAATCTCAGAATGACTTTTTGGTATAAACGTTTATATCAATTCATGCAGACAAAAATATGGTAAACAAGGTCTCAAAAAAGATGTTGTCTATGTCTTAGATCCAAGTTCGGGATTCCAAGTTGTATGTTCTAGCAAACTAGTAGGCTATTAGCTCATTGAATATTTTGTATTCACCATAGGACATAAATTTTAAAATAGCCCCATGAAGTATAGTATCTTACATCCAACTTAGGAACCAGCATCAACATATCTAAAAACTTAACACTTTCAAGATAATTTGTGACATTGAATAACCAGACTTTCATATATGACTTCCGAACTACCAAGTGGTAAGCCTTTCAACATTATTTTGGCACTTCGTACCTAAACAAGTGATGTTAGTCTGTAAGGAAGACTATTTGCAAGTCTCTTTATCAAAATTTTCTCTCTATTGCTTAGTCATGACTGATACATAAAGATCGGCCACTTACATTTTTGAGTCATTCTCATTGTAACTGGATTATACTGTTAAATTAAAATTTATTTCTAAAATAACACTAAAAGTATGACATTGTCTCTGATTCACATGATCTGGTTAACTTTACTGAATTTTGAAAGATAGGTAATTCGTTAGAGATCCTATCACAAAGCTTTAGTCCCTTTTTAATACAGTAAGTTATGCACTAAGTCACAACTACTAACATACGTAAAGAAACCATTTAAAAATGTGTATACCTGATAACATTCTTTAGAATTGTTTGTTATCACTAACAGTCTAGAAATCATGTTAAATAGAATCAATCTGAGTTAGCGAAACAAAACGTGTATACCAACAAATATAGCATGCCGAGAAAAACTGTAATGGTAGTTAACCACGTTATTATTAATCTAAAGATCCATATACGAGGTAAATATCCCCGAAGTACATCCGAAACTATAAACAATGTAACCAAAATAACTCTGCAAGTTAAGTGATCATAACCCATTAAGTTGCTAATGCCTTAAAGAAGTTGATTACGCTTAGAAACTTCCGATTCCTTGGCTCTTTAATAGTCTCTAGCACGTCAACATTAGTACATGGTTATTCATAAAATTCGCCCCTCATAATTAAACTGAAAATTAAACATTTTTCAGAAAGATCTAAAGAATATTCAATGTTAATGTACGTTCAGTCAGTCAGTCACAACGTAGAACTTCGTACGTATGTACATCAGTTCGAGTTGCCATACCACATTAACACAAAGATGCAGTTGTCGATTCAAATCCCATAGTGGTAGAAGTAGTAAAAGTATAAGCAGTAAACCGAAAGATTAGGGTTTGAAGATGTTATTTAAGGAGTATAATACAGTGAAATAAATTTGGAAAGAGAAAAAGGATAGGGACATGAAGAATTCAGAAGATTAGAATTTAGAAGAACACAAAGAGTGGATGCACCTTCGCCATTGCAAACGATTTTGAGCCATGTCATTCAAGGTCTCTAACCATCGATTGCTATCATCTCGCGAATCCCAACCAGGTAGTCTACACCTACCAGCATGACTCAGTCCAATTGTCAGTGACTTCATGGATTTGTACCACGTTTCGGTCTGGCCGCCCCTAGCTTTCTTCCAACCTACTCCTACATCATAAAACATTGCACGTCGGGCCAGTCGGTGGTTCAGCAACTGCTTATAATAACACATACATATTCTGACTAGTTCACTATGTAACCATAATACATATTAAGGATTAATAATGAAAATCTCATAGTTGTGAAATCGACTTGGCTAATTAAACTTTCTCCTCATAAAGATAAAAGTTCACTATAGTCAATTGTAGTTCCAAAGATTGTTCAGATATCTAATAATAACATATTCAAATACTGTCAAGCAAATAATATTCAATGAATATATAATTAGATGAACAATAAATGGAAGAAATAGATAGTTGACAATTTAATAAATTGTAAAATACAAAATCTATACAAACCGATAGTGTCATGTTATAAAGCATTAAAAATCTTTATATAAATAAAGAAAAAAATCAGATGAGTTCAAACTAATCAATAGTGTACGTTTTTTCATGTTCATGTCACTTAATGTTGAAATATGACAAACAAATTTCTAAGAAATAAGATAATCCAAAAAAACGTATTCCGTTCAATAAAGTCAATCATAATAATACATTACATTCAACACTATTATAATAAATATGTTCACCTAGATAACGATGAGCAAATGAATGTTTAGAAATAGATCATAATGTTTAAGATAGCTAATTTCTTGTGAAACATTTAACTCAGATAACATTTATAGCATTTTAAACTCATACAATCATTGTACAGATTGTCATTTTTAATTGTTTGAACCGCAATGCCGAAATTTCAAAATGAAGTGGTCAGTGATGATAGGATTTCGTAGTGTAATTTTCAACTGTTTCATTATTTTATATAGTTGAAATCATGAGTCGATTGAAGCTAGACCACCATGGAAAACCTGGAAGCACTGGACGGCCGTTTCGTCCTATTGTGGAACTCCTCAGCAGTGCGCATCCACGATCCCGCCTCACGAGATTCAGACCCAGAACCTATCAGTCTCGGGCGCGAGCGCCTAACCACTAGACTACTGACCCAGCATCCAACGGTGTTAATGTCTAACTTCAACCAATCTACGAAGTTGGGCAACCATTCACCAATATCCTGGGTTCGAATCTCGCGAGGCGGGATCGTGGATGTGCACTGCTGAGGAGTCTCACAATAGGACGAAACGGCCGTCCAGTGCTTCCAGGTTTTCCATGGTGATCTAGCTTCAATTGACTCATGATTTCAATTAAATAAAATTATTGAAATCTCCACAAAACCCCCCTTCTGTTTCATTGTTTGACAAAAGTTAACAACTAATGGGTCAAACTCTCACTAAGATTTTTTAACGGACTGAACTTTAATGACTTTTTCTAAGAAGTTACTGCGTACATTTCTACAGTATCAACTGCCTAGGCATTTTTCCTGATAATTTCATTTCACTATGTTGATACGTGACAACTTGAACTGATGTACATATCAAATAGGTTCTAGGTTGCTTATGAATGCTGTCTTTAGTATATTGTTTGTAATTTATTACTTAGTCAGTGATTTCTTGTAAATAATTATCCTCACGCTGTACCAATGACACAAACTAGTATCTTATGAGTGGATATAGGTGATGTCAGAGACTCAACTTATTACAATAATATCGAGATTCCAATAAGTAATCAGATGCAGTCAATAAAAATAATCACTTAAGCTAGTTGACTAATCAATCTACTTCGCAAAAATAATAAAACAAAATACTCATATACCTTCATGTTTACTTGATAATTTGAGAAATTACCTCTAATAGTATTCGAGTATCTTTCTAAGAATTCGTTTTTTTCACTTCCTATGTTCACAATAGAATAGGTGATATCTAAGAAACTAAGCCCTAAGGCATCAACAGTTCAAGAAGGTAGTGTCAAATTGAGTACCAAGTTTGTTTTTTAACACCTGCCACAGTGAAACCGTACTAATTGAGTGAATAGGACAACTCTCCAATACAGTACGAAAAACTGAGTAATTATTATTTAGCACCCATATGAAAGTTTCTATCCTAAGCTACAATATATAACAACTGTAGACGTCATTGAAAATAACCTCCAAGTTAAATCGATTCATGTGGACCGACTTTTCGGTTGGCGCCTTAGAACTGTGTGTTAACATTAATGAGCCAATTTTAAATGTATATTGATAACATTACACTCAAAAATAAGAAAAAGATGTAACATATATTTTGTGTATTATTTCGAAAACAATGGCGTGTTTGTTAAACGTCGATAATTTCAACTCAATAACAAAGTTCATTTACATAGCTTATCAACAAACTTCCTATATAAGGGTTTGTTATATATACTACGTTGTAAAAATGAAGTACTTGGGGAGAAAGGTTTAAACCTACAACCAAATGGTCAAAAGTTGAGGTAGCAAAAGCTAACAAAAAGAAAGTAACTTTACTAACTACAAAATTCAACTCTCCAGATAAATACTTACTTGATATAGTTTTTGTTCGCCACAAGGGAGATACACTTGTCTCACCAATAAACACTACTAATGGTAAGATCACAATCCATAGGAGATAACCAGCGGCAAATTGCATTGTATTGATATTTGGGCCCAAGATACATAAATCCATATTATACGACTCAGAGTAAATTTGTGCTATAAAATGCCTGCGTCCTACAACTACCAATATCCAGAACACTAGGCAAATTCTTAAAGCTAACAATAAACAACCAGGCACTGTATTCCAAACAGAAAAATCGATAACAGGGTCTCTATCAAACTAAAAGACATAAGAAAAAATCAACCATTACACAGAAAGTCTTACAAGAAATTTAATTAATTTTAATTGAATTAATTCTAGTCACAAGAAACGAGTCCAAGATACAAAAACGTTGCACAATAATTTTGTCGTTAAAGAGTGATTTAAATTGAAGTTGAATATATTTGCTCAGTGGTGATTCTATTAGTTGTCTGCAATGTACTGTATTTTGTGATCTATTCAGTTATTCAATCTAACAAGAATTTACGAAGAGAACTAACTCTATGCATCGTCAGTGGATAGATAGTTGAAACAATTAATCATCTACATATTTAAGCAACGTTAACACAGTTACGTCAAGTGTTATAATTTCTCTTATTACGACCCAGCTATTCCTATTGCTTAGTATTCTTCGACACCAATTCACTCGACAAGTCCCCAAATCAGAACACAGTTGAACAGCAACGAAATTATATTCCAAATAACAAGTGTAGATGGAAGTAAGAAGCACAATAAGAGAAACGTTAGTATATTTATAGTTTTTACATGAGAAAACTCTAGAGTCTTCTTCAAGTATCGACTAGCGCTGATTGGATAAGAAATAGCCGTTCAGTGTGCACTAACACAATCGTGCATGGAACATGCTTTAATCCAATGTATATCCCGCTAAAATCAAGTAATAACAATAGACCAACAGCGAATGTTCGTCAATCTAAATTTTCTTCAAATCAGTATGAAGGACAAAACAATTAACAACATGAAAAGCAAACAAGTCAAAATAACAATTTTAATCATAGTGTAAACTAGGAATACAGGAAATATAGTTTAGGAAAAGTGAATGAAATCGGAAAAAGAAAAACATTGATTAGCGTTAAAACTCAAGATTTAGAAAAAATTGGAAAATGAATGGTATTCTAATTGAGTGTAAACCATTACACCAAAAGTATTCCCAACTACAGATTACAAAATATGTAAGTTACAATGAGGTAAAACAATAAATCATACTTTGGACTATCACTGGTGAAATCTTTAAGTCTGTTTTTTCTATTGAAAATTTAATAGTGTTCTTTAAGTTGAAACAGATAATTTTACAAATAAATCATTCAACTCATGAAATAAAATATCCTCATAATGGATTAATAGCTAGTTGAACAGAACACCTTCAAATAAATAAAATGCTATAACAGTTACCTGACTGGTTGTCGTCATCTACAATATTTTTTGATAAGAGAAAGGATCTTGCATAATGAATAAAAAGAACCTTTATTAATTCCAGTTAATGAATAACAATGGAAACATTCTCCAGAATAATAGTAATAATAACTAAACGTTTAAATAATTTGAGCATAAAATCACCAAACTTTCACAACAACCAGTTACAATAAAATTTCTTTCATTTTTTTCTGAACTGACCTTGTTGGAAAATGCTGACCATTCAATGTTAATGTTAATGATCCCATACTAATACTGAGGCACTGATGGTACAGAATGATAATCGGTTTAAAATGATCAAAATGGAGACACTGTATGCGTTTTTTCCTTGTGACTAAGCAACCCACTACAGATTGGCATGTTTAGTTGAAGTTACAATTTGTGTGAAAGACAAAAATACTGAAGGACTTATCAAACTAAAGCATCTGAGGCAAAGTCCAAACCTCTTTACCCCATTCCAATGATTAGAAACCGAATACTTCAACAAATAAGCTGCCCCTTAAATTGATATGCACAAAAAAGAGCAGATTAACTGAAACTCTATCCTACCACTTTAAAAACTCGCTAGCACTGAGAAGTTAGTAGTCATGATAATGAGTTCTCACTTATAAAGTCTATTAAAAATGGATAGGCTTATCTAAATCAATGGACAGACAGAAGAGTCAGGAATACGGCCCCAGTAAAAGGTTACAAAACATCGACAATTTACTTGAATCCTTAATATCACCTTACATTTTTGTTTTACATTAAATATTTATCAGAAACTGTTCACTTTCCAATTAGTGTTTGAAAGTTATCATAAAAACAAATACTTAGATTGTACCTAGTGAATAACTTCATAAATACCAAGTTTATATTACAACTGTAGAAACATTACAAGTAACCCATATTAGTGATCGACATAGTCTGAGTATTTCACAAACAAAATCCAAACATTTAGTCCACCGTAGTTTTTTCCAAGAAAATAAATGTAAATGCACTGAGATTCTATTTCCGACATCTATTGAAGGCATCTCTCATATGACTATTGGTCAGTGATACCTATACTTCAGGATCATATCGACCGCAAGTATTATATCAAATTCTAGCACTACAATCAGTACAATACACTACACATAAGTACATACAAATACTAAGAGGAAAAAGTATGAATTAAAGGTAGTAATATCGAAAGTAGCAGAAAACGAAAAAACTCACCATAGCCCATATATACAGTAAAGTTTTGACCCCAACCAACAAAGTAACCAATAAAATCATATATGGCCAAAATGACGTGGACTTCTGATTGGTTGATGGCTTAGCATAAATATTTTCTCGGATAGGATCGTAACTGTACAATTTATGACTAAATTTACCAAGGTGGAAGAATCCGGTAGGTAAACTGGAAAACACTTTGGAGGTTAGTGGACAAAGAGCTTTTGAAGCATCACAAGATTGGAATGCGATTGACGGACATTGTGGACTGAAACCCATTTGACATGTACACAATAGAACAGCTAGGAACACTGAGTCTGCCCACTGTGTAATTACTGTTCCCAACTCTGAAATCAGACCTAGTCCTCGACCATCAAATGAGAAAACACCCCAGTGAACAGCAGCCAACAGTGTTCCTAGACTAGCCAACCAAAGATGAGTAAGGTAGAGGTAAACATGAAGTGAACAGTTATTGACCAGTTTGATCTGTATAAAAAACCATTATCAGATAAAATAAAATTACTTGGTAACAATAAAACAAATACAAAAATATACATGTTGATTAACAAATGCTTTCTCTTTCGATACATTACAAAAGGGTTTTGTATTTGGGGATGAGAAGTGCATTTCACGCATTCCGGCATTGCTACTTAGCATTCAGAAGATTACATCAAATCGGGATGTCCGTGTATTATGACGGTACTGCATACGTGCTCATTGATACATGAAATCCAAATAGATATGGCAAAATTTAATCAAACTGAGTAATGGGTAACACTAACGAGCAAATCTTGATATTTTCAAGTTAGATCATATTTAACAATGAACTACAACCCCACCGCGAATTTTTTAAGTAAAAAGCCTTCAGTGATATGGTTTTCTTGCAAAGTACCCACCTTGGTGCAGTCGAACTTTATAAGGATTTTCAATCAACAGTGTTATATGATGTCTTCAAACAAAGGAATACAGTTAGAGCCAGACGTATACCATTAACCGGGTGTTCGTACCAATGATCCTCGATTGGAATAGGCGTTGTTTCCATAACTTTTATCCTAATTAGCCAACAATTTGGATTCTTAATAATATCTCACCACCCGAATTTTCGAACTGTGCGCGGACCGGGGAATAAAGGCGCGGTATTCTAGAAGCTGGGTCGCAAGGGCACCAAAAAAATTCTAGAACTACCTGCTCATTTTCCCCTGTATCAAAGTCGGTTGAAACAAAAGGTATACCTTTTGCTTTCCTTTGTTTTTTAAGTAGTTGAAGGCTGGATCAAGTACAAGATTGGCTGAGGTGTATTTGCGTTGCATTAAATCTTGAGCCAATATCTCGATTGGCTTAGTACGATATGATAAAGTCCTCACTTAAAAACACTTATGTTTACACTCCGTAACACTATATAACAATTAAAACACTTTAAAAATAGCTCCTTCACTTCCTTCCAGCAACAAATACTAACACCTAAGTCAGAGTAGTTTACCTTATTTAAATTATTTGCTAGTTTTTGATGAATTGTTACTAACCATATACTACAAAAAATTATATTGAAAAAGCTTAAACGAATATTCTTTTTTCTAAACATATAACGAAACCTAAATCAATGCAATACTTGAACATAATAATAATAAATTATAAACAGTCAGTTAAAACGTACATGTGCTGTTATATTCAAAATAATATAGAGTGACAGAAATATAAAAAACATATGTGCAATTCCATGTGTTTCAAAAGAGAAATGATGTTCAAATTGATTGAAAGACTGTAATTTTGGTTCACCATTAACAAGCCATATATCATAAATCACTGTTAATAAGGAATAAGTTGATGACGATGATAATGATGAATTTGAATAACGAGGAATTGCAGTAGTCTCCCATTTACATGTAGTTAAATTACGTTTACACGCGACCAAACTCAAATACCAATAACTTTATATAAAAGGGAAAATAAATCTATATTCAAATTACATCAATCAATGGAAAATAATTTCGAAAAATTGCATTTCTTCTATATTACGTCAACTACAAATTAAAAATGAACTTTGCCAACTATCATAAGACGGAGCAAATTGCAGTTACTTAGCTACCGAATAAATTTATTATTTATATTCTAATTACTAACTTGAGGGATGAATCAATATAAAATTCTGGTAAATAATACATTTTACTTGTAAAAGATATATAACAAAAATATGACCTTAACTTTACTGCATGTAACTGTATTATCATCTAATGATAGGTAGCATTCATCGACACTTTTTACTGCGTTCATTTTGTGGATAATATAAATGAAACACAAGACTTACTTATCACATATTGTTTTCTGTTATGTAAATAAATGATTCTTAATTCAACATAGCCTGGGATAATCTTGCTATGAATTCAAAAATACTGCATCTCATTTTAAAAAAATTTTCCAAAATGAATTTTGTGTTGATTTTATTAATCATCATCTCAAAAATCCTAACCATTGTTTGCAGATAGTTACCGAATACTTAGGTGCATGAACTTTTTTGATTCAATCTATCCGTACATTCTTGTCTAGACTTAGTCAATAAACTTTCTTGTCACCCTCAGTCTTTTCACTCAAGAAGCCAGTTGAACTCGTGTATAGGAAGATTGCGTAGCAGTATCGAAATCGGAGGCCGAATGTCACAACGCTATCCAATTCATACGAGTATTATGAAATCATTTTTAAAATTTCATCATGTTTTAGAACAAATGTAGGTAGAAAACAACAAGTTTAGTCGTAATGAAATGTTTGCTAATTGATATCAAAATCCAAAGAAAATTCAAAAAACAAATATTATTACTAAGGGTGATGACATATATATGTGCGCAGTGGAATTGACACTGAAATGCGAAACAGTACAAACCCGTAAACAAACAACGATGATTTAGTCATTTTGTACTACGAGGTTTTATTAGTAATATATTACCTATGGTTTTTATAAGTTAGACGAGAAAAGCTGATAAGATGAAGCACGTTTTTTTCCGTTTAATTAGTTACGATTTCTTACTCAATAACATGAAAATTGAAAGGAAAACAAAATAAAATACGAGGCATCTTAAAATGACAACAACTGCACAGGTCTTCGGTACATCTAATACTTAAACAATGTTCAAAGTATTTAATCGTGACTACTTTATCGCGCAAGAACATGATTTTTAAATGATTACTTTCATTATAATATACAAAATAATGAACCAATTGTTTGATTTTATGTACAATCGAAATGAAATTAGAGTGATTGAATTTCGGGAGAAAATAGACAATATTTATACGAACCGTGGTTGCCGAAGGTCTTGCACAACAAAAGTAAATTGTGAATTCGGTACTACACTTTCAGGATCATCTTCCTCTGCGCAAAGCCCAGATGAAGAACAGGGTACGGATCGAAGTAAATCCATTTCTCCTGTGGGGGAACACGTCTTGTGCCAAGCAAGAGAGTTGATTTTATCAAACATTTTGTTGCAACGTTCAGTTTCCATGAGCCATTGACTTTCCTGATATGTCATACCAGTTACATTTTGTGTCCATATTGATTTTGTGGCATTTCCATAGAGATCCATAATGAACTCACCGTCAACCAAAACCAATGTAGCAATATCTGTCACATTCTGTGCTGTGAGGCAAAGCAAAATAAAATAAATACCTATTTCATGCGATTTCCAAGTTTCACGGGTTACAGAATAATTAATTAAAGTTAGTACTTAAATTAACAGGAACGTGGGTTGGAAATATTAGTTACTTTTTTACTCCTCTGTTCAGTGTTTCCTAGACATCGAAATAAAAAGCAGGAGTGTATGGTAAACACTACTCGCCATGACCATCTTAGATGGCAACTTTCATAATTTTTTTAAATGATAAGGAGTCTTTGAAAAGAGGTCTTATCGACAACTGTTTTACTGAATTGTAGATATACATAGTTAATTTTCATTTGAAGGTCAAAAAGTATAATTAATGAGGAACTAAGATATACCTATGTCCTAAAATCCTACGCACAGTAATAGTTCGATGTCCGCCACTTATGCGAACAAGATTGGAATAAAGAAAAGAGGAAGGGGAAAAAAGAGTAGTCGGAAGAACAACATGATTGGATTGGAAGAATGATGGAGCATGTAATGGACAACTCAATGATGCACACCCCCGAATGCCCTAGTACAGCCGAGAGTGGGGAGGGGCCGCCTCCCTCTCAAAATGCTCTCACACGGTCACACGTATACAGCCTCTGCCAGGGAAGCCCTACTCACTGCCCTCTCGTGGCGGGGGTGTTGCTTGCGAAATTGAGATGACGAAAAGTGAATGTCCGGCGCCTTAAGCGGGCCGGTGGACACGGTGAGTCATTTTTCTTATATACTAGGTCACTTCTCTTCCTCTATTCCCTCTTCATGTACTCCCGTTTTTCAACTTATACAGCAGCTCGCCCATAATGGAAACTCTGCTCTATCCAAACGATCTCGAGTCACTGTCTGGTCGAAAGTGAATACTTCCACCGAATACGAATACTGAACTAGTCTTTCTGAAACCACGTACACCATTCAAACTGGTTTTCTTCAGCGTTCGCACACTAATGCAGATCGGACAACAGATAGGGTTGGCTATGTCTTTAGAAAATTATAATATCGACGTTTGTTGTCTATCCGAGACCCGTATTCAAGACTCTGATGAAGTACTACAAATTCGCTCTCCATCTGTCGCCTCAAAAGGCTTGTTTTACGTGCGTTTATCCAGGGACCCTGTGGCATTTTCGTCTGGTCTTGCTGGCGTTGGTGTCGCACTAAGCGCTATAGCTGAGGCAGCACTAGTCGATTGGATCCCCCATTAACAGTCGGTCATGTGCTTGTTGTATCTCGAACTTAGATTCTTAGTCTACCGCACAATACTTGAGCACACGAACGCTGGAACCCTCCCAAGTCACAAATCAAAACACAGAAGACAAGTTGAAGGAATGTTATTCCAAACAGTGTCGAATATGGTACAAAATTATCAGGTATTTATAGTTTTTAGTAGAAACAAAATCATCATTATAGTTATCCAATCCGCAGACAGAGAGTTATCAGCATTGTCCAATAGGGAAGCTCCACGTGGCAATTCTGGAATATTCTTCCAAGAGCTGATTGGACGGAACATGTTGGGCTCCTTCTGGGCTTCCTAGAGCCTCCTCGACTTCACCTGTGGACCATCCTCACAGTGCTGTTAGATTAGAAAACTCCATCAAAGTGAGAAGAAATAGACGTGAGAAACGATGACTTTTTGTCATCTCCGCCTATGCCCCAACAGATTGCAGCCCGGATGCAACCAAAGATGAATTCTACCACCAATTAACTGTTCTTCAGAAAGTGTGTTCAACAGATATTGTAGTACTAGCCGGGGACTTGAATGCTCAGGTCGGGCGTCTAGGCACAGAGGAGAGTCGTTTAGGTGGCCGATGGGGACTTGTTAGTCGCAGGTCAGATAACGGAGACTATCTACTGCAACTGTGCACAAACTACAACCTGTTTTCGGTTAGCGCTAAATTCCGGCACAGTCATCGCCAATGTGCCACTTGGCGTTCTCCCTCTGCATCTCAAGCGTGGACTCAGATTGACCAGATCGCGATCAGCTACCGCTAGCATGGTTGTGTACAAGACTGTCGCTCCTTTTGGAGTACCTATCTGGACTCTGATCATGTCCTGGTCTGTGCCAATCTTACCTTACTTTTCAGTGGTCAACGAACTGATCGTCATCAACGGATTGATGTCAGCAAATTGGTTGCAACTTCTGTTGCAAGTAAGTATCGAACCAAGCTAGCTTCTAGGCTAGCTACCATCCCACCAAAAAGCATAGATGAGCATTGGTTGTAACTACATGACGGCATGAAAATGGCGAGTAAAGCCTCATGCGGCTTCGCGAAACGTCCCGCTTACAAGCACTGGGTTTCTTCAGGCTTTTTACAACTCATTGAAGCCCGTCAGTCTACTGAAGGTGACCGTGAGTTTGACCACAAACGAAGGCTGTTACGTAGTGAAATCGGGCAAAGCTTGCGTAAGGACCGAGAAGCTAATGAAGATGAAGGGGTGCCAATCACTAACATCCATCAACGTCTTGGACGATGGGCAGAATTCTCTGAAGGGCAATTCAACTGGCCTGCTGCTCCGGCAACATCGATAAGACTGTCCTGCCCTCCGTGGCCTGTGAAGACTGATCCATCAAGTGGGGCGGAAGTCCGCAAGGAAAACCAACTTTTAAAGCGCTACAAATCACTGGGCCCAGATGAATCACCTCTGGCTCTTTTTAAAAATGGTGGTGACTTTCCGGCTAATGAACTCACAACGTTGTTTACAAAGGTTTGGGAGCTAGAGAGTGTTCCAACGTCATGGAATGAGTCGATAATTGTCCCGATCTTCAAAAAGGGTTCACTTCGTTCCTGTAACAACTATCGTGGGATAGGTCTACTTCCGATTGTGTCCAAACTATTGGCTTCTGTCATACTTCGTAGGTTGTTCAAAACCCGAGAAAGATTGACTCGCGAGGAGCAGGCTGGTTTTCGTTCTCATTGAGGATGTATCGGTCATATCTTTACCCTCCACCAAATGTCAAAATACCATCATACTTATCACAGGTGGTCAGTGTATGACATGGTGTCGTAGTATGAAAGAAAGCTGCAAAGGGCTGGCTTCTGTTGGTCCTTCACGACTCCCTGGTTGAGGTCCAAGAGATGGTGCAACACAGCGGCCAGAGACATTATCAGATATGGCTCAGAATAAAGGCACGTGGCGATCCTGCTGTAACCTTTTTTACTTTCTTCATAAAGAGTGGTCATAACTTCCTTACCCGAAAGAATTCTTTTGGTTGTACCTTTCCGTTTCCCCCATTATTATTCTTATTATCACACTAACATACACTAACCTGTGGTTGTTATTATTCTCCTTTTTTTCCTTATACCCACCCTACTTCCTTTTTCTCTCCCCATCCTCATTGTTTTGTGAGGCGCATATATATCTGGTGCCCCCTTGTACCAATATTTATGTGTTCAAATTAATAGATAAAACAATGATGTTCTTGATATTTAACAAACGCAGTTTGATTTTGCATAAAACAATAAATTAGTTTGCCGTATATGAATTTTCGTCCACTACATTAGAACTGAAATCCATTGATTATCCTAAATTCTTCATTTACGAGCCGCGGGTGAGTGATGAATGAATACCGACTATTCTAAAGACTACATTGGTTAGGTGGATTGGTTTCTGGAGAGCTGCATTACTCAGCAGTGGAGAACAATCGAGCGGAAATTCACCTACCTATCATACTTCAATTAAATGAGCACTTATCATTACTCACCTCCAATGTTGAATATGCGGAAATAGAGTTGGTGTACGTACACTTACTGTTTATGATTCAAGAACATAAAACACGCTTTTTACCACATTACACAAAATATATCTTTATATTACAACAAAAGCAATGTCTATCATTATCAGTATAGGCAATAAAATTACTTAATATACCTAAAGAGCAACCAATTAACCAAGACATTGAAAAATAATACACAAAATGCAAAAAGAACCAACTTAACAAATCGTGTAACTCACTATTTGACACACCGTTTTCGAGGTTCACTGTCCCGTAAATGTAACCCCTTGTGGCTTCAAGTTCATCAATTTGCGTTCGTTGAAAGCCAAACTTTGTCAAAAATAAATATCTGTTGGATGGATCCCATTTCCCTTTAAGATGCAATGTGTTTACCCCATTCGTGATTAATAGGATGGTTAAAATACTTATCTGAAGAACAGAAACAAAGTATATAACCACTAATTTTGTTGGAAATGTTCGACACTTACGAACTTCTGCACATATGATTTTGTAAATTTCAAAATAAGCTAACAAAAAACCCCAAGATGTTAACTAAAGACAGGTTAGCAGAGATTTTGCATCCCTCTAATTGCTTGCGGAACACTCATATGATTTGGCAGTCCTAAAAATAAACATTTAACAATACTACTCTCTTGCCTGTGTGCAAATGAATAAGCAGTTTACCATTTATAAACGAGTTGTTTAGAAATACGAGCACCTATATCTTGGAAACTACACTGTTTACCATAAAACCTTTTGGAATAAACTAAACACGTTAAATTATTTGAAAGGTGTAACCTCTATAGGCGAAATCTATGACCAAATCATGGTTTCCAGTCAATAAGAGGAAACTATGAAGTATCCACTCTACCAAATTCACTTAAATAATCATCTTGATAACTCTAGTTTTATTTGCGTAGCACTTAGCAGCTGAAATATTTAATTTTCCTTGTTATCATTTACAAAGTAGATAGAGGGTATTCGCGTTTAGACTACGGTCGTAGTTTCCTAATGAATACATTTTTCTTATCTCCTGGAAACCATAAGTTGGCTATGGATTCCACTTGTAAAAATTATGGTCGTATTTATCAATTTAGTGTTTAGACCACTTTGAGATATTTTCTTATGAATAGTATGGCATAAATAATAAAACCGGAAAAAGTGGCTGGATTCACATCATTCGGGACGGCATCAAAAACAGAAAATTGTCAATCAAAACGTAGAACCTGTACGCATGTACATCGATTCAAGTCATACCTTACTGGTACAGAGATGAGGTTGTCAAGTGAAATCCCAGAATGGTAGAGATAATAACAGTATCGGTGGTAATAGTAAAGATTAGGCATCGAAGATATGACTCGGGAAAATATAAATTAGCGAAATGAAGATAAATAAAGGTTATGAGGAATTTAGAATTTTGGAGTTTAGGGAAAGACAAAGAATAGATGCACCTGTGCCATTGCAAACAATTTTAAGCTGTCATTCAAAGTCTCCAACCATTGATTATAATAATCACGCAGACCCCAACCAGGTAGTCTATACCTATTAACATGACTAAATCTATTTGTCAGTGACTTCTTGGATTGATTCAATGGTTTGGTTTGGCCGCCCCTACTTTTCTTCGAGAGTACTGTACCAGAAAAAACAGTAAACACTACAGTACTTCAAGATGAATTGAAATCATACAAGTCATGACTGCATAGCCTCTTTGAAGACCAAAGTGTAGAGCTCTTATTCATGTGAAGAGAATTTAAATAAGAACATATGTATAACCACTAAGGGCTCTTCCAATAACACGTGTTAAAGTGAGCAAGCGCGAACTCTGAAGAAAAACGAGAATACAAATCTACAAATAATGATCACGAACGATATTAGACATACTCTAAGAAGGCTTCAGTGGTCTTTTGAATGTAACAATAAGTTTTCAACTAAAACAAGCTTTAGAAAATAGAAGTCTTTACGTTTTACACATTCATGACACTTAGAAAAGTTTGTTATTAATCACCTAATAGGCTTGATACTGTGACATGTTAGTTTTTCAAACCAAATAAACTGCAGAACTCCATGCATGGACACTAATTATTGCTGGGAATTACGCTGACAAATGACTTACTTAGATTCTCGATTGTTTTACAGAGAATATTGTCATGATTACAGACTTCTGGAAGTAAACATACTCTTGACAGTCTTTAGAGGTAAGGATAGATCAAGTGGCTGTCAATTTTCGTGACCTGTAGTACTATTGAGATCAGTGTACCTTTGAATGCACTGACAGGTGTCGATTATGTGCACTTTGGTAGAAAATTTCAATAATTCACTACCCAGTGAGAAAAGCAAAACACATGTCGCAAACGATTCGATCTGAATTCTCGAACCTTCGAAGATTGACTTTTCAAATTATTAGTCCTAGGGGGAAATCTCTATTACTTTATTATAATAATTTGGAGGGTGATGCAGTTGGGAGAAAAACCATAGATATAAAGGAACCTAGGAAGAATATTCTTCCAAAGTCCCCATATAAATGTAGGTGGGTTTAGGGAGATGTGTGAATCTTGGGAAGAAAACAGCAACATCTAGGAAAATAAAGAATGTTTCCCGGGTAGCCAAAAAAAGGAAACTACAATCTGAATTATTCCCTTATTTCCTCAGAATTGCATTATTTTACCCCTGAATATCGTCTCCAACTTACAAAAATTGTTTATTCAAACTACTGATACATTGTCGCTTATAAACATAATAATTTTTTTGGGAATGTTGCCTGTATTTCCTTAAGGTTCGTCATTTCCTCTTTTTTGTCTGATTGGGTTGATATTACAACACATACTTTCTATGATAACACTTTTGGTTGGGGATGTCGTCTTTGTCATTTTAAAATGGACAAATAGGTTACGTACTCGAAGTATACCCATTAGTAGGAGCTACACCGCTCGTGTAGGCACCGGAGAATCATTGGAGTAGAGATAAGAGACATACTAGCCGCGAAAAACTTCCAGTCTTCATTAACAAGAGTAGAAGGTCAAGTGACTTAACTTAAATCTCCCGATTTATTAATGGTACAAGCTTTCAGGTCAAAGGTTCTCATATTTCGCGTGCCGATAAAGAATTCTAGTAATTCACACGTCGATGTGAACAGAGAAACTTAAGTGGGGAATGACTTAATCTCAGCTTCTGAAATTCTGAAGAATCTTATCTCATAATGTTAGGTCCGGAAGGAAGAATATCATAGGACATATTATTATCGAGATCTTTACCCACCATACGGTAGGAAGTGTTAGATCACCTTACCTGAGTAATATGTCGCAAGTATGTTGAAGTGAAAGATGTCACAGATATTTAATGCTTCACTACACTGTTGTCCGCAACAAATTTGTGATCGGTGATTCCAAACTCAGTCAAACCTGCAGTCAGGAATTACGGAGGTTTTTCGGTTTGTCCAGAAATGTGTAATCTGAGCTGGCTAGTTGTTGTGACGAATGTGTGGCACGACATGTTCAATGGTGATCTGGTGAGAATGCGTGACAAAATGAATTGACATAGATTGTCTTCAGTAACATAGTTGAGGTTGGCACGAATGTCAGAGGCTCAGAGAAAATTGGTGGCTATTTGCCGTTAAAAATGGTTCTTTTGTTGAGCGCCACAAAATAGTAAGTTTTAACTCCAAGTATTCATTGTGAAAAGGTGTGCTTCCCTAAGTTCCCCAGGTCAAGGAGCAGAGGTAAATGAATCCCCAAAATAAATAGCTCTGTAAATGTTCGACATTGGATGCTGACCACATTAGTCTTAGTAGACTCAACTACCTGAAGGCGCTCGTTCATGCATTCACATCACATCACGAGTGGGAGCGCCGTGCTCAACTTCTCCTGTAACCACTAGCCAGTTAAATCAGTTGCTTCTCGATATATTAATAGCCTATCAAATAGATCTTCGAACCTTCTCGCTTCTGACTTTTGATTTTACCTTGTGGGTACGATTTAAATATAGACGGTGTTACTGACTGAATTGTTGTCAAACTAGAAATATCTGTGGCATCCTCAAAAGTTTTGTAACTAGTGTTATTCTTAGTGTGTGTAAATGAGCTTTCTAATCTCCTTTCACTACCTGTTTTGCTATATGCTGATTACATTATGACATGAGAGGCGATAAAATATGAAGATGGTAGTTCATAGCTTCAAAAAAAGTCGCATAAATTATGAGAATTGTCCGGAAGTTTGCAGATATCGATCTATTGTCCTCAGTACATTATGGTATTTGTCAGTCATAGAGGCACAGACACATTTAAAGTGTATAATAATTATTATATATTTCTGCATGGACGGGTACGCGCCATATTTACAAGCATGATCTATAAGTTACAACATATACTGGTTCACGGTATGCATCCTAATCAGCGTTGCTTAGTAAATATAATCTATAAAAGTTGATAGCAGTTCATTCGTTCAGATATGCTGTGATTTCTCCAACGTATTTTCCAAATGGGCATCGCGTCCACGTTACATATCGGATACAATCTCCACAAAAATTGTACTAGGATTTCGGTCGTGCTAAGTATTTATGTAGTGTAGCTTTTTAAATTTATAGTTGTTATAAAGTAGACTTGTGGAGCGCCTGGTGCAAATGTCGGGCTATCCATTCTCCAGAAACACACTGATGTGGGAGTCGTTTTCAGTTAAGGACTGAAAAGGCTGTCTTATTGTAGCTTCTAAACTACGTTTGGATTAATGAATAATTGTCAAGGTTAGTTGGGATACGCGCTATCGCCTACTCGAAACCACAAAGTGATTGGGTAAAGGATGGTCCTGAATATATATTACCACACAGTTATTCAATCAATCGTTGTTCACTCAGTAGTCAAATCAAGTGTAACAAATAAATGACACTCTATCCTTTCTGGGTAGATCATATTCAAATCGTTCGAAAGACAATATTTAATTTTGTTCTAACACGGAGATTTTCGGATTCCAGAAGTGCTTCGACTCGCAATCGAAAAATGCACAATCCTTGCCAATACAAACAAGAGAATTATAATGAATTGCGAATTAAAATCGCTACCGCCATTACTATGTATCAACTAAAACAACATGAATGTAGTTCGGTAAAGAACATAAAAATTCGTTGAAGACTGTAACTGAGTACAAGTGGCACCATCTCAAATGGAACCAAAATGATCAACAGAATGTACATCTGAAAGAATGAAAAGGACATGTGAACTAGAGCTCCGGAGGCCAAAATGAAAAGGGTCAAAAATTGAATTATATGTAGCATATCGCAGTCATAAATTAACTTAAATTTTGATCAAATAGGTGTAAATGCCTTATGGCAAGTAACTTTGATGTACCATTTTCAAATTAAGAATCTGAGGAGTTGGGTCATCAAGAACACCGCATTCGAGATTCCATCATATATTTCTTACAAAACTCCCCGTCTGTCTTGAACTCAGTCTTCACTGAAGGTGATAATGTCAGTCAGGTAAAGTTCCCCTACTCATAGAAAGAAGGGGTCAAGAGGCCATCTTACTCAAGTTTATGTCCGATATCGTATATCGGACAGTTGAGCCGGCCCATCCTAACATATGGAAGACGGACATGAAATTGATCAAGTCTGCAGCCTTGTCAGTAAACTAGAGATTGACTCAGGTACATTAGAAGAGGTGATATAGATCCATATCTGGCAGTTATACAATCAAGTAACTCACCCATTTATACCCCAGACCGTCCTAAAGAAGAAGAAGCACGGCCTTCTCAGGATAAATCGGGATATTCGGCGTATAATAAGATAAAAGAAGACATATTAGAAGATCGCAACTAGCCTTGGCACAACCAATACGACAGAACCGTACAGGTTGGTCCGAAATGAGTATATAGGTACAATCTGAGCAGCTCTGAGACAATATGAAAAGCAGTTGGTGTATTCTGTAGTCGAACATTCGAAGAGACTGTTTTCGTACACAAATTACAGAACGAGCAAGCACCATTTGATTCCAAACCTAGTTTCGGACAGATGTCCATCTCAAATGACAGAGGTAAACCAGAAAAAAGCAGAAGCCATCGCGGACTATTTATGGACATTTTCCACTCAGCAGACTCCTCTAGACGATATACTAGACTCAAATATAAAGTCTCGGAATTGACCTCTCACTACAGATTTTAGTCGAGACGACAAACTAGAGGCTCTTAGCATCTTAGACACAGAAAAAACGACATGATTTTATGAACTGCACTCTACAACCTTCAGACAAATAGCATAGCACATTTCTGTCACACTGACATCAAAATTCAATATGTCACTTGACTGAGGAGAGTTGCTTATTGACTGGAGAGATACATTTGTCACTTCACCTCATAACACAGGATCAAGATAGCTTGCATCAAACTACAAACCTGTCAGCCTCCCCAGTAGTTAGGATACTATGAAGAATAATCAACATGCCGATAACGGAATTCATGGAAACCAACCACTTGTAAAACAGTAAACAACATGGCTTTAGGAGGGAATTATCTTGTACGATAAAACTCCTTAAAGCAGGATAACAATGGACAGTCTCTAGACATGGAAAAATCTATGAGTGTCATCCACGTAGTTTTCAGCAGGGAACTCGATAATGGACTATTCTTGTAGCCGGAGAATCCAGGAATTGCCTGATCTTTCCTTAGGTGGATCAACCATTTCCTAACAGGTCTTAGAAAGTATTAACAGATCCTAAATAATCCTCCTGGAAACCAGTACTTAATGCAGTATCTAAAGGCTCTGTTCTAGGTCCTTTACTTTTTATGCTGTGTAAATGAACTCCCAAGCATAATTGAGTCCATGACGCTACTTTACACCGATGGTCGAAAAAGTTGACGAGAAATGATAGGGGACGCAGATGCATGTGCACCTCAGATGGAATTTGACATTCTAATTAGCTGGTCTAAAACATGACTGATGCCTATCAATGTAGTGAAGTGTATCTTCATCCACAGTTGTGATACGAAGGCAACTAGGTACAACATAGTGTAAGTGCCTGTACCTAAGGTCTGGTTTCGCAATGATCTTGGGGTAATAATGAGCCATGATCTTAAGATCACGACCTGATGCCGCACGGTCGCAGCCAAGGCGTTCAAAACCTTATGCGTTTTAAAATGAACATTTTTTAAGTTGTACACCAACTTGTTTACTACATTATACACAATCTCAGTGTGATCCAGGATTGAAAATTGCGATCGGGCTTCTAGTTCCACATATGACTTACGAAGCCCTTCGTCTCTCTTGGACTTAGTCATCACACATGGTGATGACTCCAGCCAAATGACATTCCTACCACCTCTAGGGAAAAAAACGTTCATGCAGTCATCTTATTCAAATTCATTACTGGGATGGACTGTCAAACAGTTGCGACTGCCTGTCCTAACAAATAGAAGGCAGACATGGAGGCGATAAACGCTGCACCATCTTCTGGAAACTGGAAAATTGATTCAGGGTCATCAGTTATAGAGGCATAGACTCATATTGGGCAGTTATACAATCAGTTAACTCAACCATATATACACTGGACAGTCCCAAAGAAGAAGAAGCACGGCCGTCCCTGGATAGGCAGGGATATTGAACGTTTACTATGACAGAAGAAGAAATGTTAGAACGTTGCCATCCGCCTCGGAACATCAAGTGCTATGGAACGCTACAGGTAGGTAAGAAATAAGTGTGCAATTAAAATCCAGGAAGCATAGAGAAAATATGAAATGCAGTTGGCACAGTCTGCATTCAAGCAGCCCGAAAGACTTTCTCGTACATTAATTGTAGAACAAGGATGAAGCACTGGATTCACAACCTAATTACGGGAAGGAGTGGATCTGAAATGATGGAGGATTATCAGGAAAAAGTAGAGGCTATGGCTAACTATTTTGGGGCAGTTTTCATTCAGGAGCCTCTTCTAGAGGGAGAAGTAGACCCAAATACGAAGTCGACAAACCGTCTGCTTACTGTGGACATTGATGGAGACGATGTACTTAAGGCTCTTAGCAGTTTAGACACGGAAGAATCAACAGTACCAAATAAACTACACTCCAAAATCCTGAGACAAATTGCACAATATATTGCAGCCTCACTGTGATATTTAACATGTCACTTGACCAAGATGCATTACCTACGGACTGGAAGGATACGATCGTCACTTCAATACACAAAACAGGACCAAGACAACTTCCATCGAACTACAGACCTGTCAGCCTTACCAATGCTGCAGTTAAAATACTGGAAAGAATAGTCAAAAAGACCATGAGGACATTTGTGGAAACCAACAACTTGTTAAACAGAGAACAGCATGGTTTCATGAAAGATTCATCTTGCACAACAAACCCCCTCATAGCAAGGAAGCAATAGATGAAGGCTCTAGACAACGGAAAATCAGTGGATGTTTCGTGCCTTAAGGTAACCCTCGTGCTATTGACAGAAGAAACCAGAGAAGTAGTGAATAGGTCTTTATTTCGATCTTCGCGCAGTCACAGTGGAGCGTGGGATTATCTGTTCAGACAAACAAAGGCTCTCAACATTCAATATAAGATAATAGGGAATATAACGCTTACAAAAAGTAAGGAAGTGAATGAATACTTGAACAATACTGTTTTAGCATATGCTTGGTTGTTTGGGGTCAACTCTTAACCAACCAACCTGAGCTGTTACAGATGTTGTCTACATAGTCTTCAGTAAAGCATTTGACAAGGTGCCAACAAATAGACTGCTCTTGAAGTTAGAAAATTTTGATATTACCAGACCTCTCCTAAAATGGCCTAAGGATTTCCTAGTAGGCCGTCGACAGAAAGAGTGAATTCGAAGTGCTCCATCTGGAGACTATTACTTAGTAGAGCACCTCAAGGTTCTGTCCTAAGTCCTTTACTTTTTATACTGTATGTGAATGATCTCTCAAGTATAGTAGAGTACTCAATGTCATTATACGCAGACGATGTAGAAATCTAGCGAGAAATAACGGGGGACGCAGATACATGAGCACTTCAGGCAGACTTAAATGTTGTGATTGACTGGTGTAAGGAGTAGCTGATGCCGATCAACGCGGCAAAGTGTGTCTACATGCACTTTGGGGATACGAAGGTAAATAGGTGCAGAATAATGTAAGTGCCTGTACCCGTGCTCCGGTCTCACATGGATCTTGGAGTGACAGTGAGTCATGATCTAAAGACCACGGCCCATTTCCCAGAGGTTGCAGCTAGGACTTTAGAACCCTAGGGGTTTTAAGACGGATATTCACCAAGTTAGATTTTCATATGTTCACTACCATATACACAACTTTAGTGAGAACTAACTTTGAAAACTGCGTTCAGGCTACAGGCCCCTGTTTAAAAGGTGACTCAGATATCCTAGAAGAAGTAAAAGGTGAAGCTACCCGCGCAATTCCAGAACTGCTGGGTTCACCATACAAAGAGCGGCTTGAAAAGCTAGACCTCTCCACTCTGTCCTATCGCAGATTATGAGGTGATCTGGTTTTGATGCATAAAATACTAGGAAGTGATTTTGGGCATAATATATCCTCTCTTTCTTTCCCATTAGATCGGAGCATCTCAGAGGATATAGCAGGCAAGTAGAAAAGCGTAGAATGAATAAAATACCAGTGTCATACAGGTTTTCACACAGAGTCATCAATTCTTGGAACCTGTTGCCCGAAGAAGTGGTGTCGGTGCCTTAAATTGATTCATTCAAGAGGAGACTGGGCGCTCATAGAGGCATACTAGAAGAGGATTAACATAGGCCCCAGACCTGTCCTTACTACACAAATCTGAAGTTTGAAGGTTAGGACCGCGTCATGTAAACTTCTGCGTCACTACATGTTGACTCAAGGTAAACATAATCTTGACGATGAGTAACACTTTCGTTTGGTTCCTGTCAACTGCTTATAATCCGTGATATTTAAGATCACAATTACAAGATGGGTTTGCATTTATCACATGAATGAGTTCAAATGGAAGATACATCAGTATAATATAGCAAGGGTGTGAATGAATTTGATAAACTGGATAAAATATTGCAAACATACCTTCGAAGTAACTTTCAGATGAACTCATTCATGTGAGTAATTTAAACCTATTTTGTAATCATGATTTTAAATGTCACAATTTGTAACCAGCTGACGGGAAGCAAACGAAATATAATGAATTCGTGTTATTCTTCTCAAATATTTACTTTTACTTGATTCGAGGTGATATAGGGAATTATGTGTATAAAACTGTTTATTGCACACACATCAACTTTTCACTTCGATGTGTTGTATAGAGACCGAGTAGACCTATATTAGAAAACGTGTTTTTCGTTGCGGTTGTAATAGGATCCCACCATTTCTTAACAAATCGCATGATAAACCACGGATTCACTCGTAAATTTATTTTTTTAGGATTTCTGTTTACCGTAATCATAAATGTAGCTCTTAATGTGGGCTTATTGGCACCTTCCCGTTGCGGATATGCCTGTAAAATTTGATTAAGTTTCTGTACATGAATGTCTTTCAACAATTGTATCGTGTTTCTAAACCCTTTAGATTGAGTGAGAAAGTTGTGTAAACTGACTAGTAGAAATTGTGTGCTGAAAGTAGACTACGTCGTGTGAATCCCTGAACAGTGTTCCTTCAGAGGGTGATTTTTGGGAGTTTTCTCTATTTTGCCCCAACAGGTAGCAAAGCAAATATTCTGGCCCCTCGCCTTCATCATATTTTTTATTGTTTTTGGATGTGCAAAATGACAATAATAGAATCACAATTGCTTTTTAGATCCTTGAAACAAAAACTGCAAAGAACAACCATCGTTCCTTTGAACTTGCTCGGGTTAGTTTCGTGATTCTGAGTTTTCTTTACTGACTATAAAAAGAATAAATAGTCACAAAAAAGGCATTTCAACGTGTTGGTTCATAGGGCACATATTACCCGATTCTATATAACTAAACCTTGTGTAACCGATATTCTACAATATTTTTGCACTGATACTTGTCGTTTAAGAAGTAAATTTTACTGACTCAAGGAAAACTAGTCGGCGGGCCACGTTCGGTGATTATGATGTTTACCACACATGGTTTGTTTTCCATGAAAACGTGGTGTTTCTTTCAAGGTACTATCTTTTACAATAAGAAATTTCAAACTTTATGACATGGTCCTTAATATTTCGACCCTAGCTGTTACCTTGACGTGGTGATCAGGTTTGCCTTTCGTGATTAACCAATAGAGTTATACTGGCTGAAACAATCGCTCCTCAAGGTCCCACCATGTCAGGCAGATCAGTTGAAGAACAGTATGACTAAAAGAAGCAAACTCAAGATCCGAAGGCGGAGCCGTAGTGCTGATCGTACAGAGGTGTAACGGCAGTAAGGTGTTTCCTTCAGACAACCAGCATAACAGCGATGCTGCCTTACCGCAAGGAAGTGTAGGGTTAGAAAAGATCGATCCTAAAAATACACACGTCTTATCCCACGGATTTCCGTCTCCGGCAGTAGGGTCTCAACAAGTACGGAACTAACATAAAAATTACCCACAAAACGGTCGTGTGTGGCCGGCCTCATGCAGTTGTCCCTTGGGCACTGTGGTGACACTCTAAGGCCACTAAGACCACCTCTCACCCAATTCTCTTTTCAGGTACCTACCTCTAGAAGGAACTCTTCACGATGCAGGCAACCGGAAAGTGAAAACCGCCCTCATACCTCTAACAGCACTCAAGACCATTGTATTCACAATCAATCTCCCTCTTCAATTCCTATTATTTCCCCTACCTCGACCATCGATTCTAAACTTCTCTTGACATCCTCCTCAAATGTCACCATGGCCAAGCCTTTACCCCAAACACTCTATGTTACATCGGCCAGCAGACCTGCTTGGCTAAGACCCTAAAACGTCGTACCATTGATGTATGCTGTGTCTCCGAAACACACAGGATCCTAGTGTGGTCATTCACTTGACCTCTCCTCGCCAAAATTGTGAACCGACAAGATACACCCTCCATGTATCTGGCGACCCGATGGCTAGTTCTTGTGAACTGGCAGGTGTAGGCATAGCACTAATTACGAGAGCAGAACAAGCACTATTAAAATGGATCTTTGTTAACAGTCTCATGTGTAATGTTCGACTTAGTGGCTCCGTAAGGACTCGGAAGAGTAGTGATACACGTCGTTGCCTTTTCGTCGTTTCTGCCTACGTTCCCGCTGACTGCAGTCTGGATGAAGTAAAACATGACTTACAGAAATCTTTGTGAACTTCAAAAGGCTAAACACTCAGATATAATACTCGTAGCAGGTGACTTTAACACCCAAGTAAGTAGCTTAAATCAAGCAGTGAGACATTTAGGTGGTTATTTTAATATTCCGACTCAGCAAACAGATAATGGTGACAGTCTGCTGCAACTGTGTCCAGACAATCGTTTGTTTTTAGCAAGCTCTAATTTTAAACATAAGGAGAGACATCGTCTAACATGGCAACTCCTTGCACCAAACCAACGATGGACTCAAATAGACCATATTGCCATCAGTCATCGTTGGAGAGGCTCGACGGAAGACAATCGCTCATTCTAGAGTACATGTTTAGACTCTGAACATGCTCTAACACGAGCACGCGTTTGTTTGCACCTCACTGGACTCAGAAAAACCATACTAAGAGGAGCCATTAGAATTGAACGGAGGGATGAGAAAGCCATAGTAAGTTCCCGGAACAACTGAGTCCACATTTAAGCAGTTCTGTTAAAGAGGCTGACCCAGATATTGGTTGGAAAGATATACGGACAGCTGTAGAAACAGTGGCGACACCTATTAGTGATTTGAACCAAAGGGTCACGAAAAACCAGTGGATTTCTGCGACATCTCTGACACTGATAGACTCTCGTAAACTTATCCCATCACGCTCTAAACACGATAAGGAGCAAAAACAAATTAAACCTAGATTAACCAAAAGTCTACGGAACGACTATGAGCAATGGTGGGGAACGAAAGCAAAAGAAATGGGAAAGGTAGCAGTTATTGGTAACACAAGACAACTTTTCAGACTGATAAAGGAAACGAATTAAGAAGTCAAGTGTGAGCAAGACAATCTCGGAAAAAGACGACACTCTAATCTACTCTCAGTCCAGAAGTTTAGGACGATGGGTGGAACACTTTAGAGAACAGTTCAGCTGGTCTTCAGTTATTCTACAACTACCCACCATTTCCAAACACTATGAATAGAACATTGAAGTAGGCCCCTCGACCCTAGTTGAAGTTCGAAAGGCTATAGCTAATCTGAAACGAGGAAGAGCAGCTGGTCGAGATGGATTGGCTCCATAGGTCTTTAGGTATAGTGGTCCAGTTTTAGAGACTAGGTTGACTAATATTTTTAGCTAAGATCTAGGAGTTGGACGTAATCCCGTCTGACTGGTCGCGATCACTGATTATCTCAATATATGAGAAAGGATCAAAATCATCCTGTGATAACCATAGAGGGATTAGTTTAATTAATATAGTATCTAAAATACTAGCCTCAATAATTATCGGGCGCCTAACTAACACTCGTGAACTGCAAACATGAGAAAATCAGACTGGCTTCAGACCTGGTCGTGGTTGTATCGATCGCATATTTATTATTCGTCAGAGTTTAAAATATAGGTATGTTTATCGGCGTCCGACAAGGATAGTTTTTCCTGACTTAAAGGCAGAATTCGACTCTGTAGACAGAGAGGTCCTGTGGTAGTGTCTGTCATTGAAAGGTGTACCTCAGAAGTACGCAAACCTTATGAAGGCTTTTTACTGAAACACTACCAGTCGAGTCAGAGATTATGGTGAACTGTCATATGATTTTGAAACCTCAAGTGCTTGACTGAGTGTACCTAAAAATGCTTGTAATGCCTAAAATATGTCGTTGTGTGACATCATTTTGATTAGTTTGTTATTACATTCCTGTTAAATCTGTCACCACAAGGTAGCAGACAGCTTACTCTATTGTTCTCCAACAGCTCTTTACTCAATGTTATCTAACACCATCATTGTGACAAAGTATATACAATATAATTTACATAATTCATGTTGCTTAATGTCAAGGTTGGAGTTAAGATTATCTAATACGTTTACCCATACACTTTTATTTTTTTAGTTTTATGAATTCTGGTCATAGCAGACTTCAACTAGAAGTTATTCGTTTGTATCGAAATTTTCTACGAACTGTTGATTTGTTGCAGATCAAGTCCAAGTTAGAAAATAGTACCAGCAGTGTAAATAACGGTTCTAACTCTGATCAACTCAAAGACTTTATCCGTTCTGAGTTCCGATCTCAAGCAAGTGCCTACAAAAAGACTGATGTTTTTGGTATAGAGGCAGCACTACGTCGTGGTCAGAGACGCCTAGAAGATGTTAAGTCCGGAACTGTCGTAAGCATTAGAAAAATATCTGTCTCCGAAAGGAATAATGACAAACAGTAGACTGGTTGGAAAACTCAAACGTCTTATCGATACTCTTAACACAGATCGAACAAACTATGTAGCTTCTTTTGCTTATGGATCTGTCGTTTTTCCACAGAAGGACAGAACATCAAGTAATTCACTTATTGATCTAGTTATAATTGTTCGTAATCCTGTGGAATGGCATCTGAAAAATATTTCTGAAAACCCTAATCACTACAATTTTGTAGTTCGGAATTATGCCCAAAAGTACCAATCATCAAGCCTAGAGGCTTTTCATTCTCGTATTCCCGGTCCCAAAGTTTATTACAATCCATTTATTGAGTGGAGTGATCCACTTGATAATACCAAACTGTCGTTTAAATACGGTGTAGTTTCATTGGATAGTCTGCTCACCGATTTGTGTGATTGGTCACATCTCTACTTAGCTGGGCGCCTACAAAAGCCTGTATTATGGATTCCTAATGAGTCTGATTTCTCTTCACCTCAAGTTTATGATGATAAACTGTGTGCATCACAAAATAAAAATCTACTCGCCTCCGTATCTTACTCAATTTTACAAAATTATCCAAAAAATTTCCCGTTGAATGAATATGACTTATTCTACACAATTTCTTCAATATCTTACAATGGAGATTGGCGAATGATTATCGGTGAAGATAGACAGAAAGTAAGGCGCTTAGTGTCTGGTAAAAGTCGATTATCTGAATTTCGCTCGCTTTATAATAATGCTTTGGATTCTCTCCAACTATACGGTTTTTCTCTTAAACCATTTTCAAAATCTAATCACTGTGAAAATGAATTGCATTGGTTTAAGCCATGCAACAATGAATCTGAAAATATCTTTCAACTTCTGAAAAATATTCCCGATCATATATGTTTACTTTCTGTTCAAGAGATTCGAAATCATAATCCTAATGATGCTCGAACATTTTTATCAAATTTATCTCATACAGATAGAAATCAACGACTACAAAATACCTTATATAATATAGTCAAAAAGTCTAGTCTACATCAAACTCGTTTAGGTTTATTTTCCGCTGGACCTAAACGATCTTTACAATATGCATTAGCAAAACTTAATAAAATGTTTGCTAGTTTAGGATTAATTAAATGGAGCTAGTTGTTATTTATACTGTTCAATTTTACTTACTTCATATCAGAATGTTAAGTATTAAATATTTTTTTAGTACTATTTCCCTCTTGTGTGCGATTTTTTTGAATGACATTTCGTTTACTATGACTGCGTTCCTAATAATTTCTGTTATCTTCTAACATTTTAGTCAATCAGATTATTTTCGAAATTTTCGTGCCTTTAGGAACAATAATGTACCAGATAAATAAAGTGACAAATCTGATTTTTTTGATATTTTATTAGTTACTGTTAAAATTTTATAACTTATACAATAATGGGTTGTAGTAAACAAATATACAGGTGGGAACAACCAATTTATTGTTTAATACAAAATTACAGAGTTCTTTCGTAAAATGTGAAAACCATATATTAAATACTTCGTTTGCGAATCTTCCATCAATTGTCCTTCACATCCTTCATCGTCCCAATTCTCGATCTCTTTATATTCCCCTTCCTGTTTTCTTCAGTTCATTCTTCTCAACCTTCTTTTGATCGGTGTTACATACTACTTATGTCTATCAACGTAAGTAGCATACACCACAGGGTCAGTTTATACGTTGCACTTTCAGTGGAGAAAATACCTAAAACTGTGTGTCAAGAGCGATAATTGGAAAAAAATAATGAAAATAAAACTATAAGGTGTACTCCAGTTACCATATAGTGAAGAAAAAAACTTATCTTCTTTATCAGTGAACTCTTCAAATATCGATTTCTAACATAAAACCTCTGACCAGTAGTCTTTACATGATTCCCACTAATATAAGTTATGATGTGAATAAGTGTCATGTCTTGAACATATAAAAATTCACAGTTTCTGCTAGACAATTTATTATTTCACACAGTCATTAATCAACTGTTCTATTAATAGACTTAAACAAAAATTATTTTCCTATACATTTTTATGGAAATTGGTTGTCATTATCTTTACATACAGTCAGATCAAGCTCTTAACAAACGGAAACACAAATATCTGAACAGAGAATCCTTTTTTACCATGTTCCATAGTTATCAGTCCGAACCAAAAATGAAAATTAGTAATTTAATGTTAAGAAAATACGAGATATGAATTCAGAATTATGATTTGAGTAATTCTGTTAGCTAGGATTTTCAGATGTTCAGGTGAATATATTAGGTTAGTTGACATCGAAAGGGTAGCGATCAAGATAAGTATAAATAACGTAGGATAAGAGGAACAATCGTGTAAGCAACAATCAGATTAGATAATCAATCACAAATTACACAACGATGGGAATTGAGTAGAAGATCATAAGAACGATTAGGTGGTAAATAAATCAGTCCATTTAGGAAACTAGCTATTAACCACATTTTGATTGAAATCCATGGGTTCCTCTTTTAGTAAACTATGTTATATCGATGATCAATATTTACCATTAATTGTTTGAAAGTTCCCATCATATCACAAACAGATATATAAACGTATAATATTGTTTTTGCTAATATGGTGTTGTGAAGATTATTGATTTCCTTTGAAATCATGAAGTAATCTAACTTCAGCTTAGGTCCTACAGTAATACATCTAAATTCATGTTTAGAAAGGATAACCAAGTTCAGAGTAAGTACATCGTTTAAAATAGCAGGATATGAATTTAAGATTATTGGTAAGGCAAAATGAAATTATTAATATTGGAATGAATAATTTTGGCTTGAATAAGTTTATAAGTTAGTTGGATATGGGAGATTAATAATCGGAATAAATATTTAAACAATCTCCGAAATCTCATGCTGACAATTACATGTGCTCACTAGTGACTAGTTTCGAGACGAAATTTCCGGAATTCTAGTGGGAAGCCGTGACCAGTGAATCCGAACTATGTCGGGTGTGACGCAGTTACTCAACAAAGATAATGGAAGGCGGTCGCGTAATATCGTGGATTGATTGGAGCTAGACTTGTACACCATGGAATCCCATTTCAGTGTTCTAGAGGTTAAGCGTTAGAGCGCGAAACCGAAGGTTGTGGATGCTCACTCCTAAGGAGTCTCACTTTGGGACGAGACAGAAATTCAGTTCTCCCAATAGTTGTCTAACTTAAGTCGGTTCGTGATTTCAATGAAATTTAGATAAAATAGAGTGGTCGAAATAATAATTATTGTATATATATCAGATGAATAATCATTCAACTAAATTTTCAAGCTTTATTTCAGATTATCTTTGTTCAACTGATTATACATTTCATTATTTTGTATACATTCGTCAAACTGAATAAACTAATATACAAGATATTTTTTTTGTAGTGTCATAAATTTATCATCACCGTTAGAGTTCTCCACATTTGGCTTTATATTTTACTTATAATGTATGGTAAATGTAAACGTCTTAATTTATGGCCGATCTAATATTGATTAAGGATATATTTACTGCTTGGTCAGATGAAGTAGTCATTGTATCTAACTCAGAATTATGTCTCTTAGTTGATCCATACGAAAATATAAACGAAACAAAAATGAACATTTATTCCAATTAGTAGCACTGGTCAGTGAACATTGAAAATAAGCCATACATATTCTAGATTAGATCAGATGTGATGGATCAACTTGGTACTTAGTATTCCGATGAAAAAGTTAATCTTATTATAAGAATACTTTTCATTTTCATAGGCTTAAGTGAGAATACAGATGTAATAAATGTAACCATGATTCATTCCTGTGTACGACTAATCCATTCTTCAACTCTGATGACATTATCATTATATACAACAGATAAATTAGAAAATAATTAGTTTCCACTGATGAAGTCAAGAGTAATTGTTACTCATGGTTAAATGGAAAATTATGTATTTCGATCTTCCAATAGTTTCTTATTAACGTAATGACTACCATAGTATTATCAGACTATCGTCATATGAAGTAAACATTATGTGTCTAATAAGGTCGATTTATAAATTGTTCGGTTAACTGACTGGTGATTTTAGACTACTCACAAGTAGTTTTTGATTCTTAAGATATAAACATCTGTTTTCATCTATTAAAAGACTATGAATTACTGAATAACTACCTTGTGCATACTAAGTCGCTGCTTTATATTTTCTCTTGTTATTCTATCTTCCAAAGCCATATGCTCACGTTTTTCCTTGCATACCCTCTCAATGAAATTGTATCTTTAGAATAGAGGAAGACTTGATGTTATAAAATTACAAAGTTATCCTAACAAAGCTGGTTCACTTTTCTACTATTAATTAAATTTTGTTCATTACTATCTGTTAAAATTCTAGTTATTGTTCACAGTATATTAGTTCATGATGAAATTTATCTAGATATTACACCCAGACTACGAAAAACTACCTAAATTAATAATAGTGTTGTGCTCATAGCTCTAGCGTTAAGCCATGATCTGTGAAATCTATTTAGTCGGAATTTAAATTGTATAACCGATGACGATAGATGATTAAGTAAGTTTTTGGTTTACTGACTGATGGTTAAACATATAATACCCTGAGAAAAAAAACTTAAAGATCCTGAGACCTAACTCATGTTAAACTGAGTGTACACATCGATGAGAAGTTATGAATGCTTGTGTTTTAAGTATCTGACTTTATTATCATCGTATGACCTTTTGTGAGGCTTTAAAAAAATAAGCATCGGAA
Source organism: Schistosoma mansoni (assembly GCF_000237925.1). NCBI lineage: Eukaryota > Metazoa > Platyhelminthes > Trematoda > Strigeidida > Schistosomatidae > Schistosoma > Schistosoma mansoni. The sequence continues at coordinate 49,151,376 of NC_031495.1, read as the reverse complement.
TATATTAGACATGTGTTTATAAAAACTTCGAGAGATAATATTAGTTCAAAACCCTGGTTCTTGTCTTCTTAAAACTATATTGTGAAAACAATATCTTTTAAACAAGAAATTTGACAGAACTTTGTAAAAATAATGTCTGCCATGAGTGAAAGTAGAACGGCGGTGATTTTACTCTCTTTATTTACCTTGGTAAAAATCATTCAAAACATACAATAAACTAAAACAAAGGAATACTTGCACTGGCATCGTGGTGTATGCTACTTATGTTGACATATAAGTAGTATGTATATATATATATATACAATCAGATAATACTCTTAGAATAGTTGCATAACATAATAATTATATAATGTCCAAGTGGTTGTAAAATAATACTGAGTAATCAGAAGAAAGGGGACTGTAATAGTTAAAGTACTTTTAGCGGTAAATGAATCCCCAAAACAAATAGCTTTGTAAGTGTTCGGCATAGGATGATGACCACATTAATTTTAGTAGACTCAACTACCTGAAGGTGCTCGTTCATGCATTCGCATCAGATCACAAGTGGGAGCGCAGTGTTCAACTTCTCCTGTAACCATTAGCCAGTTAGATCAGTCGTTTCTCGATATATTGATAGTCTATCAAATAGATTTTCGAACCTCTTCGCTTCTGACTTTTGATTTTAATGTGTGGGTACGATTCAATTATAGAAGGTGTTACTGATTGAAGTGTTTTCAAACTAGAAATACCAGTGGCATTTTCATACCTATTCGAAAAAAGGAATTCAATAGTCGCTACATTGCATAATATCTAGAAAGAAATAAAAAAAAACTATTTTAATGAAAGGTTAGTATTTTAGTAACTATTTCAGAACCAACAGACATATTGAGGATATGTAAAATTGCAAAAAGTAAACAAAATAAGATTGTTTGAATGTTTTGGAATGAACGAGGTCAATAAATGTTCAGACAAAACTCATTCTTATATCGATGACCAAGTCAGAGACACTGAATGTACAAAATGCTTTTGAACACAAAGATTAGGTTTGTGGACATGGGTTCCAATAGCTTCAGTAATATCCAAAAGACGAACTTGTGAACCATGTGGTAAATTTGACAGAATATAGTGAATGACCTTATAAGCATTAATCAAGCCAGACTGACGTCATTTGTCCACCAAGTGAGCGAGAATAGAACTCTTAACTGTTTGTTTCTCAACGAAGATGGATGGTATTACGCTATGCGACGACTGACTTACAGAATTGTACCCCTATATAACTGGTCCCACAGGAACAGTTGGATTGATAAACACACATGGATGTGGCAAGTTCAGGCAGTCTATCTTCATTGCTGGTTTTCATTATTGAATGACTGTAGAAAACCCATTCAGTTTGGCCGCAGTGAATGTTTTCTGCACCTCAATTTTCGAACCTTTGATTTATAATTCTGTGGTATATGCATGAACTAGTTATTCCTGGGTACTTGATTTCGAATCCCAAATAATAATAATTTATTCTCAAATAACAGTTTGCTACATGAGACATGCCAGTTTACAGGCAAGATCAAATTGTTACAAAAGTTACGATTTTCACTGTAGTAAATTACTCAGCTGGGTTAATATTCTATAAAATATGAATGTAGATGGTTTTAGTAAGAATCGTATTGTCATTGTCACAGCTGGCGCGCTTTATGAAGGTTGCATTGCGACACGCAACTGGTGATCGAGAATAGATCCATGTGAAGTTGGGGCTTTCTAGAAACCGCAACTTTATATCCCTCTGGAATATCTGAAAATTTAATAATGTGCAAGACGAAGTCACCCTTTCCATATCCGTTTTCGATGGCGTATCTCAAGGAGGCTGAAAAAGGGTGTAAGAAAAAGAAAGGATGAGAAGCAGAGCAGACAATGTTCATAGAGGAATAGTTAACGTATGACTACATAGTCTATTTCCCTGTTATTAATATATATATATATATATATATATATATATATATATATATATATATATATATTCCACTAGACAATAAGGAGCCGTATTTAAACAAAATGTTCTGTATTACAAACGCGGGTGGATTGAAGTTATCTCCCCACCATCATGTATGCTGGTCAGTAATGCCACCATCCATCCTTTTATGATGTTAGGTTCCCTTATATTTGTAGTAAGTATGAATATTTATCAAATCAAAGCCCATAGTTCGAATACACTGTCTCTACTAGTTCCATGTTACAAGTATATCAGATGGCTACAGCATTTGTACAATGGGTTAAAAATACATCCAGTATACATCATACTGCTATGAAGATAAATATAGAGATTATATGTGGTTAAGAGATGGTAAGGACTAATAGCAAATCAAAGAATATGAAAAAGTAGAACATTGAAAAATCTTCACCGAAAGAAAAAAAACATTGAGCGACTCACAAGGATTTAACAGCGTCGTATGATCGGCCTTAGTTGATCACCATCCATAAGATTAGTGAGTTACCTGTCTATACGTATTACAACTAAAATGTGACGAACACACTGAGTGACTAGATTGGTTTCGAACAACATGATAATGTTTCCAACTTTAGATGAAGGCTGTCTCGAGAATTCCGTTTAGGAAATCAACAAATGGACACAAATCAGACTCATAGATAATCACATCAACAACTGACACCACAGTTTAATTTCCCGTTTTCTATTTCAAACATAGTGCGTCCAGGTAGGTGAAAGTTAGGCATCAGGGGCACATGTCTCTCATTGAATGAATGTTCACATACTCATCAACCGTCTTCTATTACTCCACATCCACTCTACACTCACAACATGAACAAGCATGAAGTCACGAAGATTCCAATGGAAAATCAATTTCACAGAATCTGAACGCAGGAACAACATGTAGATCAAAACCAAACTATCGTCTTACCAACCGTACACCAGGAAGTAAACGTTCAACAAGTCAACTCAGTACGCTGATCACGAAATAAATAACATGGAATCGAATGCAATTTAAAAATATTTATTCGGAAAAATTACATCAATATTGTAACATTAAGCAACGATTAGTTCAGTAAAACATATTCTCTTCTAGTGAGTAATTGCATGTTGCTTCTCCAATGGCGCCTCCAATACCAATGTATTGCCGACCACCTGAGCAGAAACAGATAACGGATCAACTGTCTCTGGAATCGCATACGACTGACTGAACTCTGCAAATGAACTCGACTTTCCATATTGACCACTCTTCTGCTTATGATGACGTCCACTAACCACAACACGATTCGAATCGACATTCACACACAAGTCTTCAGGCTTGTACACTGGGTCCACTGGAACTTCAACATGCAGTCGCTTCCCACCTGAACCATCATCCACATACGACAGACCATGAACACCTGAAATGGATAGGAAAACATACAAATGTTATGATGAAAATGCAACACACACAAACGAGAATAACACACCCACCAGATCACCATCAACACACACACATGTTACATCTAAGTCAATCACAACTCCTCTCACCTTTCGCAACAAGAGCTTGTGATGCAGGAACTGCCTTGATCTGATTGTCCGATTTCGGTCGAACAGCCACCTGACCAGACTCGTTCAGCGTCAACGACTGGTTCTGATCAACCTTCACTGGAGCCTCCAACATCAAAACACCATCCTGAAACAAACAAACAAACGCACAGAACAAGGTTGAAAGCAAATCTCCAACTATTCTAACATGATTCGAAATGCGAACAACTGCAAATACAACACACACGCACACACAATACCACCAGCAACCACGGTCGTCAACTCAGTAACTTACATCTGTCATGCGACATTTCAGTTGACTATCATCAATACTCTTCGGCAGCTGCACCATACGACAGAACTCCCGACTACACTTCCCACCATCGGTCGTCGTCTCCTTCTTCGCGTGTACCGTCACACGGTTCTCACTCGACGTCACATTGATGTCCTGAGGAGCGAAACCTTGTGCATCGAATCGTACTTTGAAATGTACCTACGCAATAAACAACAACCATAATAACACTCGTCAATCCATGGTCATATTCAAACCAATTGCACAAAACACTAAACACAACCTACCTGCTTGTCAACACGGACTCACCTTGCCATCCTCACCTACTTCGTAGGCGTCCTTCAAAAAGTCACTCACTGAACCGGTCGACGGCACATCCATTGAGCCCATTCTCTCTCGGATATCCTGGATATGACGATCCATTTGGTGCATTAAAGCGAATGGATTTTCCAGAATCCCGTGGGTGAAAGTATCCAATGGCTGAAATTCAAAGTACATACAGAGATCATCAAATCTCTCCTTGAATTTAATGCAAAATCTCCTCACACAATGCATTATTGCATTTCTAATATACACAAATTACAAACATTATCTCACAAAGTCATATGTATTAATGATCACCTGAATACTGAATAGCCAAACTCACTAATAGTGCAAACATTCCACGTCTCAAACGTCGCATTTCTTCATCCCATCGCCTCCACGAGGAGTTGATCCAACTGTCCACTGTACTCGGCCAGTCTTCCGTGTATGGTCCGATTAAGTTGCCACGATGAGTACCACTCCCGTGTTCAAGGCCAGTTAACAGATCACGTCTCTGTCTCTCAAATGACCGTTGCTCACGATTCACAGGAATACTAACTGCGTTATGTTGTTTCCCACCAGACATATTGAACACAACAACAGAAATAGAACAGCAATATGAATTGAATGTCGGCTGTTTAACTCACTTATATAGTAGTGGGTGAGAGGGATTATCCAATAATCTCTAGACAGGCAACAACCAATCAGAACACTAATATTTCTACAGTGTAATCAAGTCCAAATCTGATTGGTGATTGAAGGACATTTTCTCGAAAGTTCTAGATTTCTCTCGTCCTGTCTGGTCTACGTCGGCATATGTTTGCTCTGTGTCAACACACATCACACCTTATTTACTAGAACTCTCTAGAAAACACTCCGGAATTCTAGTGAAATCCTAGTGCTTCCATACTAATGCTATTCACTACAAATCACAACTGACCATTAGTGATGTCGTACTTGATAATTTTATTTCTATACACACTCATGGTTATTTGGCAAGGATTTCAAAAGCACTCAAATTAATTAGGTGAGTCCCGACAGGATCAATCGGGAATAGTCAACAGACTGTTTATTTGTTCGGCTCATTCTCTTTTTAGTTGAAAGCAGACAGCTTAGATTGTTTGGTCAAAACTGAACTATAAACAGTGATTTTCGTGTAAAGCAATCAAAATCTTTAAAGTTCATGATACGTACTTCATGTATCCAGATGAGAATTCATCCCAAACTGTACTTTACTGAGAGTATTTCTGAAATACTCCTTTCACCAGTTTGTTTACTTATCACACAAATAATCTGGAATCCGCAAGTTGATTGTCGTGATCAACGTCTTCTCTAATCGATAACGTTTGCTGACTAAATTTGTAAAGAATTTGTGATATTTGACACATCTATTGATTATTATAAAGCTTTCGTACTTAGATTTATGCCTGTGTTTCCAAGTCCCTTTGGTTATATGCACTGATGCGTTTTCAACATTAGTACACTTTTGAACGACTTCTCAATTGAAAGTATTTTTAACCAAAATTAGTCGAAAACTTTACTAATTGTCGTGAAGTAATATTGCTATAATCCATGCTCAACATTGCTTATAAATTCGAAGTTTTCGTTGTCATACTCCCATGTACGTGTTGTACTGCATCCGACTTACATAACTACAGAATAAGCTTGGGGTTGAACAGAAATTATAATTTCACTAAACCAAAGACACCTGATAATAGTGTTCTAGAAATCTCAAATATTTGAAGATTGGCGAGTAACTTTACTCCACTAGTTGCTTGAAATATTGATCTACTCTTACTGTTTCCAATGTAAACGAACCAGACTGTCAGTCGACAAATAACTACAGATTAGAATTATTTCACATGAATATATAATTGGGGTATTTGTACTAACTGATGATTCCTTTGCACTCGAATCCGAGCCTATTATGAATTCCAAATATAACACGTTCAGTTGTGTTCATTTATTTTTATCTACCTTAGAATGCACTATTTCGGAAATTCTTAGTTAGCGAATCAGGTTAGGTGCTTATTATTATTGTTATTATTATTATTATTTTTATGGGGTTATGATGGAGCCTTTGACTGAGCAGTTGGATACGCATTCAATTTCTGAAGCTTCGAACGATTAAATTGTAGGGTTTGGAATCTGTAGTATGACCAGCAAAGATGTTAAAGATGATAAAATTGTGACTCTGTTTCCTTACATTCACCGAAAAGGATGCCTACAGCTCACTAAAGACTTGGCATTTCCAGATAAGCCTATCTCACATCCCTATGCAATTCTTAAGGAACTGCTATTGAATAATGTGAAGTGCACCAGTTTTGAATGTCGTGAGAGAGCAAACTTTCAATGAGATGATTCGTCAGAATAACCAAAAGGTTAGGGAATTCACCCTTGAGTTGCACAGACAAACTGCAAAATGCAATTTCGGTGACCAACTTCATGTACAACTAAGGGATCGATTAATTGCAGGAATTAACATACCAGGTCTGGAAAGAGAGAGTTGTCAAGCATGCCGAACTGTTCATATCAAGATGCTAGGACTGCATGTATTAACTACGAAACAGTGAATGTACTTGATATGCAGTCGATGAAAATTCCAATACTTTGCTCAGTCGTCGTGATGAAATACAATATCAGGATCGATCAAACTTGCGTTCGATTAATAGTGATTCCTATTCTCGTGAAAATATGAAAGGTGATTCATCAAGGAATCGCAAAGCGAACCACAAAGGTAAGAAAAAGTTTGGTGAATGTTTTTCCTGTGACAAATTCCATTCTCGTAATTCCTGTGCATTTCTTAATGCTAAATGTTTTAAATGTGGTAAAACAGGACACATTCAGTCGGTATGCAAAACTACTGTTTATTTTGCTTCAAGTAGTACTGTGGTGTGGGCTACTTATATCCGCATAAGTAGTATACAACGATAGTCAGGAATAGAATGTATTTCAGTAGAAGATCGAGAAGGAAAGAACGGAAAGTGCAAACAATTGGCATGAAAATGCAGGAACAATGAAATCTGAGACGATTGACTGACATTTTGCAAATGAAGTTTTTATTGCATGATTATCAGATCTTAATAAGACGTTCTATAATTTTCAGTTTAAATACAACCGATTCTATGCATTACTGTTTGTGTTCACTACAGTCCAAAACCTTGTAATTCGGGTCGCAATAATTCGGCTATTCCAAATGATCTTTTATCTTTATCCACCATTTAGAAAGGTAATGCTCATATTCAAAAGCGATTATACACATCCCTTGGATCATTTCCTGACTTTATTGTGGACACAGACAGTGTAGAGTCCGTTATTTCATTCAAAAAATTGAAATCTTCGGATCTTAACACTATGGTGAGTTCCAATGAACTCTCAATATTGGGGATTACTGGACATAGACTGTTCATACGAGGATTATGTGAATTGTTAATAAGAGATGATAATTCTTGATACATGCCTTGTGAATTTTTAGTTAGCGAAACAGGACTGTCAATACTGGGTTCAATAAATCTGAAAATGCTTAAAGTGGAGTTGCCTTTACTAGTTTCTAAAGAAAATCCTGATGCTTTGCTTAAAGATTTGATAGCTGCGGGTGCCAAGTGCAGTGGAGGTATGAAAATTCAGCCTATAAAACTTCAAGTACAGGGTGATCCAGTCTTTCTTAAAAGACGAATAATTCCCTATGGTCTTCGAGAAGCAGTACATAAGACATTGAACGATTTGTGTCCGAAAGATATAATTGAACCGATTCAGTCTTCAGCATGGGGTATTCCTATTGTTACTCTATTGAAGTCGTGTGGCAAGACCCCTAGAATATGTGGTGACTATAGATTAACACTGAACTCCTGTTTGTTGAAGCAAACGTGCATGCGTGGAGGCTGAAGATATTCTAAATCGACTTCATGGTTCTATTATGCTCTCGAAAGTTGACCTAAAAGATTCTTATCTTCAAATCCCTTTAGATCAATTTTCATCTATTTTGACGACGGTTAACACTCCTTTCGGTTTGTTCAAATACAACTTCCTTCCATTTGGTCTACATTATTCTCCATCCATACTTCAAGAAGTTATGAGTAGGGTGTTCAGTGATCTTGAAGTTGTTGAAGTTTATCAAGATGATCTCATTGTTAGTGGTGCTGATAAGGTAGTTCGTGACCAGAGACTTATTGCTTTATTGTGTCGTTTAATCAAGAAGAATATTACGGTGAATCCAAATAAGTGTTCATTTTGCGTATCTAGTTTCTAATGTCTTAGATACCTAGTTGATGGTAATGGTTTTACACCAGATATTAGACGACTAGCTGCACTGACAAATGCACCATCTCCGGAAAATCTTACAGAACTACGTTCACTAATGGGTGCTCTTCAATACTATTCCCGTCATATTCCTAATTTTCCTTGTCGTGTCAATTGTTTATTCCATATTTCGATATCCAATTCATTCAAATGGGAGTGAGGAACAAGAATCATGCATACGAAGTCTACTAAACTTTCTTCAAAGTAATGCTGTTCTTCGAACTTACTCTGCTAGTGTACAGTCTGTACTAATTACTGACGCACCACCTCTGGGTATTGGTGAAGTTTTTGAAGCAGGAAGTTAGACCAGTTATCTGTGTTTCGCGCAAACTTACTGTTTCTGAACAAGGTTATTCACTAACTCAGCAAGAAGCATTAGCTGTGTTTTGGGCTGTTAAAAGACACCATAAATATTTATTTCGAAAGAGATTCACTATTGTTACCGACCATGAAGCTTTAAAGTTCATTTATCATCCTGAAAAATCCCTGTCACGTTCCTCAGCTGTTATGGTTCAACAATGGAGTATTGCTTTGAGCGTCTATGACTATACGGTTCAGCACAGGAGTGCCTAACCGATTCCAAACGTTGACTACATTTCTCGATGATCATTACAAGATAGACCTGTTAATAATTCAAACTGTTTGATAGTGAAACCTTCAACGGTGAGACGTCCAGATCTTATTAAAGAAACTCGTAGATACTTTGGATGTGTACTCAGTGCTATAAGGAAAGGTTGGAATGCTAATCTGAAACGTAGATTTCCTGTCTATTTTGCAAAGCGGGATGAGTTATCTATTACTGCTGATGGTATGTTTTGTTTAAATTATCGTGCCGTTATTCCTCTTTCATTAGGTAGATCTGTCCTTGAAAATCTTCATAGTGGACAATTAGGTGTTGGGAAAATGAAGTCCTTGGCAAGGCTCGCATGTTGGTGGCCAGATAAAAATGCAGATAAATGTCGTACAGCAAACAATTATGGAAAATGTCATAAGTTGAAAAGTCAGTCTTCGAAGCGGACTCCATGGCCAGTATCGTCTGCGGTCTGGTAGAGAATCGATGCAGAATATTGTGGTCGATTTCTTCGCAAATACTATGCACCTATAGTCATTGATTCGTTTTCTAAGTGGCATGAAGATTTTATCACAACTTCATCAAATTCTGACTTCACAATCCAAGCATTAAGAGAGGTGTTTAGTCGAGAATGGGTTCCATGCTTTTAATGACTGATAATGGCTCACGTTTTTTTGTGGATCCAGTCACTGCCTGGTTGAATGGTATAGGGTGCAAACATTTGTTTACTGCTTCCAGTCACCCTTGTTCTAATAGTCAGGATGAAAATGTTGTCAGGACATTGAAAACTGCTATTGATTCTATTGCTGCTTCAACATTCAATGAACTGGATAGGAGAGTAGATACATTTATACTGCAATATAGCAATGCTAAACATCCTGTGACGAAAGAGACTCCATCAAAGTTTTTGAAAGGAATAATTCTTCGATCAAATATGAGATGTTTGGAGTTTGTAGAAGTTACATATTAATAATTCTAATACCAATGAGTACATTCTAGATCATACAGAGTCTACATCCGATACACAGTCGAACAGACACATGATGAACCTAAGGAGAAGAAGTACAATCGATTACAGAAACTTGGAATCCAATGTAAGCTGTGGCGGATGTGGTAATTCAGTGAACTAATGATACCTTTGTACTTTACTGAGAGCTGATTACGGATCCAAAATATAATACGTTCATTTGTGCTCATCTAGTTCCCCATGATTTAAATTGCATTATTTCCGGAATCCTTAGTCAGTACGTTGATTCGAATGCTTCTAATTATCATAATAAAATATCTGGTTGTGAATTATGACGTAATTGACCACAGCTGTATTGAGCATGCTTGTATTCATTTAATCACCGAAACTACTTACACTAAATAGTACATTTACAACAACCAGTGGGTACGATGATAGTTCACCTTCTGTTTGAAAGGTGTACATTTAAGAATTATTTATTAATAATCAACATTAAAAGCTTTGAGATTCCACGTGCATATACAAGCTCTAACAAACCAAATTACTGACGGTCATCGGCACGCATCGTGCTAGTAAACAACGTCCCAGTAATTTAAAACCCTACAGCATTTATGAAACATAGCAAGAAACTTCACATGAAATTGATCAGCGCTTAGTATTAGTCTGAACTTTGAAATTCTAAAATGAAGAAAATAACAGGCAATAGAAACTACTGCGAAATATTGTAAACGCTTTATGAATGGTAAAACGTTTGGGAATCGAAAAGGCATAATATACAATAGAATCGAAAACGGAACGTAAAAGCATACAAGACATACTACATATACCATGGTTTACGGAAACGACAGAATTGATGCATGAATCTGAAAATCCAACATGGTTTTTGGCGAAATTCCAACTGAGCGTAATGAATAACTTCAAATTAAATATCACTAATGAATGTACGATTACTCGGTGGACAGTATCTGAGTGATACCGAACTGAATTTGAGAAACTTTGACCACTTGGTTAATTAGAAATAGGATTAGGAATTAGAGTGATGAATCGGGATCAGGAGTTAGAGCTAGGCATTTTATTACAACTGACATCAGTTATAATGTCGAAATGCCACTCCACCATATGGATGGATGAATTTGGTGCCAGAGTCTAGGTGTCTGTTTTACATCTGGTTGATTTGTTCATGAACTATGGTCCTATCGATTACTCAGAAAATAATCTCTCATTCGATTTATTATGAGCTTGAACAGAAAAAAGCAGATATTTTATGAAGTATTCCTACATGTTGGAACAAGTATTTCTGTACGATGATGCTATTGAATAGAAATTCGATATTAACTATTTAAAACTTATTCTGCAGATAAATAATAGTTTGTAAGGGCCAATATTATTACAACCCTAACTTGATTATAAACATTTCTCACCGTAGTTAAAATTAGGATAAACTAATCACGTGAATAAACCATGAACTGTCTCATGACCTAAGCAATCAGATGACTGTTTTAATAATGTAAACATAACAAATGGATTATCCCACCACGTATGTAAATATAGTTCAGTACATATCGTACACTTTCTAATCTCATCACAGAGTGTTAACTTGCATGGTTATTAAAAGCAAAGTGTAAGTCGACTGACAGCTTCGTTATCGAACATCTTATCTATTCTGTCCACGATTAGAACTAAAAGGTGTACAGTAATATAACCTTATTTAAGTTCTTCAAGTAGAAAATTAACTGTCATGATTTCCATCTGTAAACTATTTTCATACCACTTCTTCTCATCAATCTGATTGTCATTATATGAACGCTTCTTGATACTTGGACACTCTGTTAACAGCATCATATCAATTTATTTATTCAGAAGTTTACCAAATACGATAATTCACTAGAAATATAATTATTAGAGATGGATGATAGCTAGCAATGGAATCCAGGATGTGTGCTTCATCTTTTCAAGGTTCTATTGCACAAAGCTAATTTGTACTTTTATCCGTTTCTTAAATCGTTTATAGATGGAGGTAACCTATGAGCGTAGACTGAATTAACGTAGTTTTGAGATTGGTTACAACACAACAATATCCAGGTACAATTTATTGGAATTTATGAGCAAACAAAATCGGACGAATGAGGTTGTTCAATTCCGTTTAAATCCAAACAACAAAGAGTTCGGCTTAAGACAATCTTTCGTGTATATTGTTATGTATCAAACAAATTGTCGATCACATTAACATAAAATTCGTTTATTTGCCTCTATACTAATGGACACAAATTCTAACATATCTAAATCATGTTGTATTATCGCGTTTTAAATATAACGTAATTTCAGTTCATTACACCATCATGATTTTATTCAGATGTAAGAGATGAAGATTCAAGCTTAAATATCTTGAAATGAAAGGCTTTCGAGAATTTAACATTTTCGATATAGAAAAAGAGGGCCAGCAACAGAAAGAAGTATATTTCTATGTGAGTACAAGATATAAACATGCGTTTCGAGTTTAGGATTGGAGAAGTCTAGACAGAGTAATCATTTATTGATCATATATCGAAAATAACTTGATGACTAGACATTTTAATCCAGGTGAACATGAAATTCTACAGATACCCTGAAGATCCAAATAAATTTCTGTAAATAGCAATAATCGGAATTTAATACGGTAGATTTGAAGAAGGTTGTTTAAACTGACAATATTGCATAGTTTGGTAAAGTCTACCTTAGATGACTCGACAGAATACGAGAAAGATTGACTCATAGGCTATTTATTGTAAATAAAAATTTAAAACTCATAAAAATCCACGATTTCTATAACTAGTATGGTAAGCGAATAAAAGCTAGGAACCCCAATGAGCGAAAAACATTCTGCACTATTTTTGACTTGTGGGTTGTGGTATATGATGGTAAAAAGAATAATTCCTATAACCTTTTGAAATCTAGTTAATTAAATGCACATTATATCTTCAGTTGACATACCACATTGTTCTGTAAGGTGAGTTGAAGTAGTTTGAGGGTTTAACACTGAAAGGTACCATAGAATTAAATAAAGATAACCAAAACAACAAACCTAATTGGAATATATATATGAAAAAGTTTAAAAACGTTGAGTTTGATTTGACCATTCTCAAGACACATGAATTCAACTACTAGTGAATCAAAGTGAATAAATCACTGGTTATATAAGACAAAATCAACCGTAGATACCTTGTTATTAGGAAAATTCAAGTGACCCAACTTCCCATGTAAACAAGAAGGGATAAATATCTGTACGTTGCGTACAAATTTCAAACTGACAAAAATTAATAGGCCTCTAGTATGAGTCACAATCAGAACCAAGATGTGAGTTGTCTCGAAAGTTAATGAGATTGATGTTGATATATGTTGGAAATCGAGAAACAATCCTGCTTGATTACATAAGCCATCATACAATGAACCCACTTGGGATCTTTGGCCTGGATTTTATGGACCGTGACAACGTACTCACGTTTATTAATGAGGCCCATTTTTTAATTCGTATTACGCTTTAGTAGTTATTAATTCAAAAATGGAAAAAAATTAGTACTTACGAATAGTCCTATTGAGGAGTCTACTCAAAGAGCAATGATAATATTTAGTTGTGAAGTGATACCCAACGTATCACTGGCTGATGATGCAACCCATTTCACAGAAATAATTTCAAAAGATGTCTTAACGATACTCGATATATCCAACTATTTATGGCCCAACGACATCCTCAGTTCAGCAGAAAATTTCGTTTAAACCTTAATGAGTTCCATTACACCAATGAATTTGAGTACATTTGTCGAACTAGAAAAACGGATCAATGGCTTCTTACTTCAATATGATAATGCAGGCTATTCATCAATTCACGGAAGTCCAGTCAAACTAGTCAAAAGAATGTCGTCACCTAAAGCACAATAATTCGACGAACATACTGAGTGACTAGATTGGTTTCGAACAACATGATAATGTTTCCAACTTTAGATGAAGGCTGTCTCGAGAATTCCGTTTAGGAAATCAACAAATGGACACAAATCAGACTCATAGATAATCACATCAACAACTGACACCACAGTTTAATTTCCCGTTTTCTATTTCAAACATAGTGCGTCCAGGTAGGTGAAAGTTAGGCATCAGGGGCACATGTCTCTCATTGAATGAATGTTCACATACTCATCAACCGTCTTCTATTACTCCACATCCACTCTACACTCACAACATGAACAAACATGAAGTCAATGAGATTCCAATGGAAAATCAAAAATGGAAAAATTTCAAACTGACAAAAATTGATAGGCCTCTAGTATGAGTCACAATCAGCACCAAGATGTGAAATAATTCTAATCTGTAGTTATTTGTCGACTGACCGTGTGGTTCGTTTACATTGGAAACAGTAAGAGTAGATCAATATTTCAAGCAACTAGTGGAGTAAAGTTACTCGCCAATCTTCAAATATTTGAGATTTCTAGAACACTATTATCAGGTGTCTTTGGTTTAGTGAAATTATAATTTCTGTTCAACCCCAAGCTTATTCTGTAGTTATGTAAGTCGGATGCAGTACAACACGTACATGGGAGTATGACAACGAAAACTTCGAATTTATAAGCAATGTTGAGCATGGATTATAGCAATATTACTTCACGACAATTAGTAAAGTTTTCGACTAATTTTGGTTAAAAATACTTTCAATTGAGAAGTCGTTCAAAAGTGTACTAATGTTGAAAACGCATCAGTGCATATAACCAAAGGGACTTGGAAACACAGGCATAAATCTAAGTACGAAAGCTTTATAATAATCAATAGATGTGTCAAATATCACAAATTCTTTACAAATTTAGTCAGCAAACGTTATCGATTAGAGAAGACGTTGATCACGACAATCAACTTGCGGATTCCAGATTATTTGTGTGATAAGTAAACAAACTGGTGAAAGGAGTATTTCAGAAATACTCTCAGTAAAGTACAGTTTGGGATGAATTCTCATCTGGATACATGAAGTACGTATCATGAACTTTAAAGATTTTGATTGCTTTACACGAAAATCACTGTTTATAGTTCAGTTTTGACCAAACAATCTAAGCTGTCTGCTTTCAACTAAAAAGAGAATGAGCCGAACAAATAAACAGTCTGTTGACTATTCCCGATTGATCCTGTCGGGACTCACCTAATTAATTTGAGTGCTTTTGAAATCCTTGCCAAATAACCATGAGTGTGTATAGAAATAAAATTATCAAGTACGACATCACTAATGGTCAGTTGTGATTTGTAGTGAATAGCATTAGTATGGAAGCACTAGGATTTCACTAGAATTCCGGAGTGTTTTCTAGAGAGTTCTAGTAAATAAGGTGTGATGTGTGTTGACACAGAGCAAACATATGCCGACGTAGACCAGACAGGACGAGAGAAATCTAGAACTTTCGAGAAAATGTCCTTCAATCACCAATCAGATTTGGACTTGATTACACTGTAGAAATATTAGTGTTCTGATTGGTTGTTGCCTGTCTAGAGATTATTGGATAATCTCTCTCACCCACTACTATATAAGTGAGTTAAACAGCCGACATTCAATTCATATTGCTGTTCTATTTCTGTTGTTGTGTTCAATATGTCTGGTGGGAAACAACATAACGCAGTTAGTATTCCTGTGAATCGTGAGCAACGGTCATTTGAGAGACAGAGACGTGATCTGTTAACTGGCCTTGAACACGGGAGTGGTACTCATCGTGGCAACTTAATCGGACCATACACGGAAGACTGGCCGAGTACAGTGGACAGTTGGATCAACTCCTCGTGGAGGCGATGGGATGAAGAAATGCGACGTTTGAGACGTGGAATGTTTGCACTATTAGTGAGTTTGGCTATTCAGTATTCAGGTGATCATTAATACATATGATTTTGTGAGATAATGTTTGTAATTTGTGTATATTAGAAATGCAATAATGCATTGTGTGAGGAGATTTTGCATTAAATTCAAGGAGAGATTTGATGATCTCTGTATGTACTTTGAATTTCAGCCATTGGATACTTTCACCCACGGGATTCTGGAAAATCCATTCGCTTTAATGCACCAAATGGATCGTCATATCCAGGATATCCGAGAGAGAATGGGCTCAATGGATGTGCCGTCGACCGGTTCAGTGAGTGACTTTTTGAAGGACGCCTACGAAGTAGGTGAGGATGGCAAGGTGAGTCCGTGTTGACAAGCAGGTAGGTTGTGTTTAGTGTTTTGTGCAATTGGTTTGAATATGACCATGGATTGACGAGTGTTATTATGGTTGTTGTTTATTGCGTAGGTACATTTCAAGGTACGATTCGATGCACAAGGTTTCGCTCCTCAGGACATCAATGTGACGTCGAGTGAGAACCGTGTGACGGTACACGCGAAGAAGGAGACGACGACCGATGGTGGGAAGTGTAGTCGGGAGTTCTGTCGTATGATGCAGCTGCCGAAGAGTATTGATGATAGTCAACTGAAATGTCGCATGACAGATGTAAGTTACTGAGTTGACGACCGTGGTTGCTGGTGGTATTGTGTGTGCGTGTGTGTTGTATTTGCAGTTGTTCGCATTTCGAATCATGTTAGAATAGTTGGAGATTTGCTTTCAACCTTGTTCTTTGCGTTTGTTAGCACTTACGAATAGTCCTATTGAGGAGTCTACTCAAAGAGCAATGATAATATTTAGTTGTGAAGTGATACCCAACGTATCACTGGCTGATGATGCAACCCATTTCACAGAAATAATTTCAAAAGATGTCTTAACGATACTCGATATATCCAACTATTTATGGCCCAACGACATCCTCAGTTCAGCAGAAAATTTCGTTTAAACCTTAATGAGTTCCATTACACCAATGAATTTGAGTACATTTGTCGAACTAGAAAAACGGATCAATGGCTTCTTACTTCAATATGATAATGCAGGCTATTCATCAATTCACGGAAGTCCAGTCAAACTAGTCAAAAGAATGTCGTCACCTAAAGCACAATAATTCGACGAACATACTGAGTGACTAGATTGGTTTCGAACAACATGATAATGTTTCCAACTTTAGATGAAGGCTGTCTCGAGAATTCCGTTTAGGAAATCAACAAATGGACACAAATCAGACTCATAGATAATCACATCAACAACTGACACCACAGTTTAATTTCCCGTTTTCTATTTCAAACATAGTGCGTCCAGGTAGGTGAAAGTTAGGCATCAGGGGCACATGTCTCTCATTGAATGAATGTTCACATACTCATCAACCGTCTTCTATTACTCCACATCCACTCTACACTCACAACATGAACAAGCATGAAGTCACGAAGATTCCAATGGAAAATCAATTTCACAGAATCTGAACGCAGGAACAACATGTAGATCAAAACCAAACTATCGTCTTACCAACCGTACACCAGGAAGTAAACGTTCAACAAGTCAACTCAGTACGCTGATCACGAAATAAATAACATGGAATCGAATGCAATTTAAAAATATTTATTCGGAAAAATTACATCAATATTGTAACATTAAGCAACGATTAGTTCAGTAAAACATATTCTCTTCTAGTGAGTAATTGCATGTTGCTTCTCCAATGACGCCTCCAATACCAATGTATTGCCGACCACCTGAGCAGAAACAGATAACGGATCAACTGTCTCTGGAATCGCATACGACTGACTGAACTCTGCAAATGAACTCGACTTTCCATATTGACCACTCTTCTGCTTATGATGACGTCCACTAACCACAACACGATTCGAATCGACATTCACACACAAGTCTTCAGGCTTGTACACTGGGTCCACTGGAACTTCAACATGCAGTCGCTTCCCACCTGAACCATCATCCACATACGACAGACCATGAACACCTGAAATGGATAGGAAAACATACAAATGTTATGATGAAAATGCAACACACACAAACGAGAATAACACACCCACCAGATCACCATCAACACACACACATGTTACATCTAAGTCAATCACAACTCCTCTCACCTTTCGCAACAAGAGCTTGTGATGCAGGAACTGCCTTAATCTGATTGTCCGATTTCGGTCGAACAGCCACCTGACCAGACTCGTTCAGCGTCAACGACTGGTTCTGATCAACCTTCACTGGAGCCTCCAACATCAAAACACCATCCTGAAACAAACAAACAAACGCACAGAACAAGGTTGAAAGCAAATCTCCAACTATTCTAACATGATTCGAAATGCGAACAACTGCAAATACAACACACACGCACACACAATACCACCAGCAACCACGGTCGTCAACTCAGTAACTTACATCTGTCATGCGACATTTCAGTTGACTATCATCAATACTCTTCGGCAGCTGCACCATACGACAGAACTCCCGACTACACTTCCCACCATCGGTCGTCGTCTCCTTCTTCGCGTGTACCGTCACACGGTTCTCACTCGACGTCACATTGATGTCCTGAGGAGCGAAACCTTGTGCATCGAATCGTACCTTGAAATGTACCTACGCAATAAACAACAACCATAATAACACTCGTCAATCCATGGTCATATTCAAACCAATTGCACAAAACACTAAACACAACCTACCTGCTTGTCAACACGGACTCACCTTGCCATCCTCACCTACTTCGTAGGCGTCCTTCAAAAAGTCACTCACTGAACCGGTCGACGGCACATCCATTGAGCCCATTCTCTCTCGGATATCCTGGATATGACGATCCATTTGGTGCATTAAAGCGAATGGATTTTCCAGAATCCCGTGGGTGAAAGTATCCAATGGCTGAAATTCAAAGTACATACAGAGATCATCAAATCTCTCCTTGAATTTAATGCAAAATCTCCTCACACAATGCATTATTGCATTTCTAATATACACAAATTACAAACATTATCTCACAAAATCATATGTATTAATGATCACCTGAATACTGAATAGCCAAACTCACTAATAGTGCAAACATTCCACGTCTCAAACGTCGCATTTCTTCATCCCATCGCCTCCACGAGGAGTTGATCCAACTGTCCACTGTACTCGGCCAGTCTTCCGTGTATGGTCCGATTAAGTTGCCACGATGAGTACCACTCCCGTGTTCAAGGCCAGTTAACAGATCACGTCTCTGTCTCTCAAATGACCGTTGCTCACGATTCACAGGAATACTAACTGCGTTATGTTGTTTCCCACCAGACATATTGAACACAACAACAGAAATAGAACAGCAATATGAATTGAATGTCGGCTGTTTAACTCACTTATATAGTAGTGGGTGAGAGAGATTATCCAATAATCTCTAGACAGGCAACAACCAATCAGAACACTAATATTTCTACAGTGTAATCAAGTCCAAATCTGATTGGTGATTGAAGGACATTTTCTCGAAAGTTCTAGATTTCTCTCGTCCTGTCTGGTCTACGTCGGCATATGTTTGCTCTGTGTCAACACACATCACACCTTATTTACTAGAACTCTCTAGAAAACACTCCGGAATTCTAGTGAAATCCTAGTGCTTCCATACTAATGCTATTCACTACAAATCACAACTGACCATTAGTGATGTCGTACTTGATAATTTTATTTCTATACACACTCATGGTTATTTGGCAAGGATTTCAAAAGCACTCAAATTAATTAGGTGAGTCCCGACAGGATCAATCGGGAATAGTCAACAGACTGTTTATTTGTTCGGCTCATTCTCTTTTTAGTTGAAAGCAGACAGCTTAGATTGTTTGGTCAAAACTGAACTATAAACAGTGATTTTCGTGTAAAGCAATCAAAATCTTTAAAGTTCATGATACGTACTTCATGTATCCAGATGAGAATTCATCCCAAACTGTACTTTACTGAGAGTATTTCTGAAATACTCCTTTCACCAGTTTGTTTACTTATCACACAAATAATCTGGAATCCGCAAGTTGATTGTCGTGATCAACGTCTTCTCTAATCGATAACGTTTGCTGACTAAATTTGTAAAGAATTTGTGATATTTGACACATCTATTGATTATTATAAAGCTTTCGTACTTAGATTTATGCCTGTGTTTCCAAGTCCCTTTGGTTATATGCACTGATGCGTTTTCAACATTAGTACACTTTTGAACGACTTCTCAATTGAAAGTATTTTTAACCAAAATTAGTCGAAAACTTTACTAATTGTCGTGAAGTAATATTGCTATAATCCATGCTCAACATTGCTTATAAATTCGAAGTTTTCGTTGTCATACTCCCATGTACGTGTTGTACTGCATCCGACTTACATAACTACAGAATAAGCTTGGGGTTGAACAGAAATTATAATTTCACTAAACCAAAGACACCTGATAATAGTGTTCTAGAAATCTCAAATATTTGAAGATTGGCGAGTAACTTTACTCCACTAGTTGCTTGAAATATTGATCTACTCTTACTGTTTCCAATGTAAACGAACCACACGGTCAGTCGACAAATAACTACAGATTAGAATTATTTCACATCTTGGTGCTGATTGTGACTCATACTAGAGGCCTATCAATTTTTGTCAGTTTGAAATTTTTCCATTTTTGATTTTCCATTGGAATCTCATTGACTTCATGTTTGTTCATGTTGTGAGTGTAGAGTGGATGTGGAGTAATAGAAGACGGTTGATGAGTATGTGAACATTCATTCAAAGAGGGACATGTGCCCCTGATGTGTGCTACACCACATAGTCACCCGCGGACCCCCAGTCACTTCAAATACTCTCCGACTGCCACCGGACAAATCAGCATTCCCTAATCGTGAGTTTGACAATTTGCTAGCTATTGGTATTATTCGTCCTTCTCACAGTCCCTGGGCCCAACATCTCCACATGGTATGCAAAATGTATCGGGCTAGTTGGAGACCATGTGTAGACTACCGAGCTTTAAACGCAGTTACGCTTTTCGATAGCTACCCACACGTACATGACATCACGGCATCACTCTAGGGTACGACTATCTTCACTAAGATCGATCTGGTACGAGCATATCACCAGATCCCAGTCGCTCTTAAAGACATCGAGAAAACTACTATCATGACTTCTTTCTGTCTGTTTGAGTTCCTACGATTGCCATTTGGATTACGGACTGCTTCTCAAACTTTCCAAAGTTTTATCGATAGCATAGTACGAGACTTCGAGTTTGTTCACGTCTATATTGTGACCTACTAATCGCGTCATCAAACGTAGACGAACATTATCAGCACCTAACGCTAATATTTCGGCTTCTTTTAGGATGATCGAATGATAGTCAACTCGGACAAGTGTGAACTTTGGAAAACGGAGATAAAATTCTTAGGTCATGTTATTAAGTAAGAGGGTATTCTACCTTGGGGGACAAAGTACGTGCAATAAGGGAGTACACCGTACCGTCCACACCCAAGGAACTGAAGGCATTTCTCAGTTTGGTCAATGTCTATCGATATTTCATCCCACATGTGGCAGAACGGTTACGACCATCAACCGACTAACTTCGCGGTAACCCACACAAACTAGAATTAAATGACGTCGCACGTACTGCATTTTCAGAGATCAAAATGGCTCCACCTCTAGTCACACTTCTCTCTCATCCTGACCCACTAGCCACGCTTAGTATAGCGGTCGATGCATCGGATTTCACCCAGACCCGTCGTACACTCTGCTTACCGTCATCTCATCTTTGACGCCCTTCATGATCTATCTCATTTAGGTATCGAGCCACATTACTCCTCGTCGCTGCACAATACGTCTGGTCGTCCATGAATAAAGATGTCCGTATATGGGTAAAGCAATCCTTACAATGACAACGATCAAAAGTGTACAGGCATGTATCTGCCCCGATTGGCACTTTCGCTACACCTGATGCTCACTACGATCACATTCATGTGGATATTGTGGGACCATTGCCACCAGCCTTGCGAAGGATCTTTTCACGTGATTTCCCGTCACGAAAAGGCCTTCGAGGTTGATCGACATAGCCGCGTCGAGATAGTCAGCATTGATCATCTCAAGTCAGTGCCCTACATGATAAGCCGAGACTCAATGCTAGACTCATCAAACCTTCTAGCGGGATCTGTACATCTACTTCGGATCCCAACACTAGATACATCAGAGACCTCATTCTCACGTCCCAGTCAACAGTACGTGTCATCTGCACCGTCTACAGACTAGACTTCAGTCTCACGTTCAGATCAGCAGACCACGCCGCCCTTAGATTCGGATGAGATTGCAGTCTCACGAGGTACGAACGAGACTACCGTCACACTTTACAGTCGAGTACTCCTACCCGTACGTTTTCCCGACTAACCTCTCAACTAACAACAGATACGGTATAGGACTCTATCCCTTTACTACACACATGCTACACTTTTCTCTTTTCCTTTGATTTTTTTCTTTATCCTGAGCCCATGCCTCCGACCATAGTCCCGTTTGTACCGTTGACTTCAATCAATTTTCGCGAAAGCTGGCCTGATCACCCATGCTCTAGTCAACGCACTCAGTCGATCTCCCTGGCTCCAAATATGTACAGCATATATTTGGTCTCGAACTTGGTTACTATGGTCGCTTCTGGTTTATTGGCTCAATGTGGTTCCGTCCTACGTCCGCGACATTTTCTGGTGCAGAACCCTATGAACGCAATCTTAAGATTATGGATACAAACCATTCTGGTGTGACACGCTAACTCAAGCAACAAATACGGTACGTTTTTCCTGGTACCGTTCTATGTAAAAGAGCTATGGTGGCGACTCGAGTACCAACTATCTCTTCCTGTTCTGCGAACTGCTTCGTCCTACAATCGCACGTTGGCCGATCAGTCCCACGAATGAAACCGCCACGTATCGAAATTCTAAGCCCTTTGTAGCGAGGAGGGCACCTGTAGTGACCTACTTCTATGAGGAGAACGTGATTGGTATAATGGAAACAATTATTATTATAACCAATTTTACCAGTGATTGTTTTACTGTACTTGTTTGTTTAACTATACCAAAAACACTTTTCTTTCCGTTGTCTATTTCGCTTGCACGAACGTGCTTACGTTCCGCCGTTTTGCCTGTAAACTTTGGGACGTCTCGGTATTCTTTCGATACCACGAGATCGCCAACAAATATACCTTATTGCAACCAATAGCAGTCTTCTGGTTTTCGGCCTACCGAGGGATCCAAGTCGATATCTAGCACGTAATCTCCCTGTGATGGTGATCATGGTCAATCGCGACTCGACCCCATCTACACAGATACCACATCCGTCACCGCTTAAATTGGAGTCCAAGTTTCTGTAATTGATCTGATCGATACTACAATTGCTAACAGTAAAATCACGAAAAGCACCACTGGACAAATATAATCTCCTTTGAATATGAAATGAATGACATGAAGTTGGAAGTAAAGATAGTGTGTGATTATTAGAATCATCCAAATTATTACGATCCCAATTACGGAGTTTAGTATTGCTAGAGGCGAAATGAACAGTAGTTTTACAAAGTGACTTGATATGTCCCATTTTGCGACACTTGAAGCATATAACTTGATCATATGAACATAAATTACGTGAATGGAGTTTACCACAAGACAAATACTCACCGAAATTGAGCTAGCCTGTGATGATTGGGAGTATTTTGATTGCAGCACAAACTAGGAATCCTATAAATAACACAATTTAACTAAGAAGAACTATATGAGCACGAACGAACCTATTGTATTTGGAATTCGAAATCAAGCAGTCATCAAGCAAAAAGAAATCATTCGTTCATACAAATACCATATCCGCCACAGCTCACATTGGATTCCAAGTTTCTGTAATCGATTGTACTTCTCCTTAGGTTCATCATGTGTCTGTTCGACTGTGTATCGGATGTAGACTCTGTATGATCTAGAATGTACTCACTGGTATTAGAATTAATAACAGAGCTTGCAACAGACTCACTTGGTTCCTGGATTTGTATTTGATCAACATTTCGGTTGTGTATACTTTAGCCATTCGTATCTAGAATTTGCATCATAGATTTCTTGATATTATTCACCACAATCCGCATGGCTGGTCGAAGATCGTCTCCACTATAATGTGTAACTTCTTCACACTGCAAACACCTCATATCTGAAAGAAAAACTTTTACTTTTAAAAGCTTTGATGGAGTCTCGTTCGTCACAGAATGTTTAGCGTTTCTATATTGCACCCGCGACAACTTTATAGTTGCCTCGACATCACGTTCGAACATCAATCTCGATGCTGCTCGACCTACGGCTCATTGTGATAGGGATAACTGTATTCACACCCTCCTCCAATTTCGAGACCGATCAAAGAACACTTCACCCAGATATGGAGTTTGCACATACAGAGAATCCAAATCAAGTCCAGGATTATCCTAACGAGTATGAAGCAGATGCATGTTTTCCATTCGATTGTTTCGCAGGTGAATCGAGCCTAGTTGAGTTACATGTGTTAAATACATAATATCAATGCATATCTATCTGTGTATCCTAATATGAATAAAAAAAATATGTATTATATTTTTTGTCCAAGTCAAAGTCACATGATGGAATACCTCAAATTATATATCAGGGTGTATCCCCAAATACTCACATACAATAATCGAAGCGTGATATTTGAGAAGATAATGCGAACTGGGAACGTCATATTGGTTATAACACTGCGACGTAAGGACTCAACATTATTTCGTGGGGGAGGATAGTACTGGAAAGTCTATAATGCAAATTCTAGATATCAGTGGTTTCACTACACAACCGATATGATGATTGTATACTATTCCAGGAATCAGATGAGTCTGTTCCAATTTCGGTTGTTAATTCTAATACTAACGAGTGCATTCTAGATAATACAGAGTGCATATCCAATACACTGTCAAACAGACTTAAGATGAACTTAAGAAGAAGACGTACAATCGATTACAGACACTTACACTTCAATTTCAGCTGTGGAGGATGTGGTACTTGAATGAACCAATGATTTCCTTGTGTTGATGACTGTTTTGATATTGAATTCCAAATACAGTTCATTCGTTCGTGCTCCTCTAATACTTCTTGATTAAATTACGTTATTGCTGGGATTACTAGTTTATACTATAATTCAAATACTCTTAAACGTCCACTGCTGAAATCGAGCACGACAACCGCATACTGAAAGGATTAACCCACTCTACTCTTCTCGGATCTTCTCATATCCTGATTCTAAGGGACTAAAATCTTCCTGGAGTCAATTTCGCGGAACATACATATATTGGAGGTAACAACTCTACTGAAGCTCTGTTCTTCATCCTCATTGATGATCAGGGATTATTCGAAAATGTGAAGTCGGCAACTCGTTGGAGAAACAGTCAGATACCGTCGCGCTTAGACTGGGTATTCGCAAACGAAGAATTCCCGGTCGACAACCTCCCAATCCGGCTCTCCTGAGGAAAAGCGATCAAGTCGTTATATCATTCAGTTTTGTCAGCAAAAGTGAGCTATGACATCCCACGAACAACAGGCGCTGGAATTTCTAGCGTTTGAACGTGTCAGCTTTACAGAACTATCTAAAACAGGTGGATTGGTATGTTCACCCTCAATGTGACATGGATGCTCGTCGGGATTTCTTACTACACACGCTTTTATGTGCTACAAAGCACTCAGTTCCTCAAACTGTCTCTAAAATCTAAAGGCAACTTACAATAATCAGTAACTGCACTCTTTGTTTGCCAAGCTGCAAAAGGCACCATTGGGGAGAATACAAACGAACTGATAACATCGGCGCTTACAGGCGATACAAACATATAAGGAACATATGCACAAAGCCAATAAGAGAAGACAGGCTTCGGTACCGGATAAAGCTTATCGATAAATTTGTCATCAATCCGATAAGCTTATTCCGTCATGCAGCTTCTCTTCGACAAGCCAAAACTGCAGTCTCTCAACTGCTAGGTCCTAACGGCCCGACCGATAACGACGGCGTTGCCGCCAACCTTTTGGCTGAACAATACTCTCGGACATTTCAATCAACCAACATCAACTATACTAAAGAAAGCTTCATCTCTAACTGCACAGGATTTTCCGAAGTGAACTTGAGCGCTGATTTGGTGTTCCGGAAAAGACACTTCTCCTGGCCCGAATATGCTATATTGAGAGAAGCAGCTTCAATCCTGGCAACGCCGCTTAGCGTGATGTTATCACATTCGCTAAGCCGAGGCAAGCTACCGGAAATTTGGAAGCTGGCCCACATTACACTAATTTTTAACGGAGTTCGACGCAGCATCCTTGATCTCAAAGGGAAAGTTGACATTATTGACCTTGATTCCTGAAAAGCTTTTAATAGGGCCAACCATATATGTCTTATCAATAAGCCCAAACCATTTGGTATCAAACCAACCATATCTAAAAAACTGACATTTTAAGGTCAGGGGTAACCTCACTTCCTCTCAGGCCACATAATGTCCTAGTGGGTTCCCCCAGGACTCACTACTAGGAACCCTCTCTCTTCATGATTTATATAAACGATCTTCCACAACAGACATCGTCTGAAATCCCTTTTTGCCGATGATGTGAAACGTTGGAAAGAGGTAGGCAAACAGGAGGACAAACTGGCACTTCAGAAGGATCTGACTCCAATTCAAAGTTGAGAAGACGACAACGGACTTACCTTTAACACTTCAAAGTGTAAAGTAGTCCATCTGCGACATGTTGCAGACCATAGTCACAACTTAAGTTCTTCTTTAGAAGTATTTCGGGCCGAAGAAAATTTAGGAGTGCTGGTACCCTTACGATTTAAAGCCTTACGCTAACTGTGACCAAAATGCCTTTCGAGCAAACCTTGCACTGGTAATATTGAAGCGCATTTTTAGCCAGTTGATGGAAGAACTTTCCACATAATCTTCAACAGTTTCATTCCTCCTCATTTAGAGCACAGAAACATAGTGTTTCCTCCCTCACTCCAAAAAGATAAGGACACTCTGGAGCGTATCCAACATCGAGCCACAAAATCAGTTCGGGGACTCAAATTCAAGCTTTATGAAGAGCGCCTCCAATCACTTAACCTTTACCCATTAGTGTATAGGCGTCTTAGAGGTGACTTTCTGATGGCTTACAGTTGTAGCTGTAAATAATTCCCCAAAATCAATAGCTCATTAAGTGTTCGACATTGGATGCTGACCATGTTGTTTAAGTGGACTTGTTTAACTGAAGGCTTTCGGTCATGCATCCGTACCAGATCACGTTTCAACACGGCGTGGGACACAGCTCCTACGTTTCATTAGCCAGCTTATAGAAAAGGTCCTCGATATATTGGTAACGAATCAAATATATCTTTCCTGCCTCTTCTCGTCTGACTTCTGATTTCTATCTGACTGGGAACGATCGAATATAGAAGGTGCTACTGGTAGCTAGTTGTAAAACTAGAACATCCGTTGCATCATCACAGTATCCTTAACACATCTGGACATCCCCTTAAATAGCTATTTAAGCTTAGTCCCAACACAAATCTAAGGGGTAACACCCAGGAACCGGAGACATAATATAGCAAAACAGACTGTAGACACAACTTATACTCCTTAATAGTTGTCAAATACTCGAATTCGCTGCCGACTGAGCTATTCCAAGCGACTTCTCAGGAGTCCTTTAAAAGGAAAGTTGACCTATTCTTAAGGACTAAGGATAGCATCTTATTATGGTTTGCCAATTTCTTTAATATGCCTGTAGGTATTGGTGATCCACTGCTACTAGACCGTTAGGCGAAAGCTTCTTCTATGCCATCCACAACCATTTGAGCTTGAACAAGTGATATCAGTCCCATCAGTGCACATTTTCAACAAGGAGCTAGAATTTCACTGGTAAACAAGCTACAAGGATTAACACACACACACTGACCTACTATTTTTATTACTAAAGACTGACTGAATACAAAGATATTGGATACTGAAACATACTGCCCAACAAGGTCAACTGTTAAATGTTGTTGTTATATAAACATGAATGTGTTGATTTTTCCTACCTTGGCCTACAAGACATCTAAATTCTCTGTCTGTATTCGACTCTTCTCTCAGGCAGCTGACAAAGCATTACTCTACAAACTTCGCAAATTGACAGGCTTCACTTTTTCGGCTTGCAAAGAAGCTCTCATCAAACATGAAAATGATCTTGATAGGGCAAAAGAATGGTTAGCTAGCGAAGCTGTCAATCAAGGATGGGATAAAGCAGAAAAACTGGCTGGAAGAACGATGAATGAGGGTCTTCTAGGGATCTTAGGTTCTCGAAGTCGTGCTATTATTGTCGAAGTCAATTGTGAAACTGATTTTGTCGCGAGAAATCATTCATTCCAGTCTTTAGTTGCTACAACCGCTGAAACTGTCATGAGTAACTATAATGTAAGTGCGATTACGCTAGTTAGTAAACATTGCTCTGTATCTTGTTCGTATGCTTATGTTTTTTCAAACTTTCATTTGGCGATCAAAATATCCTCAGATAGAAAGTCATAAAAGTATATTTTCTGCGGCTAGTGTGAAAATGTGATAACACTTCTGAATTAGGATGCGAAATAGTTCAAATACTTGTCTCCTGGTTTTGTGTGTTTTAAATCTTTTTCAATCAATATTGTTTAGACACCAGGATAATTCGTATACGTGAGTAACGTGAAGTACGGGACGTTAATATTTTATTCAACACAAATTGATACACATAAATATATATGCACCACATAAATAATGGAATTTGTGGGCTGGGATACTACCCGGGTGCTCAAACTGAAGTAGATAGTTTTAGGGAGCCTCTGCCCGAACCTTTAACTCAGGTCTAGTCCATAAGGTAGTGAGTCAACGTTAAGAGATGCTGTCCAGTGGTAACTGTTGACCAAGAATAGTCTCATACACCACTTGTTCCCCCAGGATGCCGCAGCCCATGTGTTCCATTGGTTTGGAGTCAAGGTTTTCGAACTTTCCTAGGTGGGTTCTTCGTACTCACCGACCTGATTTAAGCTTCAAGTGATTGCTTCTTATTTCAACTTTGTAAACAACACCCTTGCGAGAAGGCAGTGAGGAGGGTTTCCCTGGCAGTGACTATATACTTGTGGCCGTATGAGAACATTTCGAGAGGAAGAGAGAGCAGACTATCCGTACTTTCGGCCTCATCAAGGCGTTTGGGGGAATGGTACACTCAAACTTTTAGTTATCACGTCGTATTGTGAATTGTCACCTTTAATATTATATCAACAATTGATAATTTCTCTACGAGATACGCTTTAATTGTACAAACGTCCCCGTATGGAAAATGGGTACGTGTTAAAATTTGCATTTCACTTTGGTACATTAAGTTGCTAATATGATGCAGCTGATAAGCGGTGGCGAAAACCATCTAACGCAAAAGTCGGTGTATAGCTTTTGTGATAACCCAAAAGTTGTAGCCATCCTTATTAGTGTTACTACCCGACTTTTCAGACCCCAGCCGATAGTCACTCAGCTTATGATGTCCGGTAGTCTATTGTACATTATACACCTAGATTTCGACTAAGTTGGTGTAAAGTTACTTAGCATCTCAGATTTCATATTCCTCAAATTATCTATAATATAATGAAGAACGATAGTTCTGTCTTTGATATGCCAGCTTACCACGGTAAATAATAATATCCAGGTACACAGATTAAAGTAGACGGAGTATACTCAGCATTTTTCATGTCTACTTTACTGCCTTGTTTTTAATTTCATTTAAGGAGCCTACTAAATTATCCCTAGATTCAGACCAGTTGGATAAGTTGGTAACCTCCAACTCCTCTACCTTGAAAGATATTACGATTGCAGCCATCGGATCTATTGGTGAAAATATCCGGTTGAGAAGAGCTATCGGACTTTGTGTCCCTGATAACAATACCGCAAGTTGTCTGGCTATTTATTCACACACGAGCTCAGAGAGTATATTACAGGGGGTACGAGATGTCCGCTTTGGGAAGTATGCTGCTATCATTCTCTATAGACCATTGAATGACAAAGTAAGTCTGGCTGTTATTTGCGAATCGACTTATGATCGCGGTGAGCCATATTAAAGCATAAAACTTCAACTAATATTTTACATACTTTGGAATGCTTTCTGAACTAGTTGAATTTTACATGATCATCATCCTAACTTAATTCTAAATACTAAAAACTTTTTTCACCCACTAAAAACTTGAATGTCAGATTTTTTCGAAAGAACCCATTACTTACATCACTTTACGCCTGCAAAAACGGATTTAGAAATACGTTTTGAGTGTAAAACATTTTTATATTTCCAGGACAAGAGTAGCTTATTTTAAGTTAACAACTGTACAATCTGTCAGAAAACTATACAGTGAGGATCCAAACTACTTTTTCTGTCATATGTAGAGCTTCTTAATGTTCTACAACATTTTTGTTTCAAGTAGAATCAAAGTTCTGAAAAAATGTTGGGTATACATTTCAGCGTTCTAGATAAAATTACATGTAGCTGTCTATCATTTTGGTTTTTATTCACACAATTCTGGAAACACTACCTAATTTTTCATCAGAACTCACTACAACAATGAAAAATTAAATACAAACATCAGTACTATATTGTTCTTTCGAAAATGCAGTTGATTAGTTTCATTTTTTTTAAAATCCAACGACGAATCTACATCCTAAGCAACATCAGTCAGCCACAACGTAGGACCAGGCACAAATATGCATCGGTCTAAGTTGCCATACCTCATTAGCACAACATGATAAACACCAAATTCACGGTAGTTAGTTTAATGGTGGTAATATATAGAACAAAGATTGTATATAAGAATGTAGTATAAGGAGAAAGAAAGACATGAAGCAATTTCAATCTCAAGGTTTCAGGGAAGACAGGAAGTGTACACACCTGCACCATTATGATCTATTCTGTGCCATGTCACCCAGAGTCTCCAACCATTGGTTGTAATAGTCGCGTGGACCCCAATCAAGTAGTCTGCATCTACCAACGTGGCTCAGACCAGAAGGTAGTGACTTCAAGCACTGATGCCATGTTTTGGTTTAGCCGCCCCTAACTCTCTTCCAACCATCCCCAATACTAGTCAGCATTGTGCGTCGTGGTAATCTGTGTACAGGAATACGTAACACGTGGCCCAACCATCTCAGTCGATGAAGATTCATAACCTCATCAACTGATTTACTACCATTCCCTAATATCCTGCATCTAATTTCACTATTACCTACGCAGTGATCCCAACAGAGGCGAGCAATATATCTAAGACATATGTGATTAAATAATGGCAACTTACAAGTATCTTTTACTCATAATGGCCACGTTTCACAGCCGTGAAATAGAACAGAGCGAACTGCTGTGCAGTATACTCGTCCCTTAATTGATAGACGGATATCTCCTAAGCAACATAAATAAACTGGTTTTAGTTTTTTATCTTATAATATGAGGGAGCTAATCAACAACATTGTACTTTATATGATTCCTTGATAAATATGATCGTTATGTTAACATCTAAAAGATTTTATTCTTCTATTCTTTACGGCTTAGAGCAACAGTTAGTAACTTCATGGATTCTTGCCATAACTTAATTATAAAACCTTCAATGTATATCCAGCTTACCCATACACCACAAACCATTGTATGTTGATTGGTGTATGTGTATTTCGTCGAGAAACACGGACTTCGTTTACCTTAGCAGTTATTTCAGAACCTGATATGACGTTAAAGGTAATACAGCTTCTTGAATAATTAATCAGTTATTTCATCCCCTATTTTAAAACTTGGTAACTCAGTAGATTATATATAAAGAATTATCTGATATCCGAAACCACACGATGATAGTCTGTTTCTTTTCATTATATGTATTTTACCATGCTCGATAATTAACACTTCTAACCATTTCATTATGTTTTTTTAATTTTATTTCAGCCTGCCAATGATCCATGGCATGAACGAGCTGCACGTTTAGGGAGACAAATTTGTCAGCATATTGTTGGCATGAATCCGAATCCTGGATTAGAATCCGTTGAAAATCCAGCTGCCGATCCGGAAGAAGAGAAATCTCTTCTGCTACAACCCTTTCTATTAGATGAAACTATACGTGTGGGCGAACATTTATCACGGAATGAAATGGTCCTTGAAGACTTTGTTCGTGTTGAATGCGGAGAAGATGATCGAGTTGATAATTCAAAGAATGTTTAAAAAACGAAAGTGCGATTACTACATAATCATCTTGAACATGTATATTCAGAATGACTGTAATTATAATCCACACTGACCAAATAAACTGTAACTTGTTTATATTATTTTCTGTACAGAATTAGCGAATTTTGTTAATAATATGAACAATCATTGATCGAATGAATTTCTTCAAGGTATTTAGCGACTATAGTCTAAAATATTTCCTCAGGTTCTTCACAACGCTATTTTCTTCCCTAAATTTTTTATTTGGTTTTCGAACAAGATCAGACTGCTGTTTAAATAAGTTTATGATGTCATATTTTTAATTCATGTTACGTTTGCGATGCATAGTTATCTAGAAATTACTCATTTGAATATATATATATATGATATCTTATAATGTGGAATGTAAATCTTTGTGTTGTATTCTTATTAGGAATTCAGTTATCGTTTTCGATTAGCTTTAACGCTTACTGAAGAATATTCAGATGTGAATATAAGCACTTAAAATCTATCGAATTCATAAGGTTTTTTTCGTAACGTTTAAAATTCTTGATATTAACCACTTAAAATATAATTATCCACTGGTTCGTGAGCCAGTACTCATGCGCTTAAATCAAATTTTAGTGCTACTGATTTAACATGTGCAGGTTTATTTATTCATATCTGAGCCACTCTACGTAAGGGCTATTGATACTGTAGTGGACTTCACTCACAAAGATGTTTGTAATTAGTATGTAGCGGAACGTAGTGTCGGAGTTGCAACCGTTTTTGGACAGAGTAGAGAGTTTCAATGCATTGAAAACATGGCGTTAGCGTAACACTCGGAGGCCAATCGAGAAGATAGCTCAAATTGCAGAACACACCAGAAGATGCAAATGGACGACTGAAGGCTATATATATCTACTATCTAAATACTTTGTAACTTGTTGCTATAAACATACATACCTTATGTCGTGTTTTGCAATATTACCTAACTGTTTGAATAGAAGTAGATGCATTAGAATCCAAACGCATAACCGATCGGTCGAAATTCACGTGCTTTAACCACTATTTCACTAATCCTGAATAAACGTTAGGAAGAAGCATTTGACAGATCTCTGTGTACACAAATTAAAACTACAATTCAGCTTCCCTTCATCAGTATCAATATACTCTACATGAAAGAGATCTTTTATTCAAACTAGGATTCGGATGTGGATCATTTTTGGAATCAATTTTTTCTCAACATACCCACTTCAGAAATCCTATGTGTAATATATGTTTTAAAATTACTCATAAGGAAGCGATTTAGCGTAAAATTATCATTTGAATTCAGGATCACGAAAATTTTTTTGCTTTAGTCGAAAAAGCTACATAGCATGTATTCAACATTTCAGACAAAAATGGTTTTTGACTTTACTAGCGAAAATCGTCCATAACCGACAACAACTGAGCATGTCTGTGAACTAGATATTTATTTTCGAAGAAATGTGGAAGTTTATAGGTTACCCATCTTTATTACCGACAGACCGTACGCGTAAAAACTCCTCTGGTGATATACTTAAAGTTATTGGGACGATTAAATGCGCTGTTCAATTCAGTGAAAGTTATTTATTGGAACTTACTACTTTGCAAATATATCTGATTTAGATCTCATTGTTATTAATTAGACCAGGAGCCTGAATACATGGTATGTGTCATTGAATACAATGTGTTCAGTAAATGATTTAAATCTACATCTGCTTTCAATGTAGCCACGGTATCACATGAAGCCGACACTCATCAAATTGAAGAGTATGTAATAAAATATTCTACATATTCGAACACAGTCGGAACTCCACGGAAAATTGAATCTTATTGTTTGGAAACTCATGCTTATCTATGGCCTAGAATAAATGTTGGTCTTTCCGGTATTGTTAGTAGCAAACATTCCTCAGTGGCCGTTGGTGCATTTACGTAGTGACCTAAAACTCATTTTATTGAGTCTATTTCGACAAAATTTACGTCCGGTAAATTACAGTAAATATTTAGTTGTTCTGGCTCTCCTAGAGTGTTGATGTGCGGAAAGTGAACCTCGGCTTCTAAAATCAGAATTTTCCAAACTTGGTTTGTTAAACATATCAAAATTCTCCCTAAACATCCTCAATCGAATGGTCAGGTTCAAAAATTCGTGAGTACATTTAAAAGGACACCTATCAAAGTGCATGGGGAAGGTAGAGTCGAAGAAATACTGCAAACGTTTTCACTAAACTTTCATTTAATACCCAATCGTCCAGTTAATAATTAATTTTCCTTACTGAAAGTCACGTTTGGAAAAAAGATTAGAATATATCGAGATTATCTTCTAGACTATTTGTAAGCTGAACAGAAAAATAGCGGATCGATAAAACAAATTGTGCGGAGCGTTACCTAAAAAATCCACAGCTGGACAACTAGTGATGATATGTGATTTGCATAGTCCAAACC
The DNA here is from genome assembly GCF_000237925.1 of Schistosoma mansoni. Classification (NCBI taxonomy): domain Eukaryota; kingdom Metazoa; phylum Platyhelminthes; class Trematoda; order Strigeidida; family Schistosomatidae; genus Schistosoma; species Schistosoma mansoni. The sequence continues at coordinate 49,116,958 of NC_031495.1, read as the reverse complement.
CAACATAGATACTGAAGATTATTGCAGCCAGGCGAGGACAAGTTATTTATGAGGTCAAAGTGTGGAGTATGATATAGAAACAACATGCTAACCATTTAAAATATGTCAAACGAGGATGTGTAGGAAAGATCACCAGAAACTTCCCTATGACGATGGACATGTTAGCTGATTTGAGTATTAATATAATAAGCTAACCAAGTGTTGTATCCCGAAGAGAATTGTGAATAGTAACTTTTGAGGACTATTTATGGACCAATGTAATACGTATATTTCCTATTGTATAATTGCTAAGTAACTTAACCATTCATATTCATGTTCCTCTTATTATAAGCTTTATTTTGACGTATGAACTATTACTATACGATTTACCATTCTTGTGTTATCCCTAGTCTATTAATTACTGTTCCCCCTATTCACAGCCACATTTGGCTAAATATTGTACAAATGTTATTTTCTATTTTATGGTACGATGTGGTCTATTTGGTTGGTATATAAACCCAGTATGTTTGAGAATAAGGATTTATATTACAGAGGCTGCTATTGGTGTTCTGGACTTAACTGGCTGGGCTAGGGAGGAAGCAGGACTGATAAGTACTCAAGACTGCTCACACGGCTTTTGTGTATCGTTGGGCGATCAATAAGTTCACTGCTCTCCAATTCTCTGATTGGCGGTCTTATAACGTTCATATATTAACAGGGCACGCTCGCACTCACACGATATAACAACTGGGAACGGACACGTTATAACACCAAGGATGTCTCAGAAAAAATTAATGCCACCCTCAATAGATGACAGGTTAGAATGAGGGTAAAAGCAGCAAAACCAAGACGTTATCTTTTCATAAAATCTTTGATTATTCGTCTAATTCATGTCAAAATGTGTAGATTTCACTGTTGATGTTCGCATGACTATCGTGATCCATTGTTGGAAGGTTTACATGACGTTGCTCGAAATCGTTGATATTGGCACAAATGCATTTCCCAAATATTTCAGTCTAGGTATTATTGTATACTTCTGCATAGAAGCTTCCAACTTATTTATCAGTTTATTTATATAGGACTCTAATTCTCCTCCACCTCAATTATCTACAGTTCTCAGCCGTAGATATTCTTCATCATTCAGTATTTCTTAATAAAATAAATACAATAATAGTATATATTCAACATGAATTATATATTTTAAGGTGTGTCGTTATTAAAATTTTATAAACAATATACAACTATTATCATAGCTGTCACTGTAATTACAGAAAAGATACAAGTTATTAATAATAGATATTTAGCAATTCTACCTGATATTTCCACATAACGTGTTCCTTGTACTTGTAAAATTTTCAATTTTTGTATTTCTTGGGATAAATTTATTTTATTTAACATCTGCATTTCATCTGAACAAGGTTTTACATCACAGAATTCCATATGTAAATAACCTAAACCACCGCTACATGTCTCACCTAAACAATCACGTGTACGTATACGCTTTCGATGATTATAAAGTCCACAATTTGGTGAACATTCAGACCATGGTGACCATTGACCCCATTGTCCACGAGTCAATTCACAATATTTTCCATATGTTCCTTCAGGACAAATACAATAAGTTTCCTGGAATTGAGTAATAATACAAAAAATAAATATTTGTAATTTTCATCTACTGAAGTCAACTAAAGTTAAAAGTGATAAATTGTTAGTAAATGCGTCAATTCTCAAAAATTTAACCAGAATCAACCTTAAACAGAATTTACTTGAAGTTGTTTTTATGAATTTGATGAACAGTATGTAAAGTCGTCTCCAGCCCATTGTGATCGGTATCCATAGTAGTCAAGTTTCGGACAATGTCGAATAATTCCCTACACATGTCGACACATTTCACGCCGTCATCCCCGGTCGAAGCTGTAATAAACTTTCTAAACGTTTTCTTCACAAATGTTAGAGATGGCTTAGAGAATTATTGAGGTAACCGTGATTAATTCTTTTTTGGTTTATATACTTAATTAATCGGATCCGGTTTTGAATTGCATAGCCAAAGGCAAATGTAATACAATCGAATATTCTTTTTTATTTGTTTATTATTGATTATTGATATAATTTTACATTTTTAGTTACTGAAACATTCAGTTCACGAATCCCACTCAATTCCCACGCATACACAGAATCCAGAGTCAGTGAACACGACTGGGGATGAAACTACTCAAGCTAGTTTGAAGCGGGTTAAAACAAATGACCCCATTTTATTTAGGATTTAAATTCACAAGTTAAATACCAAACATTCAATTGAAACTTATTATTCTACAACGGGTGCACTTATTCGAAGAATAAAAGAGATGAATATTCTATACATTGGAAAATAGTAAAATTACCCGATAGTAAGTTTCGTAACACTGAAGGTTTCCTTTAATCTACATTATCACTTATCATAATACTGATCTTAAGTATCCAAACACATGAATGGAGCATATATATATATTCATCACTTTAATGTTTGTTGAAAGTGGTAACTGAGCCTTCGCTATCCGTACTTAAGCTGTTCACTTGAATTATTTTGCCTGCCCAACTAAGTATGTGACTTTAAAGCAAAATAACCAAGTGATTAGCAAAATAATCTATGAAAAATAAATAACGTTTTTATTTTCTTACTTGTCCATCTTTTGAACTAACACAATCACCATGAATGCATATTGTACTGGCACATCGATCTTTAATTTGTAAACAGTTTGGTAAAGGATAAGATGGATCACTGGTAAATGATCCTGGACACCTGGAAAGACAGTTATGACTTAGTACTTTAGTGTGTATGAATATAAATTCATCATATAAGGAATCCAATGTAGTATGAGACGACTTAACGTACGCAATTGTGATTGTTCAGGTTCTGAGTATTTTATAAGAACAGTGTACTGATGATGTTGGCGTGAACTTACTTCGAAAATTTCGCCCATAAGCAATTAAGCCTGGAAAGAACCAACTATACACCGACATCATAGTTAACCGAACAAAAAACGTTTTAATATTATGTAGCGCACCATCATCTGATTGGTATACATTTTACTGTTACAGTTAAATATATATTAGTATAGAGTTATAATGAGAAACTAATTTAAAAGAAATACTTCCTTCTACTTGTCTTTCTCGAAATGGAAATTTTTGCTTTGCTGAAAATTTTTGTCGATGACTTATGTTTTTTGAAACCATAATGTCGTAGGTACATCTACTCTGTCAACTTTTAGATCCCGAGTTACTTTATGACTTTTATTCATCTTGTATTATAGGAACTTGAGGTAATGTGGAAGTCTGCCAGGTTCTACATTTCTTATAGCTGACTATACTGTCTCAAACAATACACATAAATAAAAATATTGCATTATAATTGATGTGAACCGCAAAACAAGAAGCCTTAACAAATTACGGAAGCTATTTTTGGGGACGTTAATTCATTTAATTCAAAGCTTGTAAAACTGTAACATTTACTTTTGCCCCTAGCCTATTCTACAGATCATAAGCTTTCGTTTGATGTATAATTCATTGCCATAGCATTTTCTGTTGTAAAGCTATTGTCATTTAGACGTAATCTTTTGTACCCTATTTTCTACTATAATCCCCCAGTTTTGGACATAATTGTATTTTCCTAATTATTGTACGTTGTGGTCAGCCTATTCATCTATTTATTCATGTAACCTTTCACCCTAATCTGAATTGGGAATTCGAGTGCTAGATCGGGGTGGGAATAAAGTGATTAGCGTTCCAGCTGTCTTTGTCTTCTCTCTCTCGCGTGCTTGCCAGCCAATCAGGGATAGAATAGTTTTCGTCTCTCTACCCCCACTTCGAACTCACGCATATTAGCCTCGAAGGTTAAGCCAGTCAGCCTACCGGGTCAAGGTCTTAATCGACATTACACAGGTCATACTCGGCACAAAGTGGGTAGAAAGATTCAAGGACGTAACAATAATTAATACATGAACATAAACTAGGTTAGTCCATTACCGAAGGATGAATGACGATATTGTTTTAGTTTCTTACGTCATATTTGTCACCGGAGATTTTGAAAACAAAGACATTGATATCAGTCAGTGTTAGTTGTTGTTCATTATGGCACTAAATAAAGACTCATTTCAAAATAATAATAACCCTTTTCTTACAAACATTGACTTCTGATTGTGATCTTTATTAGTCTTTAAATTTTTTAACTAAGTTGTTTATCTTATTCTAAGAAAAAAGTATTGTAAATCATAAAAGGCATTGATTTGAATGTCTTTTTGTTACTTTGTTGAGATGGGAGATTAAACTGAAATAAAGTTCGAATCTTGAATAGCTCTATAAGCATCAAGAAACTATTCATACATCAGCAAACGATGTAATACAAACTGTGTTTGCTTTTTTTCGAATTAATGACAAAAGTTATGTAAAATTTATGAAGTAATCAACAATTAATCAAGGGACTTTGAATAAACACAGAAACTGATATCGCTTCAATACCTAACTAACTTTCTAAGGGATCAGAGAAACTACCTTTAAGAAATAATTGATTCGATGATTAAAGTAGGTGATCTGATGATCTACTCATAGGACTGTCCACCGAATCCCAATCGATTAGTTATTAGAATTATAAACACGGATGGGATACACAAATTGAGAATTAGAGTGGTCACATAGGTATATAATATTCAACCAAATTAGTATGGCTTATACGAATATTCCTCAATATTAGAAGGAATGGTTTGACAAAAATTTGGCACCCAGTATGGCTATAAAGCAATCAACATACAATAAGATATTTATCAAGGATCGAAGCCGAGGTCACAATGTAACCAATGACTCCTCATTTTTACCTGTCGTAGAGATATCTGATTTTATCCTTCAACTAAAGAATTAGAAAAAAATCATAATGGAAAATCGGGGATGCTCGAATAACGAATTATATTACCAAGAACTTTGATTTTCATGTGGAAATATCTTATTCGGCAGCATTAATTGTTTTAAAGCCCATTAATATATATTTCCTCATGCATAAGGAGATATATAATATATGTCTACTAAGTCCTAAAAATGATATAATCATATTTTGGAAATGACTTGGCACGGCATGAATAAACGTTGCTGATACTATGCTCTCCCAAACATTGTACCCGAAATATAAACAAAGAAAAATACAATAATGGTCGGAAGTAACTGTGTATATAATCGTAGACGAACGTGAAGCTATTGGGTTAGCTGTCTACAGGATCAGAAAAAATCTTAAGAATAGCATGTTGGCAAGTGAACAGAATATTTGACTGAACGTTTTCAGATATTTAAATCCGTTAAGACTAAAGTTATCAGCGATCATGAATCTCTATTGAAGGATTCATTTCCGGAAGTTACAGGTACCATTCTTCCCAAAACTTTGTTATGCTGTGTTGTGAACTACAAAATTGTTTAATTCATGACAAAATATAGCTGTAAAAAACTGTCACAATTGAGTTATAATTTTAGTCCACTCAGTCGTAAAATTACATTCTTTGTTTGCTATATATCCACAATCTTTGAGTTTGACTTTGGTTGTCTTTTTATATATACTGTGAAAATGTAAGTTTTCAGTTAGATTACGTATCGTTGAAGTGTCCTAAATAGTCAACAGTAAAACTACTCCCTACATAAATAAACAAAAACCTATGAATTTGATTGAACTAACTGGCAATGATAAGTGTTTGTCCCTAAAGTTCCTTTGCATATACCACCATTTGCAACGTTACATGCCATATTTCCTCCCATATGAACATAGAAAGCCAGTTCCACACATGGATCACGTTGGTGGTCACAGTTTAAACCCATATGAGTGGGCTAAAAAAGAAAACATTTTAAGATTCGAGAATATGGGTTTTTAATACAAATACAAAATAATTGGTGGGAAGTTAAATACTGAATTATATATTATATCATATGGTATTATAAATATGAATTCAGCAGTTCATTTATTATCATTATTCAACATCATCTGAGATGTTACGCTTATGATTAGACCAACGGTCATACTATTTGCATACAGTCGAGATTCTTTCAATACGAATTCGATGGTATGACAGCTGACACAACACTTCGACTATAATCCCAACCCCAAAAAGACTGAAGTGCAGCTAGAACTATCCTTTATGAACAAAAAACTAGATAACGCAAGTTGTGATATTACCACTGTGATGAATTTTTAATGTCCAAAAGATATTCTATGGTATGACCTACAAACAAAAAGGTACCTTAGCTATAGAATCCGCCATTGGTCCAATACCAACGAATTATTTTATAGCCTGTTTGGAAAAGAATCAATTAAAGTCGTTTATCGACGGCTTCCCCCTGTATAAAAGAAACGTGGGGGATGAATTTTCTATGGATGATAAAAAGTGACATGAATCAAAGTCTGCAGATTTTCAACAATGCCCACCTTACAATAAAACGTACTCTAAAAGTGGAAGACAGACTAAACGTCATCTTCCTTGTTGTTAAAATGACAAACCTGACAGACTCCTAAGATCTGTTTACCTTCATGCAACAACCAGATCCCAAGCTTCTATACTTGGGTCACTGTTCATATAGAAATATATCTTAAGTCACAAGAATCTGAGGAATTTTCTTCCTGTGATGCTATCAATGACGAGTTAACTCTCCTGAGAAAAATGCTGACCGAAAGTGAATATCCACCAACATTCATTGGTAAGAATTTAAGTTCCAAACCAACCTCAACGACAGAGAGAAAACTTTACATGGACTTCGATTTCAAGAGTATCTTAACTGATGACAAATTAAAGAGAAGAATAACAAATCTCCTCAAGAGAACTTTCTTCCTATAAACTTTGTGATCAGTGTTTTGTATTCTACCTAAGCTCAACAGTAAACTTAGATTTCGCATCTAGAAGCTCCAGTATACATTGATTAGTTCACCACCTGCTGTAGAGTTGGGTATGTCGGTCGTTAAATGGGTATGCTATCCAGGACAGTTTGAGTAAATTATCCTGAAAGTTTGAAAGTAGGCATCAGTAGATCTGTAAGAAGCTAATTACTTGGATACTTTGTCAACATCGGTTTATTTAACCGAAACAAACTCATTTATTCATAGAAACCTGACATGGTTAGTGAAATTTCAGCTTTTTTGCATTCCTAAAGCTCACCCATACTGAAACTGTGTATAAAGTGTGTACTGCTTAGTAACAACTCTTCAGAATGAATACCTGATTTTTTCAGCAGGACAGAGTAAATAATAGTATCGAATGGCTCAGGAGTTATACGGATATCTACAAATAACCATCCATGATAGTTGCATTATACTGGAGCTGGAATAAAATTTGAAAATGAAAATCGCTGAGTTGAAACTTAATGACTGGAAAAAGTGAAATGGAGGCCATAATTTTTAGACATCGTTTCCTTAATTCCAAATAATACATTGAGTGCTCTCTAAATAGGAGATGAAATAGATATTCATTAATTTACATATTCCATGAATGTTTCACATGATGTTAATTTGTGAAAGAAAAATAATTCTGAATTTACATTAAATTTTATCTTAATATCCAAGTTAATAGATTTGTAAGCTCTAAAGAATAAATAATTAGTACGAAAGTTTATAATCATGTGATTTAGTTGTATTTCATTAATGTGATCATATTTACTAACGTACTTTTATATAAAATGTGATTCTCTCCCATTTTTTGATTTATGATTTAACTAAATGTTCGAACTAATTACATCTCCCATTCTTTTTCATTATTATGATGAATAGAAATATGCGAAAATTTATTTTATCGTACTAATGATAATTTAAAATCCCTAAGTGCTTGCGCGCGAGACTGATAAGTCCTGGGTTCGAATCTCGTGAGGCGGGATCGTGGATGCGCACTGATGAGGAGTCCCATAATAGGACGAAACGGCCGTCCAGTGCTTCCAGGTTTTCCATAGTAGTCTAGCTTCAATTGATTCATGATCTCAATTATATAAAATTACTAAAATCTCCACAAAACCCCCTTCTGATAAAAAAACATAAGTCAAAATACAATGAACTGTATGGAAATGTAGATTAGAAAGGAAATCCAATTTAATTTGTGCCTGATTTTGGAATAAGGGACAGTAACCAAACTACTAAGTAAAATATATATCCTAGTTTTTGTCAATTAAATCAATAGTGACCTTTCTTTGGCGGTGAATTAATTTATTGTTTTTTTTAACAAAACGTTTGTCAATAAATCACAATCACATGGAACATAAACTTTGAATCTATGTCCACTAAAATGAAATTAGAATTTATTCTATTTTTAGACATCATTTCCAGTTAGAGATTAATAAATAAGATTTTACAACATAGATTGTTTAGTTATCCATGCATCATAGTTAATAGTGGTGGCCTAAAAAGTAAATGATTGATTAAATGGGACAACACTACACATTCACATAAAGTGTGCCCATAGCTATTTGTTCTAAAATCTAAATTTCCAAATCTTAAAAAAATTTTATATATAGTTGAAACCATCAGTCAATTGAAGCTAGACCACCGTAGAAAACCTGGAAGCATTGGACGGCCGTTTCGTCCTATTGTGGGATTTCCCAGCAGTGCGCATCCACAATTAAAAAAGTGTATTAATGACAATTGACACAATGTATTTCATATTTGTATATTAAGTGATTCATTTAAATGTTTTTTTTAAAACATGTATTTATTTTATGAATACCAAGCACCTCTACAGGATACCTTTGAAAGTATGATATTTCCAGCTAATTTTATCATTCACCAGCTTTAATTTCATGTGTTTCTGTTAATATATATAGTTTATGATGGATATTTCACAATAACTCAAAATTATCTGAATTTATTCATTTATTATTTCTCGTAATGTTCATAACAAACAAACAAGATTTTAATAGAACTAGACCACCATGGAAAACCTGAAAGCACTGGACGGCCGTTTCGTCCTAGTATGGGACGCCTCAGCAGTGCTTGTCTACAACCCTGCACGTGAGATTTTGTTATAACGTGCGAGTGCCCCGTTTGATATATGAACGTGCTGATTGCCGCCAATGAGAGAAGAGCGAATTTATTGATCGGAGCAATGATACATAAAATCGTATGATCAGTCTTGAGTACTACTCGGTCCTACTATCAGCCCAGCCCAGCCAGTTAAGTCCAGAACACAAATAACAGCCTCTGCAATATGAATCATTATTCACAAACATATTAGGTTTATATACAAATCAAACAGACCACATCGTATCAAAAAATAGAAAATAACATTTATACAATAATTGGCCAAATGTGGCTGTTAATAGGGGGAAAGCAATCAATAAAGTGATGATAACTCAAGGATCGTATGATAATAGGTCAAACGTCAAAATAAAGCAGATGATACAACAATTATACAATAAGAAATATACATATAACATTGGTCCATAAATAGTTCTCAAAAGTTATCATTCATAATTCACCAGGGGATATAACAGATTTGAACCTAGAAACCTTCGATCTCACGCGCGAACGCTTAACCTCTAGACCACTGGGCCAGCATCCAACGGTGTTAACGTCTAACTTCAACCAATCCACGAAATTGCGTGAGACCGAAGGTCCTGGGTTCGAATCCCGCAAGCGGGGTCGTGTATACGCACTGTTGAGGAGTCCCATACTAAAACGGAACGGCTGTCCAGTGCTTTCAGGTTTTCCATGGTAGTCTAGCTTTAGTTTTCTCATGAATTCAACTACTAAATTACTACAATCTCCATAAAACCCCTTTCTGATAAAAATACGTTTTTAAAAATAAAATAAACTACTAAATGCTTATATAAGTAGATCAAAGTGCAGTACATAAATCTGATATGATTATTGACAGGTGATAGGAAGTTGTGAAACGATTTGATCATCAAAACGGTATTGTATATCTTACGAACTTGTTCATCGAGAAATAAACGCGTAATTTACCGTGATGTTCACGAGTAAGTATGTTGAGACCCACGATACGCCTTGGTGAAGAATGCCATCTTACAGGGAACGTATTTGAATAAATACTTTTGACTATACAGTATCACAGTTAGATTCTCTTCAACACTTACGATTTTAAAAAGTTATAAATGTTCACTTTTTTCCTTTCAAGTAGTAAAATGAGAAGTTAACATAATTCCTTACTGTGTAGTAATCATCATTGACTTTAAAGGGAAGCTTCACATGAAACAAACAAACAAATTTACGAAAAATGTAACAGTCTATAAAATTGCGATGTAATGATTTCACTATTCTATTAAATTCACATTACACATGAATACATTATTGTAATTTCACTTTTACATTGCGATAACTTTATTGACCTTTAAGTAACATGGATTTTTCTTTATAAATAGGTAACTTGGACTTCAGATATCTCTCAGGATAGAAGCCAATGGAGATCCTACTGTAATTTTCTTTTACTTTCTTCATACAAGTGAGAGTAAATTCTCTAACTAAAAGAATCTTTTCTGGTTGTATTTTTAACTAAACTGCTTCCCCAATCATCATCATCATCATTATTATTTTACTATTATTTCACTCTCATACACTAATTTCCATTCATTTATGTTCCTTTTTTAAAATTATACTCATTTTCCTTTCTCTATCTCTTCACAACCCCATTTTTATTATGTGGTTCATATACATTTCAGTGCCCGTTTGTACTATTGTTTATGTGTTCAATTATTAGTAGTAATAACTTACGCGACAAACACAGAAATACCTGTCTTCTATAATATCACATTTCCTGGTTCCAACTTTGCTACAATACTTGTCACATAGATCGATTGCTTCGCAATACCCTAAACACATGAAAAACTAATGTTTAGTCATTTAGCTTATAAGATTTAAGAAAAAAATACTTTACTTAGATACTTGATCAATTGAAGCTTTTTAAAATTAGTAGCATTAAGGATTAAAAGAGAAATTAATGAAAAATTTCGTTTACATAGTTCACTTTGTCATCTTGAAGAAAATAAATACAAAGATTTGATCTGTATAACACGAAATCATGGTATTCTACTGAAATCTTTGTTCATGTTCTCAAGAAATATCAATAAATTACCTTTCATAATAGTTATGCAGATACAAAAAGTGTTTTCTAACTGTTCCAAACAGAGTATATTATTTCATGTTTCCACACAGTAGAACAAATACAGAAATAATGATGAACATATAATTTACCAGTCCATGTTGGAAAATATCCCTTGAGTGAAGTAATTTTTACAAATGACTCATCCTGATAGTAATCAGTGCTTATCCATAATTAGCTATGAGATAAATCACTCGAAGTTTTGGTGTAAAGTAACATTGTCAGGTAAAAAAACAACTTGCTTGCCGATAGAATTAGATAATGGTCGCACTTTATTTTAAAATGCCTGAAAGATGAAAATGTCAACCATATGATTGACATTTTGCCACGAAGGGAGAGACTTGAATATCTGAGAAACATATCAAGTGGAAGCTAGAGATTGAAATGAAATTGTCACTGAAAAACTAATCTCTTATAAATTGCATTCACTCAATAAATGAACGAAAAAAATGCTGGATATTGCACACATATTGAACAGTAAGAGGTAAATGTGTTACAAAGTCATAGACACTTCTCGATAATACAGTAAACTGCATTCCCCCTATGTCTCAGTAGCTTCACTCTCATAAGTTTGAATGTAACTAATCAGTATAAAGTGTAGTGTATTTATTACGAGCATCTTATTTATATATATTTACATATTTAGAAAGTATATAGTTTATTTTATGAAACGCAGTTAATTTTTTTGTATGTATTCCAAAAGCAGAGTGCATGTAGATGGTCCTGATATACTAATTCCACAGATCTTCTAAATCATTTCTATAAATATTCATAACTAGAAAATGTTTTCTAATCATTAAAAACAAAATATTTCATCAGACTGGAAATCGGACATCCAGTGCTTGTAAAATAAATTAGATAGGTCCTTCAACTTTTTAAAACAACATTTTCACTAAAATATCATATCTTGCCGATTGTAAGCAGAACTATAATCATTAAACAGCATTCCATTTTTTTTTCAGTATATGTTTAGTTCAGATTTGACAAATATGACACTGATATTTCAAAAAAAGTTAGTCGACATACTTTTAACTCTTAACTAAAACTAAGGTATGTCAGGCATTTCTAGTTATAAGATGCTAAGAGAGATCAGCAAATATTTTCTCGATAATATCCTTAGAACATTAGATGTAAAATCATTTCCGCTTTGAAAACACATGAGAATAGTTAGCTGCATTCAATAAAAATGTTTTTCATCAAGCATATATTTGACAAGAAAATCTATGATTAGATAGAAAGTTAAGTCAACCAAAGATGAAAGTCTATATTTTATTGACAAAAAGGGTTGTGAATACGACCAAATTTGATAGTTTTACTGACTGACTTTAGTCAGACAACTACCAAAAATAAGAAAGGAATGAAGAGATCTTTTATCCTGGAAGTGCACATCCATGACCCTTCGATCCTCAAGAGTTGAATTCAGCATTTTAAGGTCATATGGAAAGTGTTTAACCCTCAAACCATTGAGACGGTATCCACTGGTTTATGTTTTACTCTTTGAACTTTGTATCAAATCAATATTTTCAATGAACAGCTTAACGAGTAATTTACATGTATGTGAAGGATATATTATAATCTAAATAGAGATCGTATTCATAAGGAGGATAATTTATTATGTGCGTGAGTTTCAATAATAGTTTATCTAATTCACATAGATATATAAACCTAATGGATCGTTATCCACAAAACAATGAAGTAGTTTTTTCAATCAAATTTCTCTGTATTTTTAAAAGCTGGTAATCTGCTTGAGTAAATAACTAATCCTTAGTATAATAGCTTGTTAACCCGGTATTACCTTCTAATATACATAGGTTAATGAATATCCAAATGTGAATCAAAGGAATAGATTAATCACTCCTCCCATGGATGGGTTTATGATTTCTGAGTTTGAAAATAAACACATTAGTCAGCTACTTACAATCATATAATGAGAGTATACCACGAAAGTTAAATATTCCCATTATTATGAAGTTTTATAGAAACATCAACTGTCAATTTGAAGTTATAGAAAAGTTATTATAATTTAGGCACAAATACTCAATCATTAAATGTTATCCAAACTTCTGTTGTCTGTTACTCTTATTTAATGGGATTTAAAATCTTGAAGAATTCATATGTATTGTCCGAAGTTTTTCATAAACAGACAAGAAAAAGAATATTTGAGACCATATCCTTATATATTACATCTGCACTTTGTCATTTTGAAGTGGAAAAATACTTCTCTGTTTTTTTTCAAATCACTAATAGTATTTTGAACAAATGGTTGTTAAAAAGACACCGACTGTGACCTAGTTATATAGAACTTAGTTATCGATAAAAAGCTATAATGTCTGAAATCTAAAGAAATATATAAAGTTAATGCATCCGTACTGATGTGCCACAAGGTTCGCCAGATTAGGTTTTAGGATTCAGTTATGAATGGGAATTCCTGATTTCTTGTCGATTTAATTCATCATAGATAACCAATGTAAGCCATTCTGTAACGTTTCCAAACATTCTTGAAACAGTTTTTAATGTTGGAAAGATAGTCACTCAGCAGCACTATCTTTACAATATTATACATCGATTTTCGCCCAACGAATTTTTTTGAAACAAGAGATTAAAAAGAACCTTTGAAAGTAGGCAACATTGAAATAAACTGTTTATACAGATGGTTTATAAAGAATCTAAGAGAGCTTTCAACAGAAGGTGACTTGCAAAATGACGATAGAATACTAGGAGGAACTGGGGACACTTTAGTGGGACTTATTTACGATCTAACACAAGATTAAATCCAGGATCTTTTATTGCAGTTTAGTCTGATATGTGATTCCACTTCTAGAAAAAATTGTCATATCTTTATCACAGAAAATACAAAATGTACCAATCTAAAACTCAAGTACTGGAGGTTTCATTCTTACTGGTTCTTCACATAGATAAGTTTAATTCATATGAACAACTACACCTTATCCCTGTATAATAGTATGGGAAACATAAAACGAACTCACAAAACTAAATTGCAAAGTTTTTTTGATTGAGAATTATCAATTTAACATCAAAATTAAAATGTATTCTCGTCGTACTTTGATGAAGTTTCAGCGACAACGACTGTCAAATGCACTCAAATTCATATCTACTAGCTCATAAGTAAATTCATATTCCAACATTATAGGTAGTAGAGAATTGAAACGATTACTCAAAGGTTTCCCGAACTTTATACTCCTTAATACAACTTATTTACCTGTAAATCGCTCATGTAGCAGTGTTTGTCATTGAAGTGCACAACAAAGATGTACATTAACCTTGTACAAACTCTCTACTCGAACACTACTGGTTGATTCAGAGGAACTTTCATTGGTATTGATAACTTCGATTGTGTTTGCTAGGGTCATTTTCTTCCTCCATTCTTATTCAACTTTGACATATTTATTCTTCAAAATATAACATTCTGATTCTGAATTTGATTTCCTACCAGGAAGATAAAAGAACTTACTTCGTCTTGCAATATCTTAAATTACAAATATCAATTCATACTATAGTTACACAACAAACAATTACAATACTGATTAGATTATGTAAAAACCCGGTCAAATACCAAAGATCAATCGATACTATTATTGTACTATACATACTGCTCTATCCATTTCAATTATCCTCATGATTTATTGTAAAATCATTTAAATAAACAAACATTTTCTTATTACCTTTATATCCTTTAACTTGTTTCCATTGATAACCATTACGACATTCACATTTATAATTATTTTCCAAATATCCAGTTCTTATACATTTATTTGATATTGTATTCATTACTTCATGGCATGGATTCATTAAACATGGATTTGGACAAAAACCATATGGTAATTGATAATCTTTATCATATTGTTTAGATTGAAATGTTATACATAATAAATATATAAATATAATACTCCATTCATCAATTGTTTTAGGTAAATCATTTTGATCGATTATTGTTTCTGGCTTAAAATGTAACCATAAATTAGTATTATTAATAATGAATAAAAAATATAATCTCCATGAATGCATTAATAAAATATACTTTAATTGACTAGAGGGAATATATTCCTTTGATAATAATAATAATGATTTCTTATATACCTTTTTAATATAATTTATATTAGTATAATTCATTATATGAATATTATGTAAATAATCTGTATTATTATTATTGATTATATTCCCATCATTAATTGTTATCGGTTTATTGATTATTAATTTATAATAATAATCGACAAAATTTGTTAAATTAATAAAAATTTGATGATTAATATATAAATTATTTAAATTTTTTATTAAAAAATTTTCTTTTATACCATTATATTGTTGCCTACGTGATTGTATATGTATCATATCATTAAATGGTATAAAATATGATAATAATATATTGATTTTATTAGTTGAACGATCTAATGTTAATAAATTTAATCTTGATAATTCATTTGAATTTGTAGCATGTATTAAGTTAAATATACTTAAGTAGTATAATAAGTAGTAATAAATGATTTTATACATAACTTGTAAATGGAGACTGCTACATTCACACATGATATATATATATATATATTTCAAATGTTTTCGGATTGATTAAGTATAATCTAATCAATACATTTGTGTTAGTAAATCGCTTATAATTTACATATACATATATAGCAGTCTATTGTTGGTATTAATAAGTGAATGTATTACTTGCTATGGTTTTTAGTGCTTTTTTTCCCTCTTAACTGCTGTTTATTTATTTTTGATCTATAATGTTCACAAATGTTTTAAACCTTTCTACTACCTTTCATTTAAATAGAAGAACATCATTGTTTATTATATCGAAAAGAAAATTTATCATTTTTAATTTTCATTATGACCTGAATATCATTAAACGAAGAAAATGAAACCTCTACCATCAGAAGGGGGTTTTGTGGAGATTATTAGTAATTTTATATAGTTGAGATCATGAATCAATTGAAGCTAGACCACCATGGAAAACCTGAATGCACTAGACGGCCGTTTCGTCCTATTGTGGGATTCCTCAGCAGTGCGCATTCACGATCCTAAAGTCTCCACAAAACCCCCTTCTGATAATGATCATATGCTCACTAGTGACTGGCTCCATGAGGTAATTCCTGGAGTTCTTGTGAGAAGTAGTGACCAGTGAAGCCAATCCATGTCGGGTAGAGACAGGTATCTACCTCAGTACAATGGAAGATGGTCGCGCAATTTCGTGGATTGGTTGAGGTTAGACATTAACACCGTTGGATGCCGACCGGCTCAGTGGTCTATCGGTTATGTGCTCTGGCGCAAGACCGGTAGGTCCTGGGTTCGAGTCTCGCAAGACGGGATCGTGGATGCGCACTTCTGAGGAGTCCCACAATAGGACGAAACAGCCGTCTAGTGCTTTCAGGTTTTCCACAGTGGTGTAGCTTCACTTGACTCATGGTCTCAACTATATAAAACCTCTACTAATAATAATCTACATATTCGAACAAGTTAGTGGTTATTGTAAGTCAGCAGTTTGGTGGATAACTCTTTGTTTTTGAAGCAACAGCTACTGAGATTGAATTTCAATGGTGACATTCAATATTGGGATACAAGGAAATCTAAATAATGAGTCTTAAATTAGACGAAACTCGTGTTCTAGATCACATTCCTAGCCTTAACACAAAAATAGACTGCAACTTACATGTTCAGGAAATATCACATGCTCAAGATGAAAATATATGTGCTGACACAGATTGATAAAATACGGTCGCAAATATCAGCAATAGGAAGAAACAAACCTTTACAAATATTACTATACTTGACCTTATTAATCGTATCATTATTTAGAAAATAGCTTGAAACTAAGTATAAGCATCTCAAAAATGACATATAACTTTGAACTGTCATTATTATCAATATTATTGTTACCATTATTATGACTATATTACTATCGCTACCGTAATTTCTATCAACACTTCTATAGTTCGTCCACCAAACTAGCAACATTTTATACATGTTCCTCGTGACTGATTACATTATGATCAACATCACCTTTCCTGTCACTGCGTCAATTCAATCTGTATGATAATTGCATTAAATGAAGGAGCAAAGCATGAAAGTCAAACGTTAAATAGTATATTTTTCAAATGAAGCAGGAATACGACCACGTGACCGGCCGACATCTCTAGGAAAGCGAAAAGAACAACCTTCAAGCAGACTCTCCACGGAAAGTATATTCTCACGTATTCCATTAATAAAGCGGAATGTGATATATTGGGATTAAAAAGCAAAATTACATCCTTTTACTCATTGTGATGTTTTATTCAAGGTACTATATTCTTATATTAAATTAACATGAACTATGCTCAACATGACACTCAGCATATGACTTGTTATAACTCTAAGTATTTTTCATATATCTGATTTCATCCTAAATTAATAATCAAAATAGGTATACAACCAATATATAAATGTGTATTTTTGACTAGGGTCATCGTCGTGTTTTGGAGTTAATAAACCTTCAGTTGTACCAGTTTTAGTGTTCTTACTTTTGCGTTGTGGGAATGGCAGTGGTTCCTCGTTTTACAAGTATAAGAGATCAGCAATTCCGACATAACAATCAGCGACGACCAGATGTAACAATTGGCGACGCATGTTTCACTCATAATCATATCGTACAACATCTAATTTCTAGAAATTGATGCACATGGAATGAAGTGAATTCATGCCTTAAAGTGTTAGTCGTTCTCGTTGTATTCAGTTTAAGGTTAAGAATTAAGTTGTACGGAATCTCAAACTTCAAGTAATGTCATAGGATTACTTTCATGTAAAATATGAATTCTTGACAGAGTAACTGATGATTAAACACATATCATCACTTGTAACTACTAAATTCTTAGTGTTCATTTTAATATCTATGATATAATCTCAATTCTTTATCTTGATAAATTTAGTCCATTACTTTCAAATATTTTACTTAAAATTTATTGATTTCAATTGAAACCCTCAAAAGTATTCTATAATAATAGCTTACCAAAACGTTTGTCACTTAGTCTAAGTTCATATTTTAAATAATAAAGTAAATAACAGTTTCATTGGTCACATCCAGGTTAAATAAACAACCTATTTAGTTTATCAGTAAAACAAAAGTATCCATCTCTTTGATATTACTATTCATAAATTCTATAAACCTAAATTTATGATTTGTAAAATCTTCAACTGATGATACACTAATATTTCATCATTATAATCATAATATTTAAGGCCAACCAGGTCTGTTGTGAGATAGTAACTCACTGAAGACAATAGTGGATGTGTCGCTCAATTTCGTCGATCGGTTGAAGTTAGATATTAACGCCGTTGGATGCCGGCAGGCTCAGTGGTATAGTGGTTAAGTGCTCGCGCGCGAGACTGATAGGTCGTGGGTTCGAATCTCGTGAGGCGGGATCGTGGATGCGCACTGATGAGGAGTCCCATAATAGGACGAAACGGCCGTCCAGTGCTTTCAGGTTTTCCATGGTGATCTAGTTTCAATCGACTCACGATCTCAACTATATAAGATTTCCATTTTGTTAATAGATGGAATTTTCTAAATATCTTAATCTCAACAGTTTAAAAATCCACATAGAATATTCACAAAGAATTTTCTAAAGTGCACAATTGTTTTTGTAATAACTACATCATTAGGTACTACAATTATAAGTTTATAATGATTGTGATATTTTACAAAGGTTAAAAGTAGGGTATTTATTAATGAACTTGGCAATGTTATATGTTAAAATTAGTGGACATTTGTATCTGTTACGACACAAAATTGTGTCATTTTTAAATTAAAAAGTTCATCAATTAATAAAAGCCAGAATAATTTGATTTATTACAAAGAAATAAAGACTAATAAATGGAAGGAATAGAAAGAACGATAAAACCATAGCAGAGGAATTTGTATTTTTGAAGAAAAAGTGAAGTTTATATGAAGTTCTGAAATCAATAATCAGAATAATACTAAGATATGTCAATAAAGGTAGCAAAAACAATTACATTTGATTAAGTTGTATGTACATTAGCCAAATTAGGTCATTCTATAGTTAGTATCATTTCAGATTAATTGGCCCTAAGGTTGGCCCAAGGTTAAAGAATGGGTTGAATTTTTTTTTTCTTTTTTATTCATAGCTCCGCGTTTTAATCCAAATGACAATTGCTTCTACTTTTTGAAGGACTTTGATTCTAGCAACCTTTGGCAGAAAATTACTAATCAGATAAACTAATGAGAAAGATTGATTTATACCGACACTTTCATCAGTTAATTCAACAATTTACATTTTACTGTCGATATATGAATGAAATGTCCATTCACTTTAAAGACAGTATATTACAATAAGAGATTCTTAGGCAGTTTATCAAGATACATCCAGCCATTACGTGTGCATTTGAAAAGGAAGAAATTGAAGGTAGGATAACCTTTTTGGAAGTTCTATTAACGAAAAGAGCTAGTAGATCCATAAGAAGTCATTCAAACAGGAAACGTACCGGGACAGGGTGAACAGAATCGTCATCATATACCTCAAAATAAAATGAACTACCATATTTTTTACAGAAACATTGTTTTGTTAATAAAAGACCAATCCACAGGAGAAATTCAAAATAAATTTCCCTACGGGTGTGTGAGAAGATTTATAATAAATACACAAACTACACTTATATGAAAAGTAAGGACATAAGTATGGTGATGAAGAAGCACATTCACCTGTTTGCCCATAGACATATGAGGAATGACACAATTTTCTGTTATGAATAATAGCATTCTATCATTTCTTTCGTGTAGTGTTGTATTTATGTACTAGATCAGAATGCTCTTGTCTTCCTACATATAACATACACATACAGATGTACGATTATGCGAATAGAATTTCGATCAAGTATGATATATCAAAACTAATTCTAAGAATAGAGAAATACATCTACCTTTTTCAGTTCTTTTGCTAGAAATTTTCAATTAATGTAAAATTTTATTTATAATACAATGAATGTGACATTTCTGCCGTCCTTCATGTTTTACATTTCCTAATCAATTAACTAGATTACTGTGTTTTCTGTTAAATTTTCTAGGTAAACATGCACATGGGAATCTCGATATCGATACCTTTATTTCGTATGCGAACACGGCTTGTGTATTTATGGTAAGTGCGCTCACACACTCGTAGGGTTAGGATACAATTATCTCATGTCAGTGTGTGTGTAGTATTGTAACTAATTATATTATTATTTCCAACTGGAATAAGATATTTGTCATATTTTTGGTATTGTTTGTTTGAATCATCCCATTGATGCCAGATTAATGGGATATATGAATGAATTTTATCAATTAAACTTCACCCTATTGCACAAGCTGGTGGCTATCTGGACTCAATAGCTTAATGGATAATGTGACGGCGTTCGAAATGAACGGTACTGGGTTGGAGTCCCTGAGTGAACACCTACTCTGTGATGCAGGTACATCCAGCTGACGGGTCCCAGATGAGATGAAACGCGAATACTAGATTCCACTGCTAGCCACATCCATCCATTTCAGCTTATAATTGACTTTGTTTACTTAAACTTTTATTTAATTGATCTTCATCAATTATTTATATAAAATGCCTTGACAAGTATTTGTGTGACCAGATTATTTGAAATGTATAGCTAAAATACATCAAATTCGTTTTCAGATCAACTCTGTCTCTCCATTGTTCTATCAGAATGACATGATATGTGACTAACAGGGTTACATCATAAATCGATTAAAACTAAAATTCGTATTATCATTGAGCCATAACTGAATGGTGTGAAAATAACTTATTAGGTTGTCAGGTTTTGTTCTGATGTCAGGAAAATAACTCTGAAATTACTGTTCAAATAGATTATCCTGTTCAAGAACATTACAAACCTCCACCCAAATCACACACAATCTGTTTCAAATGACTAGTTATAACAATGTTAATACAATCCATGTAGATTTATATTATAGTAAAGCAAAACAAGAATAAATTCAATCTTTTAAAAAAATGTTTATTAATTGAAATTAAGCATTATGGATAGATTAACCAAATGAACATTATTAATGATTGTTGTCGTGGTGATGACAAGAATGCTGGTATAGTCTTAGCAGTGATAATGCACATGGTCACCCCCATCTTTCGTGTATTAATTACCAATCCATTTTGGAAAAAACAACTAGAGTCTATGCATATCTCTTTCATACATTCGCAGAAAAATGATATGATAAGCAAAAAATTTCCGTTTTACATAGTAAAATAATGTAACCATTAAAGGATGAACGATTGCATGCGAAAATGTTAATTGTGTATAAATAAATAAATAAACTTCATAATAAACAGGATAACTACCTTCTCATCTCATTTTTGGAAAAAGTAGTAAAGAAGAAACACTGAAGACATAATGCATAAACTGAAGAAAAAATATATATATAGAAAGGACCAGAGAAAAAGTTAACTAATAAATAAAACTAGTTTTGGATCATTTTTAGAATGGAAAACACTGGACAAATTTTTCTTCGGGAAAAAAAGCATGTCAATTTCATGATTGACAGTCATTATTGATTAGATGTAGAAAAAAAATTAATTGTAATGACAAAATGATGCAGAAATAATATTTGAATAAAAGCAAATAAAATATTAAAGAATCAGTTGTTCCAATTTCCCTACAAAAAAAACTACACATTTGTTGTGTGATGTAACACATTATTGTGTCACTAACAAAAACATTTTATTTATAAAGAACACATTTTATTTTGTCTCTTTCTCTCACTCTCCACCCATCCTACGCACACACAAAATGTTCATGATGAATTAAGTTTTTTCCCTACACAACTTAAACTGTGCATAATAATGGCGCTTCAACGACAAGTGTTGTTCCAATTAACTGAGCAGTAACTGAAAATGGATCTACTGTTTCTGGAACTTCAAATGATTGAGTGAATTCTGCAGTGGAAGTTGATTTTGCATCAGTTTTCTTTTGACAACCAGTTATAACTATACGATTAGAATCCATACGAACGCATAATTCATCAGCTTTATAAATTGGATCTACAGTGACTTCAAGATGTAGTTTTCTTCCATTGATGCCATCTTTCATTATTGTTGGTTCAGAACAACCTAGATGAAATTCCAAAAGATAACCATATTATTTTCCACCCATAGATTTCCATATGAAACAATTATTCAATAAATTCAATTAAAGATTATTCAGATGTTAATAAATATTACTACAGATCAGTATATGAATGTTACTTGAAGGTCTAAATATCTAGACATTGTCAAAGAGCTAAATTAACTGATCATATACTGTACTCATGTATATAACTCATTTTTATGAAATTTTCACCAATACATATAAAAAATACCAACTGATTCCATCGTATCACTAATGTTTATGTCATTGTAATGATGTAGTGAACTGTAATAATATTTTACCGATGCATATTTGTATCAGATTTATATGTTGTTTACAACTGACTTTGTACATATTCTTTCCTTTCATAATAGATCTGATAAGTAAATATCGGGACAAAATTACCAATGTAAATTAACGTAACATTGGTAAAAATTTTGTTTCCAGGACAATGTGTTTTCTTTTTTTTTTTTAAAAAAAACCACAACGTCAACCTCATTATTAATAAATAGATGGAAAGAAAAATCCAAAAAAATTGGTGAAAACTATTTTTTCGTTTTCATCTTAGAGTAAACATTTTAAAAAAAATCGAATTAAAGTATTAAAATAAGAATATTTGATTTTATACATGAAATAATTAATAGAAGTGTAAATAAATCAATAAATCTATAATTTTGATAGTTGAGGTCATGAATCGATTGAAGTTAGACTATCATGGAAAGCCTGGAAGCACTGGATGGCCGTTTCGTCCCATTGTGGGACTCCTCATCAGTGCTCATCCACGATCCCGCCTCACGAGATTCAAACCCTGGACCTATCAGTTTCGCGCGCGAGCGCTTAACCACTATACCACTGAGCCGGCCGGCATCCAATGGTGTTAATGTCTAACTTCACTCGATTCATGAAATTGAATGACACATCCACCATTATCTTCAGTGAGTTACTATCTCACAGCAGACCTGGTTGAACTCCACTGGTCATTGCTTCTCACTAGGAATCCAGGAAATACCTCATGGAGCCATAATTTATTTCAATTTAAATAAATATCTAATTAAGTTTCATCAAAAAGAAATCAATATTCCTGTGTACTTACATCATTTAAATATCTATTTATTAAAATTAAAATACATTTTGTTTAAAAATAATTTCATTGAAAATTAAAAAAACACATTAATTTAAATATTTTTTTCTTAGAGGTGTGTGTACATTATTCTATTTAAACAAATTTTCAACTGAATAACGAATAATTTTGAAGAGTTACTAAGGAGAGAAAAATACATTTTAGAAAAAAAGACAATGTTATATATATATATATATATATATAGAGAGAGAGAGAGAGAGGTGATCTTATGTAAATGTATTTCGGTAAATAAAGTGTGATTAATAATATTTTTTCATTTTGTTTAACGATTTTAACAATGAAAAGGAGAAAAAGAAGAAAAATAGAGATTAATGAATGAATTTGTATGTGTGTATTTTGTTTATACAGATATTTATAACTAATTTACATTTTAATAAATTCAATAAATGAATTAATCAATAAATTGATTTTTTTTTCTTCAAATCAATTCATTTAAACAAATAAACATGTGCACAAATATTTTTTTTAAAAAAAAGATGTAAACCAAATTCATGTTGGATGAAGATAACCACCCTTTTGTTATTTTTTTTCTTTTTTTTAAAGTAAATCATGAATAGTGATACATGGATATATTGGTTGGAGACAACGAAGTTAACAAAGTGGAAGAAGAAAGTTAGGACTGACTGGTTTGGATATTAATGGATTTCAATAATAATAATAATAATAATAATAGGTAAAGTTGGAGAATTCTCTTCATGTATTTATGGTAAGGGATTTATCAATGGAAAGTAAAAACGTAATGCTTTTTTATTTACTTTATTGATAAATGATGTTAAATAATGAATCTTAGTTGAGTAGTTGGTATTAGCAAAACGTTATACTATCGAGTTTCTTAAGTATTCATACTTGTCTTTTTTTTAATTTTGCATGAAAATATTGTTGAGTGCACTTGAACAGAAACTGAATTAAACGGTTGACATACATAAACACACAACAAAATGTGAAGTGAGAAATGTAAAGTAAACTGAATGAATCCAATAACTTATCTTTTAGGGCTTTGGAAAATTTAAGTTGACTGTAAATTACTAATCTCAAGGTTTATGCTAGTGATAAAATGAAATGTTACAGTTATGAGTCTCGATTTCTGAAAAGTAGGAATTAACATGCAGATTTATTTTCAATTAGATCGTCATCAGGCTTTACTCTAATATACAGGAATATTTATACGAAAATGTTAAACCAATCAAGGAAAATTGAGTCAATGATCACAATGAAATAGAATACGCCACCTGAATTCTGTGATAGTAGACATAGAATCAACCAATTAGATACTGATGTACAGTTTATTTTCACCAACAACTGACTTGATTCCTACCTCATTGGAGGACCTAGCTAGGTTTAAGACCACTTTAGTTGATAGCTGCCAACAATACAAAAATAGTAAGGGTATCACAAAGCACCTACTAACCAAGCAGCATCGAGACTCTTTAACAAAATTAAGAAAGGATGAAACCTTGATCACAAGCAAACCTGATAAGGGAGGAGGCATAGTACTGATGAACAAAACGTATTACAATGAAAAAATGGAAGCAATGCTTAGTGATCCTAGCAAATTTCAAGAAGTTACCAGTAATTATGACAATAAAAAGTGGAAAAACAGTAGGCGAATTCTCTTAAGGATCTAAAGAAAAAAGGAATACTTACGACAGAGACTCATGATTCCATTTAACGCATTGAATCTTATACACCACGACAGTACAGTTTGCCTAAAGTTCATAAACCAGGGCTTCCTCTGCGCCCAGTTCTAGATATGTACAATTCTCCTTACCACAAAATTGCAAAATGGCTAGTGGGAATTTTGGAGCCGTTGCACAAATCAGTTGTTAGATTGAATGTAAACATGTTTTCGATTTCACTTCCAAAGTAGAAAATATGAATGTTAGCATGAAAAATATGTTCTTTGTTTATCAACGTACCACTTATTTAGACTATTGAGTTTATATGCAAGCAAATATCAGAAAAACAAATCAACATTGGACTGACTTAAGGAACTACTATTAAGATGTACGCTATGTCGGGCGTACTACTAGGCGACTTAACCAACGAATGAGTGAACATCTGCCAGCATGGTTTGGGAAGGGCCAGATAAAAACAGTTCTATCTTGGCAAATCTAGTTAATCGTGGTCATAATGTAGATAAATTGGAATCATTTCGAATGAGCCATCGTATACCTCCATCATTTCCGAACGGCGTCCGTTCCCGTCTCCTTCATATAGCTGAAGCCATAGGAGTTCGTACATTTCGCCTCAATTTATGTGTACGTAAGAAATTTGTGCCCCCCCTATCCCTTCCATTCCCGGATATCCCTTCCACTCCCGGATATAACTTAACAAATGACATAATTATTATTATTTAATTCTGTTATTATTAGTATTATTTTCACATCCGTTATTTATTTGTAATTTTCCGCCTCTTTGCGTTTGTATTCTTCACTATCTAATTATTTACATACTTCTTATTACGTAATGATTATTCTACCCAAGTTTAACCTTCTATTTCCAATGTTTAACGATTGATAAGACTTTTGTTATCGTAATTTAATATTCCTACTACTATCAGTACACCTGTCTTCCCACTACCAACTTGTACTTTTAACTATTGTGCGTGGTGGCGTATTCTATTTCATTGTGATTATTGACTAAAATTGCCTTGATTGGTTAAATATTTTCGTATAAATATTGACGTGGATGAGCACTGCTGAGGAGTCCCGCAATAGGAAGAAACAGCCGTCTAGTGCTTTCAGGTTTTCCATAGCGGCCTAGCTTCAAGTGATTCATGATCTCAACTATTAAAATTACTATAATATTCACAAAACGCCTTCTGATATTAGAGTAAAGCCTGATGACGATCTATTTGAAAACAATTGTTCGCTTACATGTGTTGTTCTAACATTCTTTTATGCTAGACCGTGTAAATTTCAGTGCATCAATGTAGAAAACAATACTTCCTGACCATTTCTTTTGATGTAGGCTTATTACATCAAGTAATTACTACCTTGAAAGTAATTACAAATGAATTCTTGAAGAATATCTTAAATGTTTTACAATTTCACATGTGGTTAGTTGTTTACTGTCTGAAAAAATTTTTAATTATCAAATTGCTATCATACAGACTCCGAAAACAAATGCTTTTAGTTTACTAATAATATTCATATAATGTATAAATTATTTTGGAAATATGCTAGAATTCAAAAATCCACCAAGCACTTGTTTCACAGCCCTACTTGTAAAACAAAGCTTGAAATTATCCACATGTTCATGATTAGACAACAGTTTCCTTCTTGTTTAAATGAATAGCAACTGGGCAAAAGATACAGCTTGACAGAAACTCATTGTTTTTCTCAAAACGATTGAGTGTTTAACCAAGAATTGTTTTCAACATCAATAGTATCATATGAGGTCATATCATAAGTCGAGGCTAAGACCTATTCATTATACCTAACAGCAATGATTTAGCAAAATTAAAAATAAAATACAGAATCATAGTGATGCAACTAACCGGTTACAGTTAAACAGACTGGTGTTTTATTACTATTGGGAGTGGCTTTTATCTCAGATTCAGCACGTGGTCGGATGCCAAGTTGACGATCATCTTGAAAGGTGATTGTTCGATAGTCAGGAGCTTTAACAGGTGCATCTAGTATCAATACACCATCCTGTTAATAATAAAAGATTCGAATCAATTAAATGAGTTTCAAATAACAATTTATAAAGTGTTTGTAAAAAAAGAAGAGTGTAACTGCTTGTTCATGAAATAAGTCTCTTAAAATGATTTATATTGAATCTAAGAAAACCTCTGGGTGTAAAGGCAGGATGACCGAAATATGTTAATAAACTAGTGTTCCAATTACGGAAATGACTTAGTTGCAATATCACTTACGGACAATTAATTTACAGACAATCAGTTATAAACAAGGTGGAACCTTGTACAATTTTGTGTATCGGTCCCATTTATCATGCCTCACATCAGCAAAATAAGAAACGAAATTTACTGGACGAAAAATCAGGAATAATGGGAAGTAGTAATATGTTTGAAAGTAGAAACTAAATTAGAGAAGAATAGTTTGAAAGGAATAAATTTGATCAGGAAATGAAGACCATGGAGTAGTAGCAAACACGAGATCTAAATGAAGATAAATAATATATGTAGACCACTGAAAATGACCTAGTCCCGTGTCACCTTAAATCTTCAACCACAGATTACAATTATTTTTTGGGCTCCAGTGGAGAATATTCGTCAATTTGTTTCTTAACGTACTTGATGTTCATACTCAGTCTCACGCGAATAGTAACTACAAAGACAAAACTATCAATTAATCGCGTAATAACAGGCTGAACCAACATAATAGTAGTTATACTTCTAAAACTAACCAACTATACAATCAAGTCCCATTTTAAACGCTTACAATGCTCACTCAATCTGACCTTGGTGGTCATTTCTGTATTTCGAACCTATATCATAGTATCTGCTCACAATATAACATATAGAAACTATGCCATATTCTCATTAAGTATCATGAGTTGTACAATATCATTCAGTTATTGAGTTTATCTTTTAATAAATTTCCTTAAGAAAAGTAATAAAAACCATTTACAAAGTCGAATTGACGAGTCAACTAAGCTAGACCACCATTGAAAACCTGAGAGCAAGGGATAGCCGTCTCGTCCTAGTATGGGATTCCTCAGCAATGCGCATACACGATCCTGTACGTGGGACTTGAACCTAGAATCCTAGGTCTCGCGCACGAATGCTTAACCTCTAGAGACCACTGAGCCGATATCCAACAGTGTTAATGTCCAACTTCGATCGATCTGTGATCCTGAACAACTCTTCATCCATTTAGTCATCAACTTAATGTTGAGTTGTTTACTTTTAACTTTCTATTACAAAATGATGAATATTCAAATGGATCATTAACCTATTTATTTTTGTAACCATAATAAAAGAATATTGATTATTTAGAAAACTGTCAATAAAATATTTACACAACTCTTAAAGTGCATTTGTCATAAGAATATAATTCAAAGATTTTGTTTTCTATTCCATAGAGCAGTATTTTTAAGTTCAACTTGACCTTGAACTCCGTTTAAAATAAGACATAGTAATATGATTTCATAATAAAATTACATAAATTTACCAACTATTGACTGATAAGATACAGTCTAATTTTTATACAACCAAATGGAATATTTTTATAAACATTGCTAATATCAATATAAGATACTAAAGTTATGAACGGAAAACTATTAGATTTCGACCGAACAATCTAAGGGTATCCCCGTGAAACTTATCCTAAGGGTACTGTGTGTAACTGTGGATGTACAATGATAAGGAGTTGCAAACTAAGGTTGACAAGTCTTACAATGTTCTCTAGATATAACTAATTTTCTACATCATATTGACTCTGTAAAGCAAAAATCTGCATTTGACATTCTTTTAGTTTATGAAAATTGCCCTCTGTTAATGATGCAAAGTTCACTCAGTGTTATATATTTCAAGTTTTCATTCAAGCTGGTATTAGCTTGTAGACCTATTTATTCTAAGTGGAATTCAAAATTAGTTGTCTCAATTTCAAAAAAATACGTTAATGAAAAACTAAACTATGGGTTCAACGTTTCGAAATAATCCAAAACGTTGTGAATAGTTATTATCACCGCACTGATATCTAGCTTCTGTGCTCCTGTTCAGGTTCAAGAAAGACCATCTGTGGGTTTGATTTCCGGAAATAAGCGTAGTTAAGTTGCTCAAGATGCTCATACAGTAGGATGAGGTTGATTTCAAACACCTTAACTACTACATACATTTCATATTCTATTTTGTCTCTAAACTATTTACAAATCAAGTCATTTCTAAAAGACCTCACAGTATGTATGTAGTTTGAAAACTGTAATTTGCCCACCTCCAGATTAACATTGAAAACGTTTTTGTGTTTATTATAAGTATAATAACTAATTTTTATATAATAGAGATTTATTGTACAAATTACCTTTTCATAAATTTCTTAATCATATTGAACAAAAACTAACATCATAAGTATTGTTAATTAATGTTAGTTATTATCAGAAGGGGTTTTGTGGAGGAGTCTCACAATAGGACGAAACGGCCGTCCAGTGCTTCCAGGTTTTCCTCGGTGGTCTAGCTTCAATCGACTCATGCTTTCAACTATGATGTTATTTAGTTTGTGTAATATAGCTTATTCATTGAAAATGCAATTATTTTGCTAATGAATATTAAGAATAAAGTTAATCTTACCTCTGTCATATGACATTGAAAATTTTCATGATCAATTGATCGTGGTAAATCAACAGAACGATGAAATTCACGTATAGTAGTTGAATTGCCTGATTTAATTGATTTTTTAGCATGAACTCGTAGATGATTATCAACCGTAGTCACTTCAATATCTTCTGGTAAAAAATCTTTTGCATCAAATCGTACTTTAAAATGTACCTTAATAGAGAAAAATATAGAATAAAAGATAAAATAGTACATACAAATCTCGTTGTTGTTTTTTTTTTGCTAAAAAAAGACATCAATTCTCTTTAAAAGGATAAAGAGAAAGTTTAACAAATTTGAACTAAGTTATATACACAAGAGATTAAATTCATTTTGATTTGGTTGTTTGAATTTTCCCATTGATGTTTAGGATTGCAATTGATCAGTCACTTATCGGCATATTTGCAACTGTGCGGATTAACTCGATATGGCTTTAAGTCACAAGTATTATAAGCAAAGATGGATGAAGGGTAGCAGTGGAAGTCAGGACTCGAGTTTCATCTTATTTGGGACTCATCAGCTGAATGTACCTGCATTCCAGAGTTGATGTTCACACGTTATCTGCTGCTTTAAACGCCGACCCGTCATCTACAAAGGTATCAAAAGTCCAAATAGCCGCCTATACAAACCCCTATAAAGAATTTATTTATTTATTATTAGTATTTGCAATATTTATTTGAAGCTTATTCGATAATAAAAGCATGAGGCTGAATAAATTTGAAACACAAAAATGATATGATCTAAAGTTAGTAGTACATATTCAAGCTGTTCCGTTCTGAAACCTAAGTTTAAAGGAGAATCGAAGAGTGGCAGACAATTTGTAGCTTATGAGGAAAATTTTGGAAATTCTCTCACTCAGATGGTTTAATTGCGTAAGTGAAGATAAGTTTTACAAGGTGATTTATTAAGTGAAAAGTAAATCATTTAGCCAGTTGGCTATCGTTCCATGAAGTTTAGAGAATTTGATACTTCCAAACAAACGAAAACCTGAATTGAAGATTGATTTTGTTGAGAAAAGTGAAAAAAAAATATTTGTCTACGTCACACACGATAAATTCACCAAATCATTTACTGCATTCTTTTCACATGATTGATAGACTATCATAAAATCATTACCTCCTCAAACTTCTGATTAGAACAACAAAGGACCAGATGACCAAATATGAGTACTGTTAACTTATTCTGACGCATAACTTATGCAATTATACAAGTATCAAACCACAAAGTAATCCTATCTAAGAATCCGACTAGGATTGAATAATAGTTGATTGATAGTTATTTGCTTATCTATATATATCATAAAACAATGATAAGTTAAAAGTCTATTTGAAAAAAATCATTCATATTTAGTTTCATTTTGAAGATTTTTATCAATTCACTCTTTCAACTCGAAGAAAAAAAAGACAACACACACTTATTAATTCCATGGCAAACAATACTAGTTGACTACACTTTAACCTTGAATAATGTTAGGAATTAGTTAATCAAAAATAAATTATTTAAAGCGATTAGTCCCTTTGATGAATTTCGATAGCGTAATAAGAAGGCGAATATTATCAGAACCTACCCTGGTAATATTAGCTGATTATTATTCAGAGTGATTAGGTTTCAAATTATTATTATTATTATTATCCTTGTCTACTCTTACCCCCCCCCCATTTCTACTCTAGTTGACCTTTTATTTTTATATATAAATGTTCTTAACAATTATATGTGTGATCAGGTTGTTCGAAATGTATTGCGCTAATATATCACATAGTTCTGACAACCTTCGTCTTCCTATTACACTATCGAAATAAATTGTTTGTTTTTTGCAAATAAAATTATGCTATAACATTAAATTTTTAAAAAATCCCCATATACACAAAAGTGGAAAACAAACAAAGAGTCTATCGGTCATAATAGATGATTTAACGATGAAAATAAGATAACTATAAGGATAAAATAGGAGATTATTCGGTTAATCTTTGATACTTTAAAAAAAGATATGATAAATGGTATTTATAGATAAAGTCCAACTAAAGCTTTCATTCGATGTTAATTGGTAATTCGTCGAAAAAAAAAGTAAAGAAATACAATTTTGAATTCACTTGGTTTGTTTGTTTGAATCTTTCCATTGATGTTTAGGACTGCGATTAATCAGTCATTTATCGGCATATCTGCATCCTGTGCGGATTGACTCGATATTACTTTAAGTCAAAAGCATTATAAGCAAAGATGGATAGTGGCTAGCAGTGGAATCCAGGACGCGCTGAGTGGAAAAAGCGATGGCGTTTGAAGCGAACGGTACTGGGTTCGAGTCCCAGAGTGAACATCAACTCTGAGATGCAGGTACATCCAGCTGACGACGCCCAAATATAATTTTGTTTCAGGTAATATTCGTCAAAATTTAATCTCAGTTGAAATCCTATTGAAAATCAAGGAGACCGAACGTTCTGGATTCAAGTTCCATGTGCGGGATCGTGGATGTGCACTGCTGAGGAGCCCCATATTAGGACGAAACGGCCGTCCCGTGCTCCAAGGTTTTCCATAGTGGTCTAGCTTAAATCGATCCATGAATTCAACTATTCATGTGATTTTATCGAGATTTTGTGTAATTCCAAGATATAATTCACAGTAATATAGTAATTTCACATGCTAAACATTTGAAAATTAATATACATGGAACAACTATTTTTTCCATCTGATCTGAAACTTCTCAGAAGTGAACACCCATCGACCTAATATATATATATATATATATATATGTTACATTTTAAAGTTATTTTAGCTTTGTTCACGCTTGCATCTTCATTAGAGATGATGTCTCAATGAAAACTGACACTCAGAATCTGTAATTTTGTTTTATTATGCTAAACATCCACAATATATTTATATTTAAATACCTCTTCAGTAGATGAGTTGTTAGGACAGTTCAAAATATTTCTGTCCACTTTGTAAAATTTCAAGTATCAAGAGGCAACAGAAAGTAATTATCTTTGTGGTACTCAAGTTCAATTATTGAAATGGTAGAGGAGATTCTAAACTTGGATGGATAATTTTAGTGAAGTTGCATTTCCTAGATTTGATTTTATTGTGAAGCTTCCATCGTCCATTTAGGTAACACCATCAGGACAAATTTTAAATAAAAGTAAGCCATATTACACCATATAACTTAGGCGAAAGAAAGTGCACATCTAGACAAATCGAGCACATATTGTGATAACAATTCAATCAACCTCTATTATTTTTTTCTTATATTTATGGTCATACCCTAAAATTTACTGTTAGGGTTAAAAGAAAGGAAATCTTAGTCATTTTAATGTCAGTCAGTGAATATTGTGATATTTTTTTTTCATTTCCTTTGTCCTACTTCAATAACAAAGAAACTAGCGGTAAAAATTAAAAAAAACCTACCTAAATTAACTTTATCAAAACTCTCACCAATAACTTATATGTTTTCTAATATATGAAACCTAATCATCAGAGTGTGGGTAAGACCATTGATATTACAGAAACACAGTGAAACTATATTTATACCACATTGCTTTTTTTTTATAACCAATCTAGTCGTTTTTGTATGTACAATAAAGCTACTGATAACTAAATTTGGCTCAACTATTAACAAATATTAAAGTAAGAAGAAAATTGTGTCCAAATTGTAGATCAAACAAACCCTAATCAGATTCCAACTAAACTTGGACCATACAAAATGCAGATACAGTTACAAGTTATTTTTAACTGATAACAAACACATGGCAATG
This sequence comes from Schistosoma mansoni, assembly GCF_000237925.1. NCBI lineage: Eukaryota > Metazoa > Platyhelminthes > Trematoda > Strigeidida > Schistosomatidae > Schistosoma > Schistosoma mansoni. The sequence goes on along the minus strand of NC_031495.1, from coordinate 49,083,583 downwards.
CAGACTTGAATGTGAAATTTTATCCATGTAATGTTAATCTTATGTTAATGCATTGATAATGCGATATTTATGGTAAAAAATGTAATTCTTATGTCATTTGGTTGAATAGATGAGTCATCGTTATAGTATCAAGTGTATTGTTTCTTCCAGTGAATTTATTTTTATGCCGCTTTATGTTAGTCATACAAATGCGCCTAATGTATAAAAACTTATCACTTAGCCTAAAATTAAGTTTATTTAAATACATTGGTAACTAATGCGAAAAAAAACACCAAAAAAAAGAAAATAACTACAAGCCATATATCATTTGAAAAGTGCACAAGATTCTGTTGTTAGGTTTCAATAGGTCGGTTATTATTAGACGGCTAAAGTACAGACAGCTTACTAAATTAATACATATCTCTATATTCAAACTTAGGAACATAGTTGATAGGCAACCATAAATTAAATAACACGACTAGGCAACAATTCCTATACACATATATGTATGTTTAATTTTACTTATGTAATGAAATTCTAAAAACTGCACGCATAAGCTCAAAACAACATATTTAACAACCAGTATTATCTTTTAAATTGTAGTCAATATTGAAATTATCATATTGACAAGTCAAAATTGAAGATAATAGCCTAAACGTAACATATAATCGTTAGATCATTGAGAGAGATAATAATTAGTGGATGAACCAATAAAATTAAAGACAGCGAGTGTTGGATTTTAGCGCGAAGTTTTATTGATCCATTTGGCTACATAGAGTTTCGGCATTAAAGCTAATCTCAGTTCGTGATGAAATGTATTTATTTATTTATTTATTTGAACACATAAATATTGGTACAAGGAGGCACCAGATATTTGTGCACCACAAATCCTCACGATGCTCCAATGTCTTATTGGTCAGACCTTTAAGTCAAAGACCCCCTAAGAAAACCACCTGCTTCAGTCTGGGCCCCCGAGCAGTATAATAGCCCTCATTCAATTAAAATGAAATGACAACGATTTCTGGACATACTACTCGCACTCCTTTTACCATTCAAATAAATTTGTGTAGTGCATATATATCTGGTGCCTCTTTGTACCAATATTTATGTGTTCAAATAAATAAATAAAATAATGTGCGACGAGAATAAAAAAAAACCACCTCGTATTTTTCAATTAATTTCGTTTTTACTGAATTGAAGATTAAAATTTGAATCGATAATGAAAATGTACATTTATCAGCCTACACTTTCGTGAAGTTATAAATTGTCGTTATTAAACAGATTTGTTACAGCAATTAATGTTTTAAGTTTCCTAGTGTTTGAAATGAAAACAAAAGACCATGGGGATTTAATTATTGAAATGTGGAGAGGGGAGCTGTTAATTGGCAAAGTTAATACAACAGAAAATATGATATACTTTTAATACCCGTTTTCCCTATTGACCACTTTTTTTTACAAAAATTTCAAGTAGTGATTGACACAAGTACCATAGATTATAATTATCCCCATATTCAGTGCTAAGTTAAAAACCAAGGTTACTGAGCTTTTCAACTGTATTAAGATGTGATAGTCTAAATATTAGTTCAAGTGAATCTTAATTGTATTTTAATAACTTGACTGCATGTAGGATATTTAGAAATACACCCAACTATCTGATCTTCTGTTTCCCTATCCATACGTGGATTTATGTCTTACACTCCAACTGGTACCTCATTAATCATAGGTATTATACACGAATAAATATTTGAAATTTTGATTTTTAAAAAAATGGTATAATAAAATGAGCAACGATGGTGTGATTATGAAGTTAGCTGGGTATTACTATTGTCTGTTACTACGACTAGATTTAATAACAATAATTATAGTTATAAGTTAGACATATTGAATAAAATGGAAGGAATATGAAGAGACATACTCTATAGAAAACATTTCTTGTATGGGAAATAGTTATACTATATTTTCAATTCGGGGTTGTGGAGATCGTTGAATTCTATTAAAATCATGAATCTATTCAAAATAGACTACTGTACGAAACCTGAAAGCACTAGACGGTCGTTTCGCCCTAGTTTGGGACTCCTCATCGGGGGCTCATCCACGACCCTGCACGCGGGATTCCAGAGTTTCTCCATCAAGTGTGAATAGGTTGGTGTTCTGCATGCTGTATTTGAGGATCTTGCTTTTCCCCTAGTGTATGTTGAGGCCTACTGATGCAGAGGTTGCTGCTACACTAGTTGTCTTCATCTGCATTTGTTCAAGTGTATAGAATAGAAGAGCCACGTCATCTGTGAATTCCAAATCGTCTAATTGATTCTGAAATGTCCGTTGTACTCCGTGTTTCCTCTGAGATGTGGAGGTCTTCATAATCCAGTCAACCATCAGAAGCAAGAGAAAAGGGGAGAGTAAGCAACCTTGTCTGACTCTGATCCTTACTTCGAATCCGTCTGTCAGCTGTCCTCCATTCACCACTTCGCACTGTAGTCCTCCGTAGTAATTCCGTGTGATGTCGACGATATTCTCAGGTACACCATATTGTTGAAGAAGGTTCCATACTGTTCTCTTATCCACACTATCGAATGCTTCCTCATAGTCAAGGAAGCTGATACACAGTGACGATTTCCACTCAACTGATTGTTCAACGATTATCTGTAGTGTCACAATTTGGTCTATACACAATCGGTCCTTACGGAATCCGGTCTATTGATCTCAACGTTGGGGGTCTACTGAATCTTTTATGTGGTTCAGCAATACAGTTGCAAACGTTTTCTGGAAGAGATAATAGTGTGATGCCTATGTAGTTCTCACATTTGCTCAGATATTCTTTCTTTGGTATCTTGATGAGATGTACTTCTTTTCATTCTGTCAGTGGCACTTGTTCTTCCTCCCAAATCGTCCTGAGAGTGTGGAGCATCTTCGCAGTTAATTCTAAGTCTAACTTTAGTGCGTCGGCTGGTATATTTTCAGGTTCTACTGCTTTCCCACTATTGATTTGTCTGATGACCGACCATCCTGATTTCTTCGATCGTTGGTGGAGTGACAGATATAGGAAGGTCTGTGTGCTGCTTCCATGTCCAGTGGACTCAATGGAGCTGGTTTGTTCAAGCGTTCTCTAAAGTGTTTCACCATCTTTTCCTCTGTTCTTGAATTTTAGCCACTGACTTTCCTTCTTTGTCCTTGATCGGTCTCACTATTTACTATATCTTTCTGCTATTTTCTTCGTCGTGTCATATGGTTTTTTCATATTTCCTTCTCTTGCAGCTCTTTCTGCTGTTGTTACTAGGTCTCCCAACTATTTCTGCTTGTCAGCTCTAATGCTTCTCTTCACTTGCTTGCTTGCTTCAGTGTATTCAGTCTTTGCTTTGACTTTCTCTGTTTTTGTTCGGCTTTTGTTGATCACTGTCTCCTTGTCCTTACTTTCTTGAGCCTTTTCCAGGGTTGTGATGAGGATCCATTCTTTATGATGATGCTTCTTGCGGCCTAGAACCTGCTGACACGTTGAAGCTAGTGTTTTTTTAATCCGTTTCCAGTTGTCCTCCATCGTAGTTTCTTCTTCTTTCAGTAGATCCTGTAAGGCTTGGAACCTGTTGTTGAGAGCTATCTTGAATTCGTTGAGTTTGTGAGTACGTTGACGGAAGGCTGTATTCAACCTTTGTAATGCTGTTCCCCCAGTTGTCCAGTGTTTCTTTAGCTTCCGTTTCATCTTCGCAACCACCAGTTGGTGGTGATCCGAGGCTATGACAGCTCTTCTCCTGGTTTTCACATCTTCCATTGACCTTCTGATTTTTTCAGTGATGCGAACATGATCTATCTGGTTGTGTGTAGTCTGATCCGGTGTGACCGATGTAGCTTTGTGTATGCGTTCGTGTGGAAATGTTGTGCCACCTATAACCAATTTTTTGAATGCAAATAGAACTGCAAATCTCTCACCATTCTTGTTCGTTTCTCTCAGTCAGTCCATGTCGTACCATGATATCTTTATACTCGATGATCTTGTCCACTCCGACTTTGGCGTTTAGATCTCCCATCAGGATTGTCAGCTCCTTTCCTGGGCACGTCGCTATGATCGATTGCAGCCTCGAGTAGAACTGATCTTTATCGTCGTCGTTACTATCATTGGTGGGTGCATATAACATTGGATAACATTCATTGTGATTCCCTTCTTTGTTCTGAATGATGTTTTGATGATCCTGGGTCCATGAGATTCCCGTCCTATAAATGTATTACATGCTTCTTTGAACAGCATCAAAGTAAATCCCTGAGTGTGTAGAGCATTTTCTTCTTCGTGACCAGAGTACAACAGCATCTCTTCCGTACCTAGCCTTTGTTGTCCAGCTTGCGTGCAATGGGTTTCGCTGATTCCGATTACTACCGATTTGTAACTCCTCATTTCCATTGCCATTTGACTGACCTACCCGGTCTCCCATATTATTCGGACGTTCCGTGTACCTATAAAAATTGTTGCTCTGGTTATTAAAAGGAGTATCGCCCTCGTGACGTCCGAAGAGTTCCGGCTTTCGTCGTGAGGCGTCATATTTATTCCTTCAACTCGGAGGACAGAGTTTTAATTGTTTATTCTAATTAGCGTTTTTTTAGCAATATTGTTTTCTACGGGATGGAGTAGCCGATTGCACGCCCAACCCTCCTCCTTTGTATGGGCTTGGGACCGGCAGTAACTCCAGAAGAGCTACAGACGGAGTTTTCTATTGTATATACACTATTTATACCAAATTATACCGAGTTAAATGTTTGAAAGCTTGCTTTAGTGTGGTATAATCACTTTGCCTCAATGTACAACCAACTATGAAACTGAGTCTTTAACGACACAATCGATCATGTATTGTAAAAAAATATTAACACATGAGGATTAGTGTTCAGTGAATGAAAATAATTACATTTTGATGGGACCAAGTTCACTAAGTTGGATAATTCACTTTTAAAAAATTTCATTATCTTCCTAGATAATATTTTCAGCTTTCAATTCAAATAGTTTAGTTCTTTGAATATTGTCCAGAATGACAATGAAATCATTACAATAATTTTTTAAATTCAGGGAACTTACCATTATCAAAATAATCCGAATTACAAATCTCCCTCGTAATTTCAAAAGTTACAAATAGTTGATGGCTACGTGAATATCCTACATTTTGAAACATTTTCCACTTAAATTTCACTCAGTTACTATCAATCTCAGTCTGTGTGAGATACACTGAAGGAGAGAATGGAGAATAGTTTCAACCTTAAAGTGGTAAAGTAGGGAAAAATATGATTTTTCATTGTTTATCAGTGACCGCAAACCTTTTTTTCCCCTAGTCTATAACAAAAACAGGTATTAATGACGTAAGCCCCCACATTTTGCCTAACATTTTAGTGTACTTCAGTTAGTACAGTGTTAACTTAGATTATAATGTAAATACGTGTAGGATTTTGTTTTTGTTTTATCCAATCTTTCATCGATAACCAACATGATAGAACCATACTTACAAAATAATCTAATGTAAACAGATGAATTTAATGAATATTCCGACAAACAATATTGTTTTGGAATAACTGAATCCAATCATTTGAAATCTGTAGCAATCGTAGGTTTTATTTTAAAAAAATTAGGGGAATTGTGTTTCTAAGATTCGGTTGTACATTCATAAACATTTAAATATCTCATTCATAAGTTTATTTCTACTGTTGATCATTTCTATTTATTTCAGTACAATTAGTGTATGTATATTGTTGCCAGTCTTTCTCCGACTATTATTTAAACTAGCTATTCAATTAGAAATACCATAGAACTAAAGAAATTCTTTAGAATACAAATATATTATATAATCCTTAAATGAATCTTAATTATGTTGAATTCGGGTAAGGAATAACATAGGAAACCTTGAACTTAGACGACTTTATATTAGTTTAATCATCATGTTTATAAACTTTCAAACAACAGCAATTTAGTGAAATGTGTTTTAAAAATAATTTCCCACTACGAATTAAAGCTTTGAATAGGAATTTCAAAGAATGAAATGGACTTGTAAACTAAATTTTATGTATGATGATCGATATCATGTTGATTCTTAATTCGAGCTTATAGTAAATATGTATCTAATACTACACTTCTACTTCTTGAAGTAGATTATTAGAACCCTTGAAGCTTGATATCATCTATCAGATCACTTTCTGATGATCTCAAACTAAAATGAAATAATTTATTCTGAAATATATAATTATTGGGTATGGTTTATGTGTGGAGGTTTTTGTTTATTTATAACGAAGTTTTCATGACAAACTGATATTAGCTCCATAAACGCAATGGCTCGAAGTTCTAATGTGAATTATTAAACTATGGTTTTGACAGTAGCTCACTAACGGCCTGTTCCATATTACAAATTGAATGAAGTTGGTCCATTGAACTTCGATTTACTAGCGTCTAAGGAGACCATGTTTATCGTTAAATTTAAAAGTCCCTTGCTTGATTTTGTGTGGGGTAATGGATTTGGAATATTGTGGACAGTCAAACCTAAACGAAACAATTGTCACAATATGGACACCAACACCTGGATCCAGGTACATCTAAAGAGTTCCAAATATAAACAAAACTGGAGTCACAGATACTATTTCTAGCTACTACCCACATGTTCTATAAAAAGTGGCCTCATTCGTCATAGGTTTTCATGACTTAAAGCATAATTTACAAACAAGATTGTTTTCATTATTTACATCAATCTTAAGAAACAAAAGTCCCACTGAAATACTTTATTTACCTTTTACTAAAAAAAAATTTGATACATAAATTTTGTGAATGTACTAGTGCTAATCCTTTATCTACATGATTTATATATTGGTCATTGAGAATACAGTTCATTTAAGTATATTACTGACTATATCAGTACTTCATAATAATGTTTGTTATGAATCAGTTAATCCGATAACAGTTTTCTTCAAACATAATCATATTAGAACGTATATCTCGATTCATTATAGTGTTGGGCTACTACCCACAATTATGCTCTCAATCTCTGTTGTTCATCCATAAGGCTATTAAGCTTGTGAGAATGAAAACTTCAAATATTTTACAGTATAACACATTTGTTATAAAATGTTATCCAGGTGACACTGTTTACCTTGGGATCGACTGTTTACTCATACTTTGGTTTCAGAAAAACTTATAGTGTTAGTTTCTAAGACGGTGCACACAATCTCTGAGTCACAACGTATTGATGAAGTATTTAACTGATTACAGAGAAATGGAACTGGTCAATGCTACGTCCCGTAAGTTCGGGTTTTCTTTTACTATGGATATTCCAGATGTTGGCAAGTTATTGAAATACAATTAGAATTCATTTGAACTAAAATTTAGGCTCTCTCGTATCTCCAATATAGCTGAATAATAGCTTAGTGGTGTAAATGAACACCTATTTTCGAATCAATGGAACTATCATTAATGAGTCATCTTCACGGTTATCGTGATGAGTCACCAGTCTAGACAACAAGAGGATGAAAAACCAACTATGGATACAGTAAAACCCAACACTAAACTTCACTACTTCAACTATAATCCTTACATGCTTACACTATTGTACCGCAAAAATTTAAAAACTATTTGGCCAGGTACAAAACTGTAATAGCTGGCCAATCATTCATGTGCATAATACCAAACGGGAGGATTGTGAAAATTAGTCTGATTTACAAATTGTCCGCATCACGGACTGGCGTTCGCTAGATGACTATTTAAAACTAGAAAGCCTAAACAATTGTTTCACCTAAGTATGGAACTATCCCCTGCTTCAGTTTGGGCACCTGGGCAGTATTACAGCCTTCACACAAATCAAATGAGATTTGTGCGGCGCATATATATATCTGGTGCCTCTTTGTACCAATATTTATGTGTTTAAGTAAATAAATAAATAAAATGGAACTATTCCATAGTGTGCTCCAACTAACCCTTTAAAGATTGACCCAAGGATCTTTAGGGCTTGTGATAACCTTATTACCATCAGATCACTATAGGATGACATTTTATGGTTGACAATTTCAATTTCAGTCAATTCATAAGTAATTGAGCAAAACCCTATATTAATAAAATGTTATGTATGATATCTAACGACCTTCATTCATTGAACTTCATACTATTAACAAATCGTTTTCCTTTCTTATATCTCCGCCAAAATTAAACAAATCCTCAAAAAAAATCTACTCAACTTAGACATTCATATTAAAATGTTAATTGGCGCATTCATTTGGCATATGTGCATACTGTGCATATTGCCTCGATATAGCCTTAATTCACAAGCATTATAAGCAAAGATGGATAGTGGCTAGAAGTGAAATCCAGGACGCGCGTTTCGTCCTACCAAGTGAATTCAAGCTTCACTCCATTGCACAAGCAAGTGGCTATCAGGACTCAATGGCTAGGTGGATAATGCGATGGAGTTTGAAGCGAAAGGTACCGGGTTAGAGTCCCAGAGTGAACATCAACTCTGAGATGCAGGCACATCCAGCTGACGAGTCCCAAATAGGACGAGACGCGCGTCCTGGATTCCACTGCTAGCCACTGTCCATCTTTGCTAATAATTAAGTGTATTAAACTACTCTATAGTGTTAAAATGAAGCTAGAAAAACAAATGCCAAAAAATTTTTTTTACGTAATCTAAATAATGTGTAAAAATATTTTACAAGTTTTAGATATAACTATTTTAAATCCTTTCTAATAAAATGAAGTGTACAATATTATCCATGTTGGATTGTATGTATTAAAGTTCATTTAGATTATTGTAAATAGAAAGAAAAACTAAAAAAAAAGTCAAAAATTAATTTATGTTTATCGATTCCGATTTATAAAACAGTACTGATCTAATGAATTTAGTCTTTTGAAGTGTATCATCTATTTCAATTAGTGTATTCAATATATAGATGTATTCAATGATAAAACGAATGATTTATATCATTTTGATATCAACTAAATAGATAGTTAAGACTAGTTTTCATTTTTGGTTAGTACTGGGCTCTAGGATGCATATTTCGTGTTATTTAAGATTCACCACCTCGATGTATTATATTAGTTTCACAGGTGAATGGCTACTTGAACTCAGTAGCTCAGTGGATAAGGTGTATAGTGTTTGGAGATAAAAAGTACTGGGTCCGAGTCTCGTTGTGCAGATCAACACATATAGTACATATAGTATCTTTTTAGTGATTTTTAACAAAACTTCCCGATCTTATAGATCTTGGAATGATTTATGTAAACTTTCAAGTTCTGTAGTAATTATATTTAACATATACTTAATAGTTAATTCAAATATCATCTCAACACTATGATGTCATTAGTATAAATGCAAGTTAGAATTGAAAAATAACAATTAGAACTTGAAAATTACTGTCTCGCAACATTTCATTTAAAATTGAAAATAAGAAAAAAAATTTGATAAATTTTATCTTACCTTTCCATCATCACCTAATTCATAGGCATCTTTGAGAAAATCCATCATACCACATGGAACACTCGTTTGTGTAATTAAACTTCCTGGAGTATTAGTTAAATTAATTTTACTGCCTGGTAATCCTGATGTATTAGATGATGAACTAGAATGACTTGAAGTTGTTGTTGTCTCACCATCTACTGTACGTGTATGTTGTGTAGATTCTACAACATTACTTTTAGTCACCAAATTTTTTGGATCACTACCGCTGCTATGCGATGTGGATGATGTTATACGTGAACTTGATGTTTGCATAGTAGAACTATTAGGACCAGAAAAATGTGATGGACCAAAACTAGACATAGTTCCCATTTTTTGTCGTAATGATTCCATTCGACGTTCCATTTGTTCCATCATAGTTGATGGATCATCAAGTGAATGAATCGGTTCAAAATTACCCCAATGGTCAAGATCAAAATCATCAACAGGCTGGAAGACAAAAGATAAAAGATGAATCAATGAGACATATAAAATATATGATACAATACATTATGTTAACACTAAGAGTTCGTTTTCAAATCATGGATTGTTAGCTACTCTTTGACAAACAAAAAGTCAGAATCATGATTGATACAAATCAAAACCTTTACATTCGAATTTGTATTGATGATAAGGTTCATAGTAACTCTTTAAATATTTAAACATATCTTTACGCAAAATTTAAATATGATCTATTCATCGAAAAATCATGGACGTTGAGCATAGCTTTATTGATTCGGATAATAAACGTGGAGTTCTCTATAAAATCCATTCGTTTTACTAGGATCTGACCTCATGTTAATCATAGAAGAATTTGATATTACTAATAACAGTGAACTATTCGAATAAACAATTTGCGTGTAAACTAATTTGAGTACAATCAATGATTTCTTGAACCTTTTATTAATACTGATAACATCCAAAACATGGTTAAATATTTACAGAGAAACGTGAAGATCTTGAGTTTGATTCCTGATGGGGTAATGGGTATGCAGTGGTGAGGAATTTCATACTGGGATAAAACAACTGTCCAATTATCCGTGATTTTCAACATACCTCCATTGAAATCAATTTATGGTGGATATCATGCCTACATAAATTTCCATAAATTACAAATTTTACTGTAGTAGTCAGGAAGAATTTAGATCATTTCAGAATCATAGTCAGTCTTGAAACATTGAACAAATGAGAGACGTAACTATCTCACTCTTCGACCTAGTATGATGATACTGATCAATCTTTTAACTAGAAATTTTGAAACGACAGTGAAACAGCTATTCAATGTTTCATTGGTTTTCCATCCGACATCACCTCATATATGAATTTTGATGTCATAATTAACAAGATTCATTCTAATATTGATCATCGGAATTAAATTTATAACTAACTTACAACATCAATAGTACTAACCATTTTCTACTAAAACAAATGAAATAATGAAAATAATCTTGCTTATTTCATATAATCAGATAATTAATACTATGGTAATTAAGTAATCTTTAGTTTAATTAACCAATAGAAATTTATTCGTATCATAATTCCAAACCATCTTTATACAAAACTTCAATAATAAAAAGTACAACAGTATTTGGTAAATTAATACTTGAGTAACTAGAATAGGTGGTAAAAAATACACATGCACATTCAGATTAAATTAACTTAAGTCATATTATCATTATTGCCTCTAAGTGCCCTGGTATGGCCGAGAGTGGGGAGAGTCCGCTCTCCCTCTCAAAATACTCTCACATGGCCACGCGTATAGAGCCTATTCCAGGGAAGTCCTACTCACTGCCTTCTCGTGGCATTAGTGTTGTTCACGAAATTGAGAGGACGAAGAGCGAATGTCCAGCGTTGGTGGATGTGGAGGATCCACCTAGGGGAGTTGGAAAACCCTGGTTCCAAACCAATCGTGCACATGGGCTCCAGTATCCTGAGGGAACAAATGGCGTACGAATCAATCGTTGGTTGCCGGCTACCATGGGACTGAATCTCCTCACGATGCTCCACTGCCTTGTGGATCAGACCTTTTGGTCAAAGGCATCGTGTGTGGCCCCCTAAGAAAACCACCTACTTCGGTTTGGGCACTCGGGCAGTATCACAGCCCTCACACAAATCAAATGATATTTGTGTGGCGCATATGTATCTGGTGCTTCCTTGTACCAATATTTATGTGTTTAAATAAAATAAATAAATTATCATTTAACAGAAGTGTAACAGTCAAACTATACAGTTTCATGGAAATTAATAGAAATTTCTGAAATTAAGTAGTGACTCCCTTGTGAATCGATTTCATTATGTATATGATCAATGAAAATATTAGAAAATGTGTGACACCTTTTAAGAAACCTATACAAGATGAATAGAAAAATACATAAATTCACGGAACATCAGATAGTTGTCTTATTCTGATTTGAGACATTTTAGTAGTGCATATAATATCATAATTGTTGTATATCATTGATTAAATAAATATTAAAAAATAACGGCTTTCAAATACCAAAAATTCACTAAGTGAATGACCCCACGTTAGTCACTTTAACTGAATGAAATATTTCCCTGAAACTTCGTAGATTCTTATTTATTCGTTAAGTGAATGATAAAAAAACTAGTTTTAGATAAATCATCTCATCTCAATGAAGCATTAGAGTTAAAATAACATCAAAAATAACATATGAACACTGTTATTTGAGTCCTAGTAATTTGTTAATATAAAATAATTAGAAGGGGTTTTGTGGAGATTTTAGTATTTTAATAGTTGAAAACATGAGCCAATTGAAGCTAGACCACAATGGAAAACCTAGAAGCACTGGACGGCCGTTTCGTCCTATAATGGAACTCCTCAACAGTGCGCATCCACGATCCCGCCTCACGAGATTCTAACCCAGAACCTATCAGTCAATTTCATTGTAGATTGTATAATGATTGAGTAAAATGTTCAACTTGAATAAAACGTTCAACCACGTATTTTGTGAGATAACAACTCACTGAAGACAATTGATGAACGGTTGCTCAAACTTCGTGGATTGGTTGAAGTTGGACATGAACACCGTTGGATGCCGGCTCAATGGTCTATCGGTTAAGTGCTCTGGCGCGAGACTGGTAGGTCCTGGGTTCGAATCTCGCTCGCGGAGCGGGATCGTGGATGCGCACTGTTGAGGAGTCCCACGATAGGACGAAACGGCCATCCAGTGCTTCCAGGTTTTCCATGGTGGTCTAGCTTCAATTGACTCATGATCTCAGCTATATAAAATTATTGTATATTGATTAATAATATAGTTTTATAGTTAGTAGTAATAAATTTATGCTTAATCACATGTTAGTCTCAATTCTGTCAGCCAGCAATCAAATAACATATGAAACCTTACAAAAAATTATTCATTAAATCAAGTTCTTACACATAGGCTTTAGTTTAACGAGAGGAACTTAGCATTATGAAATTAAAACTGAACTAATTATATAACAGTGAAAATAAAATTTGTGCTGAATGAAAGTGAAAGAATGAACTACTTACTATTAAAACTCAAGACTTAAGACAAAATATTAAGTATAAATGCATTTATACCATATGAGACTAATTTCGAACCTATAGCATCAAACCTATAGTATCAAAGATAGATTATGGATTATCTCATTAATCAAAACTTGGAAGTGAATTTATCTCATAATGTAATGATTAGTGGTTATGGTCACTTTTTCAAGTTCATTAATTATTATTAGCTTTATTCAATATTATATTTTTGGTACAATACAGAATTCTCAGCACAATGTATTCCAATAAGTTTCTGTTTCTTACTTCTTGGTCGATCCTAACGATAAATATTTAGTGATCGCCAGTTAAAAGTTAGCATTCCAGTCAAACGAGATCTAAATAATGTACATTTTGTTCGGTATATATTGCCAGCAACCACGATATCTCTGATTAGGCCTTTTGTAACCTAAACAGTGAAAGGTTGTACACTTTTCAGAAACGCACCTGAATAGGTTGTGCGATTCATAGCCATAATGATATATTAAAACAAACAAAATTAGATGTTGTTGAAATATATAGATGATAGGAACAGGTAGCCCAGATGCTTAAGCAGGCCACCAGCTAGTTAGCAGTTCAGTAGAAGACTATTATCAATGGAGTAATATCAATCATTGATACTATGTTCATTCAATTCATTTTGTATTAGTTTACATTAGATATTAAAAAGTTTTCAATATACAATCCAAATCCGATTTTTTTAATGATAACTATTTGGTGTTTTTCACAGAAAACATCATATAAAATGAATAAATTAAAATAAGTAGAGAAAACAGGTGATACTAGACGACGATCATGTCAAATCATTAGACTACATTAGCATACTCTTCACCAATTATCAATTCTGTCACATACTAACGTAAAGCTAGACTATATATATATATACTCAAATTCAGTACATCTCTCTTTAAATGTGTTATCCATTGAGTTGCAGAGTCGAGAGAACTACTAACTTGTTTAACGGTTATGTTAATTGTATCTTTAATAATAAGTGTTTGGATTGTACCGTTTTTGATATTTGAGTCTGAACTTTGACTAGTCTTTGTTGGGTTATGTATATCTTTCGTAGATTGCCACAATTTGAATGCTTATTGATAATGATACAGTGTTCTGAATTCAAACTTGTTTGGATTTCAGTGTATGTAAACTTCTGTAGAATCTCATACTAAGACCGAATAGATGCTCAATAAACCTCCAGCTGACGCTACTACACACTAAGTATAACACTCAAATCTGTTATTTCATAATTCCAAGATATTGTGATTAAATAGAAATCCGTCATTTACAAATGACAGTAAAAACGTCTGATCATTTTTTAAAATAGTGACTGAACATTTCTTAAGTAAATCTACTGGTTATCTTTAAAAGAGAAACAACAACCTATGAATGTGAATTCGTAAAAGGACTACAAGAATATTAGAAAATATCAATTATCAATCTAACAGTAGTATGCCCACTATGATACTTCAATTTACCGTAGTCTATTACACCAAAAGGTCAAACTTAGCATAACTTATGAGAAACATACAAGAATTAAATAAGCATACCAAAAAATTGTCATAATCTCTTGTTCAGAATTATGGAAGGATTATTGAAACCTTTATCTAAACTCCCAACTTATTATTTTATTGCATTTGTACATACGTACTTCACAGGAATTCTCAGTTTCCCGAATATCCGAATGGAACAATAGAAACAAGATGAGTGGTTCAAAGAGCTCAATAATTTTAACTCATACGCTATTACAGGATCATACAAGTGAACTTAAACATCACAACTTATAGCAATCTATAAATCTCAATAAGTACACTCTTAAGACAGTTTTGACATCATACAGCATAATATATTTATAGGATAATGAAAATAAAGTCTAATTGCAGAACTATGATTAAAATTAAAATTTTATGTCTTTATGATGGTACTTAATATACAGAAATTTAAGTACCCAATAAAAAAATGTGCACTTTTCAATAATCAATTGGATTTTTGAACAAGCATTCTGGAAATGTACTGTTCTCAATGGTTTATGTTAATTTATTTCTATGGGTCAACAACTGACCAAAATGATTCATTTTCGACGCGAAATAAAGGATACTTATATACTTCCGTACTATTTGGCAATCAAGATTCAAAGCTAACATCTTAGGGGTTAGTTACGCAACTGGGAAAGTAAAATAATGAACAGAATGTAAAACATCTAGATATTTCATTGGTAAGGGTAGTTCGTTTTAAATTTAAACATATCATTCATAAAAGTTAATTGAAAATATTAAAAAGGTGACTAGTTTCTATACCAAAGAAATGTCAAGATATCCAGATTAGTAGATCTACTTTGAGTCAGATAAAGTAGGGGTCACAGTTCGCAGTCATCATGTTATGCTTAATATAACCTTGTTGGTACGTCAATGGTAAAATCTGTACTTGTATTAAACTTAAAAATAAAAAGTATATCCCATAAATCTTTATATTCTTTATTGGTTGTTTACTTAATACTAATTGGTAGTGAGGACTCAAGCTATTCGAACTTTTGAATATAGTATACACTTAAAGTATTAAAAAAGTACTCAAGCATAATAATTTGTAGAGTATAGAAAAATATACCAGTGGGAATAATATGAAAATTAATGGATTCCAAATGATTGGAAAACGTTTTTACTTAGTGGTTTTTATATGTATTGAGATTAAGGAGTTAGCAGGCAGGCGAATTCTAGCCAGCTTCCATAGATAAACACACTGAAAATCTTAAAAACCTGTTGATCATTAACTCAATTGGGTGATTAATAACTAATGTAAATACATTCAAGTTAAAAGATTTAAAACTTTGCTTGATTTAAATTTAGTAGGATCACCAAATACTCAGATTATATCGGTTATTATGCTCAAAATACTCAAAAGATATCCTCAAATATTCCTAAACACAGTGGTGTATAATTATTCATGATTTTAATATTACTTCCTTTACTCCGCTCCTCATTTTCCTTATTGTCTATAAACAAGCTGATGTGAGCTTTGTCAACTTCAACCGATAGACTTCATACTAGGTATCTGACTGACTGATTTAGGGTATAAAGTGACAGCTAATTTATTGCTCAGATAAGGGAACAGAAAGACTAAGTTTATCAAAAATCCGTGTGATACATTAAAGAGCTTTGTTGTAGATTATTACCAGACGAATAAACTAAGATTTCAATCGGAAGGGGTTTTGTGGAGATTTCAGTATTTTTCAAAGTTGAAATCATGAGTCGATTGAAGCTAGACCACCATGGAAAACCTGGAAGCACTGGATGGCCGTTTCGTCCGATTATGGGACTCCTCAGCAGTGCGCATCCACGATCCCGCACCCGCGAGATTCGAACCCAGGACGGCCG
>NC_031495.1:49061754-49067070 GCF_000237925.1 Schistosoma mansoni | reverse complement strand
CTCATGATTTCAACTTTGAAAACTAAGATTCGCCATCGATATAGGTCCTAACACTTCGGCATACTGCTTAATACCAAGGCGACGGTTAATTTGACATGTAGTGCTAAATCAAAACCACCTGTTTTATACAATGATATCATAGGAAATAAATTACATAGTCGGAAAAGAGTAAATTTTTTCAAACAAAGCGATAAAATGTTCCTCTTTCATTGATATATTTGAAACGAAGCTATTTTATCCAATTTTGTTATGAAATACTTCATGTTCATAGTAACAAAAACTTTACCAATAGCATTCAATATACAAGTATGTTTCAAACCACGCATTTTCCTACTATTGATTTGATAGGTATTTTAATATCTATATATCACATAACTTTCGATCACTACGCGGTAGGTTGTAAGTGCAAAAGTAGCCTATCTAAACTACCTATCTAATAACCTACTAATTCAGACTGACTAAAATTTCATATTGTATTGATAACAGTCGATGTGGGAGGCTTTAACACACTTAGTGCTACCGCAGCAGCTGTGAAAAAACTGATCAAGGTAGGTTAGAAAAAAAAAGTAAAATACAAGATTGCAATAGGAGTTTAGTCTAACGTTCGACGACATTTAGAATCCTTCCTTTTTACCACGAATTATTTTCAATTGAATGGAGAATTTATCTTAATGTTACTTCATATTTCAAACAAGAAAAATTTTGGTCCTGTTACAATAACAGTTGATAAAGACGAAAATTCTCATTGATTGAGGTGATTAACGCATGTATTATGTATGCTCAACCGCCACCTACCACCTCGACTTGTAACGTTTGCTAGTGTAGAAGTAAAACAGAAAGGAGTGGCCAAACCAAAACATGACATTAGTCCATAAAATAAGTAACCATTTGTTCTGAGCCATGTTGGTAGGTGAATATTACCTGGTTGAGATTCATCCGATTACCGTAACCAATGGTTAGAGATGTCGGGTAACGACTGAGAACAGGTCTCAGTGACGCAAAGGCATTCACTGTTTGACTTTCTTTAGAACTGAGAAATTCCCATACTGTGATTTAGAACAACATATATAAGCGAACAATATTGTTTTCGATTAAATCCTTATCAGGCTTTACTCTAATGCACAATAATATTTATATGCATATACGAAACTATTAAACCAATCAAGGCAGTTTATGACTCAATGATAATAGTGGAAAAGATTACATAACTAAACATAATAAGTGAAAAGTACGAATTGGTAGTGTGATGACAGGTGTACTAGTTAATGATAAGAATATATAGCCTCTGCCAGGGAAGTCCTACTCACTGCCTTCTCGTGGCATTAGTGTTGTTCACAAAAGTGAGAGGACGAAAAGCGAATGTCCGGCGCTTTAACCGGGTTGGTGGATGTGGAGGATCTACCTAGGGGAGTTGGAAAACCCTGATTCCAAACCAATGGTGCACATGGGCTCCAGGATCCTGAAGGAACGAATGGCGTATGAACCAACTGTTGATGACCGGCTACCATGGGACTGAATCTCCTCACGATGCTCCACTGCCTTGTGGACTAGACCTTTAGGTCAAAGGCTCGGGGTGTGGCCCCCTAAGAAAACCACCTGCTTCAGTCTGGGCACCTGGGCAGTATCACAGCCCTCACACAAATCGAATGAGATTTGTGAGGTGCATATTTATCTGGTGCTTCCTTGTACCAATATTTATGTGTTTAAATAAATAAATAATAAATAAGAATAATAAAGGTTTCAATCAACGTTACACAATGAGAAATAGGTAAATGATTAGAAAAATATAGACACTGAAATAACATTCATAAAAATTACAAGATTACTTGATAAGAAATGTTTATATAATTGGACCGTGAAGCGTATATTTGAGGAAAAAAACGGTAGGAGGGGGTGAAGAAAAATAAACGAAGGAAGAATGTGGAAAATAAAGTCATTTACTAAGGCCAGGGGAAAGATAAGGATGTTACAAACTCCTTATTAACACAAAGACTTGGCTCGAATTCCTATAACTTCTGCTATGTGTAAGAGACGAGATTCAACCCCATAAGGAAAACCAGTAAGAATACGATAAATAACTTCTGTCTACTATATGACCGCTATCGATTAGTGTGAAAGAACCGAGCTGCGTATTGTCTTGACAGTACCTTTTCCTAACCACGAAGGGAGGTGTTCGCTAACTCTATGGTTCAGTTGTCTGGTGGTGCGCCCAATATAGCTTTCTCCACAGGAGCAGCTGAACTTGTAGATACACGTAGAAGTTGCATAACTAGGTAACTTATCCTTTAGTTGAGGAATCACCATAGATCGGGTCGAGTACGATGGACAGAAGTTGGCTGCATTAAACGCTGTCTTCACTGCTCTCGTCAGACTACCACGTAGTACATAACCAGCTACATCTCCGTTAAATTGAAGTTTCGGGAAGAGAGGTTTCTTACTAGTTGTTGATATCGCTATTTCTTCGTTTGTTATACACGTGTTTCTTCAGAAAACCCTGTGGATAATCCATTTCAATCAACATATTATGTATCAACTTTAACTCCTTATTAATTGTATCGACCGAGCATATCTTCGTAGCTCTATTTGCCAGACCTTTGACTATGTTTCACTTACGGCGAAGGTGTACAAAGCCTAAGAAATGTGTGTACTGGCTTGATGAAGAACTATTCCTATACACACTTCTACTGATAGAACTATCTGATTTTCTATTTAACATGTCAAGAAAATGTAGTTTATTATCTAGTTCCTCTTCACATGGAAGTTTAACTGCTGAGTATTTGTTGCTAAATAATTCTTTTCTAATGTTCTGATCGACAATAATGAAAGTATCATCAGTGTACCGACAATAGAGGTCAAGCTTATCGATAACATCTTTGAGAGTAAAGCTTGATGAGGAACTAATTGAAAACAATATTGTTCGCTTTTATATGTTATTTCTTTAGATCATCAGGTTTAAATGTATCTTATTCTTTTTAGTTTTCAAATTCTTTCTTTGTTCATGAATATTATCTTCTATGCCTAATGTTTTCATCTCACTATGCTTATGTAATGTAGCAACTTGAAACTGTACACATACGTGCCAGGTTCTGTTTTGATCATGAATAGCTAAATAAGATAAATCGATATTATAATAATATTAAGAATTATGGAAACAAGTACATAGGGTATGGTCAGAAGGGGGTTTGTGGAGATTCTAGTAATTTTATATAGTTGAAGTCATGAGTCATTTGAAGCTAGACCACCATGGAAAACCCTAAAGCACGGACGGCCGTTTCGTCCTATTGCGCGCGAGACTGGTAGGTCCTGGGTTCGAATCTCGCGAGGCGGGATCGTGGATGCGCGCTGATGAGGAGTTCCACAATAGGACAAAACGGCCGTCCAGTGCTCCCAGGTTTTCTATGGTGGTCTAGCTTCAATTGACTCATGACTTCAACTATATAAAATATAGAGTATGGTTTTAAAATCTAAAACGAAAAATAAGAATGAAAAGTATTAAGTAAAACTCGACACACTTAGAGAAAGATAACGAATGAGTAAGTCTTCGTATTAATGCAAAATAAACTCTAATGTTTATCACTTAATAAGAATTCTCATTTGCAATTAAAAGTGCTTGAATGTTGCTTTTTATTGAGAAAACTACTCATCGACGCATATATTCAGTGTTTTTATTTATTGCAAATGAATGGACAGTGATGACAAACAGGAATGTAAATCAAATTTATTAAATGCATTTCATTTTCAACCTTATTGATGCAGATCTTTCTGACCCTACTTTAACTGAATGTTATACGAAATGAAAAATTTCTAAGGACAAGTTTAAAGTAAACAACTACGGTGCTTAGTAGTATGATAATCATGTGAAACTGAATTACCTGTTCCAAAAGAAATTAATGTCAAATTATGCATTTATTAACTTCTATTAGAACTACGAACTGTAGAATCCCCTAAACAATTATTCATAAACATGGGTAGAAAGCTATGCTCGAGTGAATTATTAGATAAAAATTCAACTTCGGTTACCAGTATTGTAGATACTTATTTAACTGGATAATGAAATCTAAATAGAAATAACTAAACCAAGTATTACAGCATAATAGTTTGAGATAAATTAAATATTTAGTTCTCTATTTACAAATGCTTGTGTTATTTAGTTGACGGATACACATTTAGTTAACTGTAGCTGTTAAACATTTCGCGAAGCTTTCGTTCGTTCTTATGGACAACATAGTCCAAATGCTCTCATATGGCTACGCGTATATAGCCTCTGACAGGAAAGTCCTACTCACTGCCTTCTCGTGGCATTAGTGTTGTTTACGAAATTGAGAAGACGAAAAGCGAATGTCCAGAGCTTTAACCGGGTTGGTGGACACGGAAAGTCCACCTAGGGGAGTTGGAAAACCCTGGTTCCAAACCAATCGTGCACATGGGCTCCAGTATCCTGAGGGAACAAATGGCGTACGAATCAATCGTTGGTTACCGGCTACCATGGGACTGCATCTCCTCACGATGCTCCACTGCCTTGTGGGTGAAACATTTAGGTCAAAGGCTCGGAGTGTGGTCCCCTAAGAAAACCACCTGCTTCAGTTTGGGCACCTGGGCAGTATCACAGCCCTCACACAAATCAAGTGAGATTTGTGCGGCGCATATGTATTCGGTGCCCCTTCGTACTAATATTTATGTGTTAAAATAATATAATATAATAAGTTTACACGAAATAGGAAATATTTTTAATATAAAAACATTTCCTACGTGTGAACTCTTAAATATCACTTTTTAAGTTTACTTGGTGTTGTAGAGCGGGTTACATTGACTTTATAAAGCGAGATCTTTCGAAACACATATGCAAGCATTGCTCTACCTGACTATCAAAAGAATTATGCAAATCAGTCCATCGTTCAATAACAAAACATTCTATCAATTCTGGTTACATCGCATCATTACAGTCCTCTTTGAAAGTCACCCATACAGTCAGACGAAGTTATCCAAAGGGGGTACAAATTGGAGAATCATGTACAGCATAACTTTTATCAAACCACCGATTCAAGCTTAATCTTTGAGTACAAAAGCGACATGTTTCACCTCTCATTTTATAATGGCCTTAATCTTCCTTTCTATTTTTCATTCTTAAAAAATCTATGGCTATCAATTCTTTCTAATTATTTCGTAATTATCAGAAGGGGTTTTGTGGATATTATAGTAATTTTAATAGTTGAGATCGTGAATCAATTGAAGCTAGACCACCATGGAAAACCTGGAAGCACTGGACGGCCGTTTCATCCTATTGTGGGACTCCTCAGCAGTGTGCTCCAATCGAAT
>NC_031495.1:49025524-49061554 GCF_000237925.1 Schistosoma mansoni | reverse complement strand
TGAGAAGAGTGACCGTGGAGTTTAACCAGGTCTGTTGTGAGATAGTAACTCACTGAAGACAATGGTGGATGTGTCGCTCAATTTTGTGGATTGGTTGAAGTTAGACATTAACACCGATGGATGCCGGCTTAGTGGTCTAGAGCTTAAGCGCTCGCGCGCGAGACTGATAGGTTCTGGGTTCGAATCTCGTGAGGCGGGATCGTGGATGCACACTGCTGAGGAGTCCCACAATAGGATGAAACGGCCGTCCAGTGCTTCCAGGTTTTCCATGGTGGTCTAGCTTCAATTGATTCATGATCTCAACTATTTCATAATTGTTAATTAGCTAGTATTACAATACTTTATCATTCTATTCATATTCATCAGATGGATGACAATCATCTATAAACTATCATTAACATTTCTTTGTTAGCCGCTAAATAATTACATAACCTCACTTCGACTCTTGATATTTTCGAACACTGACATAAAACCTCTCTGATTTCCGGACCTTTGATAAAATACATAACACCTATCACTTATTCGAGACTATCATTTTCGTTATTTAAAATTTTCAATTATTGTTGATCATTTTATGAAATGTAACAACACCTCTCTAATTCTGTTTTGAACTAATATTTGTAAAAAGGACCAATAAATACGACTATAAAGTCTGAGTAAATAATTTTTAGTCAGTGAATCATCTTCATATCCTTCTATTAAAGACAAAAAATATTTATGTAATCCATTTGGATGATAAAATCTAGAAACCCTTAGCAAAACAGTTAAACCATCAGAATGAATCCCCGCCCATAAAGTACATCCAATGATAGATCTTATCACTTCTTCAAGATGAATAAAATGATTGATAAATAATGATGTGCAGTTTTGTGACTGCATAATCTAGAATCCTAGGTCAAACCATGAGGAATGTGGGGCTGTGTTGTGCTCCTAACAATAGGGATCTGTAATATAGGTTAAGAATGAGATTTCGTCTCAGGTTTAACCTATGTTAAAAGAAGATTCACCAGAATCAATTTTTATGAAGGATCCCCTTTAATGTTATGAATGCTTATAAACTCCATTTACTTGAAATGAAACACTGAAGGTCGAACATAAAATAGTGGTGGACACCTTTTTTATGGTTTCTTAATAAACCCTAGTCATATATTAATTATCAAATTCAAATAGTCCGATAAAAAGTGAATATATAAGAAATGGTTGGTGCTATTTTACATTAAAACATATGACTGATAACACTAAGCAGTCATTATCCCTTAATATATAGAAGGATAATGAATACAACAAAATTTTGTCAGACATTACCTGTGAGATAACATTCCACTGACGTGCTACGCTCATTGAAAAAGCCTAAACTATTTTCTTGTTCAACCTTGATTGCATAGGCGCTAACTTATCAAGTAACTATTTACCAGTGCTATTTATCTTGGTACTCACCACTGGCAGAAATTATAGGGCAGAAGAATTCATACAATATACCAAACAATGGGAAGTATCAGTTCACTCGTGAACGAAGACATACCTTGTTCAACTAACACGAAACCGAGACTAAAGAATTCTTATCGTTCAAATGCGTCACCTAGACTAGTGGCCACATTACAACTTGGTTGATAGAATTCGATCTGCACTGAAAAGGACCTGACGCATATGACATTCGTAAATACCCAGTGATAAAACAATTGTAAATACATCTCAATCCTACAGGAGGTCAGTCGCAGCCCAGATAGTTCAGCTGTTACGTTTCTGACTGTGAAGATGGGTGACACAGGGTTAAACCCATCAGTGAGCATCAGCACCCTCATGATTACCGGTACGCCCGGCTGACGAGTGCCAAATAGCACGAAACCTAGGTCCAGAGTTTCCTATCGACTACTTTCAACCACCATACCCCAGTCTAATCTCTCCGTGATGGTCCTTAAAGATAAACAATTTATATATTTTAATCAACGTAAAATTGGCTGTTTTTCGTTTAGGGGTTGTTGATCAAGTAAGAAATAACATATAAATTCTTACCTCTAAAGCAAACATGGACTGTCTCATTCGCTTCATATCTTCGCTCCACTTGCTACGTGTTTCACTAATCCATCGATTGACTTCATCGTCCCAATCACTAATATGACGATTTGATCCCCCTATAGTTGATTCACTTAAGGGTATCGAAGATTCTGAACTTGAATTCTTGTGGATGTCAGTTCTTGAATGCTTGCTGTAACTACGTTCAAGATTACTAAGCATATCCTTTCGGCGCTGCTCGAATGTTCGCTTATCTCTTGATATCGGTATGTTTACTTCCGTTCTGTAGTTGTCCATAATTACGTCAGATGTAAGTCAAATGCCACAAGACGTTGTAACGATGCGACTCAGTAACCACTATTATGCGTGGATAAACTAGTCTTCGCTACCTGGAAAGCAAGTACTTGAAAATATATCTGCAAAACCTACCAATAATTTTCAAGATTCATATAATTTGTCAATTAAATTTTGATTGGTTAATTTTTATTCACGTATTAAATGCATGTAATAATAAGTTGACCAGATTGCACCTCATCCTACCTGTTATTGTTTCTGGGTTGAGTCATTTCATAATTGTATATTGGATCTATTGATTTAGCACTGGTATTTGTAATGAATTAAGATTGGAGGTCTAAGGCTAGGGTGTTATGCTTCCTGCATACTTTATTGATGGGTTATGAATTGCCATGATTACATACATACACAAATAAATTCATTTATGAAGAATAACATTCTGCTTATGCTTCTAGATTTGTGCGCACATCACATACAGTCACGTCAGGAAAACGGTCAAATAAAGGTAACGTGTGCGTAGCTTATGTATTTTGAACACACATAGGACTGATTATCTATCAGGTGCACACTGTTTCAGTTACAGGTTTGAATGTATATAAATACACATACGAGATTTCATTTACGTACACAACGATAAACTACTTACAAAATAGGAAGTCTGACTGTTCTTTCAATTATCCAAATGAACAAGTTTTATTTGACCAAAGTAGAATCAAGGTTAGATTTATGAAATTCTTACTACATACACATTGTAAGAGTGGAAGGTAACAAAAAACATGTCTGTTACATGTATATACAAGTATTTATTCACCATCGTCAGAATGCTTTTATGATCCATAGCCTAGACATATATGAAACAAATATCGATCGTAGAATCTCTTACTTAGTGGAATAGTGCTATAAAAATAGTGTTGAACACTTTCCGTACATAGATTAAGTCCGAACTTTTTATAAAGTGAAATTTTAGTCAATAAGTTTCTGTCATATACGTCTGGAAATTGCTAAATCATTAAAAAATTGGGGCTCTAATAATTAAAAAAATGATACGGTTAATCGATATTTATTCAAAATACATTCAAAACATAAACGCCGCAAATTTTACGGAAGGTTTGGGGCTTCCTGCAAGGGAACCTGCCAAGTTCAAGGGACGCACTATGAACCAGAGATTACAACAAGGGTGTATAAATGGACAAAACAAACAAATAAATAGAAATTTAATGACGACAGCAAGTGCTGTATACCCCTAAAAACATAAAGGATTATATGATCGTAACTGAATCGCAAAGCGCCGAGGTCATTCATATGAGCTGATAGACAACCGATCACAAGAGAGATTAAATATGGCAAAAAATAGAACTAGGTTAACAATAATGACCCATGGAAAAAGAGGGATCTGCTAACTAAAAATTAAAAGGTGGGAAATATATATATAATGACTTATGGCCCGTTGAATATCACGTGACAAAATTGTCATTCAGAACATCAACTTATATGATCTTGGCCCTGTCTAAACTAAAGAAGCGTTAACAGCACTGGCAGTCTTGAGTCACTCTGAGTCCTTACTCAACCGTCGTAAAGTAACTTCCCATCTAGTCTAGCCTAGCCCGTTCAGAACAGAACATAAATACCAGTCTCCAATGTAAGAATCATGTATTTAAGACATAGTTTAAATACAAGCAGAACAAACCTCATCGTACTATAAAACTGTGAATAATTATTGTATAAGACCAAGCCAAAAAAGCCTGTGAATATGGGAGACTGTAGCTAATATACTGAGAATAAATTAAGAATAGTAGGCCGTATAACAGTAAACGATAGATCAAATGAAAGCTTATGATAAAAGGAATATGAATACACACATAATCTAGTCACTTAACGACTATCGAGAAATAATATATGTGATGATGTCCATAAATAAATCCGGAGTTCTGGGGAGAAACCGTGACCACTGCAGTTCAACCATGTTGAATGTGAGGCGATAAGCCACCAAGTACATTGATAATTGGATGATATTAGAAATTAGTTAAAGTTAAACATGTAAACCATTGAGTCCTGTATCAGTGGTCCAGTGGTGAAGTGCCTACGTTCATGACCAAAGGTCCTAGCTTCAATCTCTTGATGATGAGATTATGGATGCGTCCTGCTAAGGAGTCCCACGCTAGGAGGAAACAGCTGTGCAGTGTTTCATAACTTTAATTGGTTGTTTAAATAAGATTATTCTATGATATTGACTATGAACTCGAAAAAATTTCCATAAACCGCTATTGTAACTATTGCGTGCACCATTTTCAGTGAGGAATAGTGAGAATCTGAAAGTATATGTTAAATTTCTTTTCTTCTTCTGTCTTTAAAAAAAGTGAAAACAAACCTTTTCCTGTTGCCTATACACAGTAAATCTTAGGGTCATAAACGAGCGATCCCAACATCATCATTACCATTGTTCTATTAGATTAAATGTCATTTTATCGAAAATTTCCGATTGATTTCAGAAATTTCTCAAATAATTTGTTACTTCTTTCTTCGTCCTACAACAGAAAATAACTCTATCGACACAGCTACGCAACCGATTAGTTACACAATACTTAATGTTTGAAAACCTCCCATCGGAACACCAGAAAGCCATATGAGCAGTTACAAAAAAAAACATTTAGACTTAAAACTCATATGGTTTTATATGTGAAATATAAAACCACAAAGTACCACAATTATAACATCTCAATTAGTCTATAACTACGTCATTCTTAACACAAAGCTGAGTAACGTGTCTGAAACTATTAAACTATAATTTAAATGAATTAATCAATCAAAAAGTGTACAATTAAAACCATAAAGACAGACCAAACCGACCGTTTATAAATGCTGACTAAAAGTATAAAAATTTAATCCTCTATGATTAATACCTTCCTTTTCTACCTCTCCTTGTCCTGACAACCCTTTACTTACTTACTTACGCCTGTTACCCCTCGTCGAGGAGCATAGGCCGCTCACCAGCATTCTCCATCCAACTCTGTCCTGAGCCTTCCTTTCCAGTTCTTTCCAGTTAACATTCATCCTTTTGATATCTGCTTCTATTTCCCGGCGTAATGTGTTCTTTGGCCTTCCTCTTTTCCGCTTCCCTTCCGGATTCCAAGTTAGGGATTGAGTCGTGATGCACATTGGTGTTTTCCCTAATGTATGTCCGATCCACTTCCAACGTCTTTTCCTAATTTCTTCTTCAGCTGGAAGCTGGTTTGTCCTCTCCTATAAAACGCTGTTGCTGATAGTATCCTGCCAATGGATGTTGAGTATTTTGCGTAGACAACTGTTTATAAATACTTGTACCTTCCTGATGATGGTCGTAGTAGTTCTCCACGTTTCAGCTCCATACAGTAGGACTGTCTTGACGTTCGTATTGAAGATTCTGACCTTGAAATTGATTAAGAGTTGTTTTGAGTTCCATATGTCCTTCAATTGTAGAAATACTGTCCTTGCTTTGCGAATCCTTGCCTTTACATCTACATCCGATCCTCCTTGTTTATCAACGATGCTTCCCAGGTACGTGAATGTTTCCACCTCTTCCAGAGTTTGGCCATCAAGTGTGATTGGGTTGGTGTTCTCCGTGTTGCATTTGAGAATCTTGCTTTTTCCTTTGTGAATATGGAGGCCTATTGATGCGGAGGCTGCTGCTACATTTGCGGTCTTCATCTGCATTTGTTCGTGTGTATGAGAGAGGAGGGCTAGGTCATCTGAGAAGTCCATTATATTCCGTATTTCCCTTCAGATGTCGAATTCTTCATAATCCAGTCAAACACTAGAAGGAAGAGGAATGGGGAGAGTAGACAGCCTTGTCTGACTCCGGTCCTTACTGGAAATGCATCTGTCAGCTGTCCTCCATGCACCACTTTGCACTGTAGTCCGTCGTATGAGTTTCGGATATTGTTGACAATCTTTTCAGGAACTCCATAGTGTCGAAGAAGTTTCCATAATGTTCTCCTGTCCACGCTGTCAAACGCCTTCTCATAGTCAATGAAGTTGACATATAGTGATGAGTTCCACTCAACTGATTGTTCAACGATGATCCGTAGTGTCTCAATCTGGTATGTGCACGACCTATCCTTACGGAATCCAGCCTGTTGATCCCTAAGTTCGGCGTCTACTGCGTCTTTCATCCGATTCAGCAGCATTCTGTTGAAAACTTTTCCTGGTACTGATAACAAACTGATGCCTCTATAGTTTTCACATTTGCTCAAATCTCCTTTCTTTGGTATCTTGATGAGATATCCTTCTTTCCAGTCCATCGGCACTTGTTCCTCTTCCCAAATCTTCTTGAATAGAAGGTGAAGCATATTTACAGTTATTTCAATGTCTGACTTCAGTGCTTCTGCTGGTATATTGTCAGGTCCTACCGCCTTCCCACATTTGATTTGTCTGATGGCCATCTTGACTTCTTCGATCGTTGGTGGAGTGACATCTATAGGAAGGTCGGTGTGTGCTGCTTCGATGTTCGGTGGATTCAATGGGGCTGGTTTATTCAGCAGTTCCTCGAAGTATTCCGCCCATGTTTTCCTCTGTTCTTGAATCTCAGTGATTGTCTTCCCTTCTTTGTCCTTGGCTGGTCTCTCTTGTTTACTATATCTCCCCGCCAATTTCTTCGTTGTATCATATATTTGCCTCATATTCCCTTCTCTTGCAGCTTTTTCTGTCGTCGTTGCTAGTTCTCCCATGTACTTCCGCTTGTCGGCTTTAATGCTTTTCTTCACTTCCCTGTTTGCTTCTGCGTAGTCTGC
Source organism: Schistosoma mansoni (assembly GCF_000237925.1). Taxonomy (NCBI): domain Eukaryota; kingdom Metazoa; phylum Platyhelminthes; class Trematoda; order Strigeidida; family Schistosomatidae; genus Schistosoma; species Schistosoma mansoni. The sequence continues at coordinate 49,054,481 of NC_031495.1, read as the reverse complement.
TTGTGCTTTGACTTTCTCTGCTCGTGTTCGGCTGTTGTTAATTGCTAGTTTCTTGTTCTTCCTTTCTTGAATCTTGTCCAGGGTTGCCAAAGAGATCCATTCCTTATGATGATGCTTCTTAGGACCAAGAACCTCCTGACACGTTGAAGTCAGTGCTTCTTTAATCCCTTTCCAGTTGTCCACCGAAGTAGTTTCTTGTTCATTCAGTAGATCCTGTAGAGCTTGGAACCTGTTGTTGAGAGTTATCTTGAATTCGTAGAGCTTGTCAATATCTCGAAGGAAGGCTGTATTGAACCTTTGTAGTGCTGTTTGTCCAGTTTTCCAGTGTTTCTTTAGCTTCAGTCTCATCTTGGCCACAACCAGGTGGTGATCTGAAGCCATGTCTGCTCCTCTCCGGGTTCTCACATCTTCCATTGACCTTCGGAATTTTTTGTTGATACAGATGTGATCTATCTGGTTCTCTATGGTTTGGTCCGGTGAGATCCATGTAGCTTTGTGTATGCGCTTGTGTGGGAATATTGTGCCGCCTATAACCAATTTGTTGAATGCACATAGGTTTGCAAGTCTCTCCCCATTTTCATTTCTCTCTCCTAATCCATGTAGTCCAATTGCATCTTCATATCCTGTGTTGTCCACTCCAACTTTAGCATTTAGATTTCCCATCAGGATGGTGAGGTCCTTTCGTGAGCACTTCTCTATAATTGATTGCAGCCTTTCATAGAACTGATCTTTATCATCGTCGTTGCTATCATTGGTGGGTGCATAACATTGGATAACGTTCATTGTGATCCCTTGCTTCTTTGTTCTGAATGATGCTTTGATTATCCTGGGTCCATGAGATTCCCATCTCACAAGTGCATTTCGTGCTTTTTTGGACAGAATTAGAGCAACTCCCTGAGTGTGTGGAGCATTTTCCCCTTCGTGACCGGAGTACAGCAGCATCTCTCCTGCACCTAGCCTTTGTTGTCCAGTTTGTGTCCAGTGAGTTTCGCTGATTCCGAGTACTGCCAAGTTGTATCTCCTCATTTCCATTGCTATTTGACTGGTCTTTCCTGTCTCCCACATTGTCCGGAGGTTCCATGTACCTATAAAGAGTGTTGCCCTGGTTGTTAGAAGGTGCATCGGTCTCGTGACTTCCAAAGAATTTCGGCTTTCATCATGAGACGTCATAATTATTCCTTCAACTCCCAGGGCAGAGTTTAAATGGTTTGAATTATTTTTTCTGGTTAGCGTTTTTTTAGCGAGTTAGCTTTTCTATGGAATGGGGTCGCTAACCCCATGCCCAACCCTCCTCCTTTACCCGGGCTTGGGACCGGCAGTAACTCTAGGAGAGCTACAGGCGGAGTTTGACAACCCTTTGCTTTTAAAGAATTATTGATATGATGGTTTATGTATAATCGACATGGTTTTTGTTAAACTCGTCATGATCTTTGTCGACGTGGTTTGGGTTTAGTTCTCAGAGCCATTTATTTCCATATAACTCTCCTATTTGAATTACCTAACATATCTAACATCATATCAGAGTTTCCATAGGCTAGAAATGACAAATTAACAGAAAATAATTGAAATAAAACTGGTCATGGGATGCTAATTACGCAGTTAACAAACTAAATAAATAAAATTGACGTCTAACTCTCAGGCCTACTTATAACCTGTCATTTAGTCTCCTAACGAAATATTGTAAAATGTTTACTTCATAAAACAAACGATATTTCAGCATACCTGAAGTTTTCTTAATTTAATTGGATTGACAGACAATAGATAAGGTGATATTGTACATTTGGAAATAATTTTCGAACAATATTTCATATGAAAGAATAATCTCTCTTTTATGGTTCGGAATAGAAATATGGGCAGTAACTCTATGTATAGTGGCGTTCAACTCTTTCTCTCCCAGTAGTTGCTGCTGTCTATAAATAGAATTGTCCAAATTTAGGTGACTAATTACTTTATTATCATGGTGTATGCTACTTATGTTAACAGATATAAGTAGTATGTAGATGCAATCAGAAGTGAAACTCTCCTCAGAAGAAGACTGAAATGAAGAAAACAAGAAGAGAAACAGAGAGAAATTGTAATAACAACAGAGTTGAAAGAATCATAAAGGATGTCTATTTATCTATCTATATATTAGTTATGGAGTTAGAGGCAAGAAAATTCAGTGAAAGACTAGTGAAAGATTTATCTTTCGTTTATTGAATATTCATCGCGGTAAGAATGATTAATTTAGATGAAAGATATATTAGGAGTAAGACAACCATTAATTTATTTCATCGGTGATAAATAGCTTTAGTGAAATCTTAGACAGGAAAATATGCGTATACATGCTACGTCATATAAAAAGTATTTATTAAAATACTAATGTTAACATCTTGTTAAACCTAACGTTTGAATTTTTAAAAATCCTAAACTGATATCACAAGTAGTTTGTTTGTGGAGATTTTTAGTAATTTTTATATATAGTTGAAATCACAAGTTAATAGAAGCTAGACCATTATGGAAAACCCGGAAGCACTGGACGGCCGTTTCGTCCTATTGTAGGACTCCCACCTCGCGAGATTCGAACCCGGGATCTATCAGTCTCGCGCGCAATAGGACGAGACGGCCGTCCAGTGCTTTCAGGTTTTCTATGGTGGTCTAGCTTCGATTGACTTATGATTTCAACTATATATGATATCAAAAGTGTTTAACTAGAATAAAACAACTATGCAAAATGTTTCCATGACTTCGAATAATTCTCTAATTATCTCCATAGGGATATTGGCAATCGTGGAATTTTTTATGGCTTTTAATAACAAATTAGTCTTAATCACACGATCATTGAACACCAAGAAGCACAGAATAACTTCTTTGTCCTATCATAGGACTTCTCTCTGATGACAGTCATGGGAACGTATTGATGAGGGATTCACATACTAGGATTAAACAACTGTACAGTGCTTCTTGGTATTCAATAGTTGCTTATTTATTACTAGACGGTTATATAAACTACTCTCGCTATGAAAATTCCTCACCAATCTCCCATGTTAGTTGTAAAACAGTTTTAGAGATAGAACAAACGTATTTGTATAACGGAAATCGGTTTCCAGTTGCTTGATAAAAAGGTATGAACAGTGATATAGGAAGTAATCAAATCACATGTTTAATCAATTTCATTAAATGTTAACAAATCCATTACAATATTCATCATATTTCATCTTTTTCTACACATGTAGGAAGATCGTTACCATCAGTCGATAGTAGGTCATTACTGTTGTGGAGATTTCTTTGTTCTACCACTTGACAGATATGGTATACTTAACAAAAACTTTACAATATATAATGGCTATAATTCATTTTACAACTAACAGATGTACATTCGACAAACACATCCAACAATTAAATTGGCAAACAATGTAAACAATCAAATCTTTTCTAATGTGGAATAGGTAATCAATCAATCGATGACAATGACATGCTTTCAGGGAGGAATTCAACTTATTAAAAATTAATAAATTCGTTGAAAAGAGATCCTGTCGCTGAACTTCGTGTTTTTAATGTTTAAATGGGAATTATATGTCGATTGTTTAAAATTATTCCAAATCACTCACTAACTTTTGAAATCTTAATATAACAATCTGAATCCAACTAATTCGAGAATTATTCACCTCTAAATCACTTACATAAAATATTAGGGAGATAAATGTATATGATAAGTTTGAAATGGTGAGTTGGTGAAGAAGACTAACAGTTCAGAAGAATGATTCTAATGATGTGTTGTTTAGGTTTAGTTGTTTAATTGCCAATGCTTCATGATTAAACATCTCAACAATATACACACACCAATGAATATACGAAATTAAGCCACAGAATTTGAGATGTGAATGTTATATTTTAGATCAATAAACAGGATATTTTATAGTTACCCAATTTCAACTTCAATCATTCAATGATATCGAACAATTCATTATTTAAAACTACCAGTGATTTGAATGCAGAAACTACGTCTGATTTTATTCAATCAACAGATTTTTTTCCACTACAGACAGAAATTACAAAAGATTAAAGGAAAAAAAATAGTCGATATTTTTTTACCATTAAATTGACTACATTCCATTTTTCATTTATGACTTGATAAATTTGAATAAAAGTAGTGACTAAAACAAAAACAAACAATATCACTATAGACAGAAAAAAAGCAATAGGTAATAGGTGAGCATGTGGAATACAACTCCAGTTTTTGTTCACTATAGCTGTTAGTAAATAACCGACAAGTAAATTAAATATTAATGATAAATCATTCACATAGTAACATATATATATATGTTGTCATGTATCTATTTGTATGTGTGTGTATGGATATATATACCTCATTGAATCTTTACGTAAAGATAAATACAAATGGGAATGGTATATTTGATTTCTATGGTTGATGATGATGATTATGCCATTTATTTTTAAACTAACAAAATGGTGCTTACTATAATAGTCGCCTTTTTTAAATCAATGTCAATAAAATTATCATAATGAAGTTGAATGTTCACTAATTCATTTTACTGTTTTCTTTTATTTGTTTTTCAATCAATGATTACTGAAACTGTTTCAAAGGATAATAATGATAGTCAATAAAGGGTTTACATGTATAACATTTTTAGTACAATATTATGCTATTTGTATATTTTAAAATTAAGTTATCATTTATAACTCGGTAGTCAATGCTTTGCCATAGTTGATAAAGATGTTTAGCGAGATAAAAATTAAATAGGATTAAAAACAATGATTCGTAGATGAATGTAAACTCAACAGGTTTATTCTTTGTTAATACTTTTACATCCATTGATATATTTTTTCCTTTTGATAGAGAAGACATGTTCAGTTTGTAATTGTAAGCAAAGATGGGTAGTGGCTAGCAGTGGAATCCAGGACGCGCGTTTCGTCCTATTTGAGACTCGTCAGCTGGATGTACCGGCATCTCAGAGGCAATACGCACAGTATGCACATATGCCAATTAGGGACTGACCAGTTGCAGTCCTAACACATCGATGGGAAGATTTAAACAAACAATACCAAATGTTATCAGTTTGTAAATGTTTTAACCACAGATATCAATTATAGTGATTATAATGTAACTTAATATATCTGAGACATTATAATTTAGCTATTCGAGTTGCACAATGGGTGTGGAGCTGGCAGTCTAGGGTTTGAACTATATATGGATCATCAGTTTTCTCAAGATTCCAGGTACGTCTTATTGATGAATACCAGTTAACACGAAGTCTGAGTTCGAAATTTCCTATCAACTACATCCAACCACCTAAAATCTAATCAACTTTTTTAAAGATTATTGAATAATAAAATTGTACTTAAGAAAATTATGCATAGAAACAAAATATTTTTGTAATATAATTATAGACTTTGATTACTTAAAATTGTTTATTGATTGCAAAATAGAAAAATATGTTGTTAAAAATAAAAGATATAAACAATTCTATCATTTCCCCTTGAAAGGAATTCAGTTTGTTTATACGAACGATTGGTTTTGTTCATAGATTGTTTTCAAGCAATCGAAAATGACCATCATGTTTTTTTTATTATTTTGACGAGACTGTGTTTTCTGAGCCATATGAATTATGAAAAATATGTTTTTTTCCCTTAATAAAAAAAGTATCACTTATGATTACTGAAAGTAAAATACATATTTTGCATAACTTAGTTGGTCAACTAGATGACATTCTACTTTATGATTGTAGATTTCCCGTTCCTGATTACTATCTATTGATCTGTTAAAATTCATAATCGATGGGAATATATTTTCTCGATAAAAAGGAACTAGACATAACATTTGTTAAAATGCTATAATTACTAGACTGCCCACTCAATCGGTTAAAACTGTTAATCAGTCCGTATGATAAAATTTTGTAGTAGATATCAGTAGGGTTTCGGGAGACATAAAATTAAACATATCTAGGAATCTTCAAATTTTTAATTTGTATCTCTAGAAATCTTGTTCTCACTAAGACTTGAACCCAGGGCAAACAGTTTTAAAACAAAATATATCAGGAGTATTCACGACTGTCCAGCGATAATTAATTGTTTAATATAAATAAATATATGGATTAAACGAATAATATTCTATTCAATGAATTACAACCACGTTCTATGGTGATACAGCGCAAATAATGATCCAAAAGAATGGCTAGGTTAAAGACAAATAATCGTTTAAAAATTACTAAATGACTTCAGGATTTGATGGTGGCTAGCAGTGGAATCCAAGATGTACGTTTCGTTCTATTTGAAACTTGTCAGTTGAACTCCACTAATAGCCACTATCCATCTCTACTTATAGTGCTTGTGACTTAAGGTAATATCGGGGCAATTAGCATGGGATTGACATATTCTGATAAGAGACTGATCAACTGCAGTCCTAAATGTCAATGAGGAGATTCAAACAACCAACACAAATGGATTGAGTTCAGGATTGTTAGTGAAATAAAATAAAACAATTTATATTGAAGTGATTAGTATGTAACGTTAGTTTCAAAAAGTTCTTATATCAATACAAATTATTAGATTAATGGTTAGAGCAAATATAGATAACAGGATAAGAGAGAAATATTATTTCAATCACAAATCATACCAAGTAATAGAAATTCTGTAGAAGGTAATAAAGACAGGCGAATCCCGATTAAGTTCTTTGTGTGTTTTCAGATTAATCATCATCACCATCATCATCATCATCATCATCATCATCATCATCATCATCATCATCATCATCATCATCATCATCATCATCATCATCATCATCATCATCATCATCATCATCATCATCATCATCATCATCATCATCATCATCACCATCATCATCATCATCATCATCATCATCATCATCATCATCATCATCATCATCATCATCATCATCATCATCATCATCATCATCATCATCATCATCATCATCATCATCATCATCATCATCATCATCATCATCATCATAAAAATTCAAAGAGAAAAACTATATACAAGTTAGTTACATTAAGTTATTTTATAATTAAGGTGAATATTAACTCATACCATTAGAAGATTAATTTGAATTTATGATTTGTAAAATCTGGCAACAACAAAAAAATTATCGACAAAAATATTTTTCCTTTAGCTCATAAATTTTAATAAAATGAAAAATTGTAAACAGGGTTTAATGTAAATTGGAATGTTCGATTATTAATTACAAGGTTGAATTGATAGAAATCATATAACTAAATGAAATCATTAAAGTAGGCTGGGAATAAACTTCACGTTTCCAAGTCATCTAAGTTTAATGTAATCAGTAATTGAGGTTTGGTCATTTAATTATAGATATTTTGGAATAATTTCTATTATAGAAATAATTGCAGGTATGTATTTTACTATGTTGTGATTTTTCTTCCATCATAACTGATTGCCCTACACTTGACACATCCGTAGCATAATGTAGTGGTTTTTTCGTCGTAGGAAACTGTACATTTTTCACATAAGCCAGCAAAAATTACAGATAAACATGCACCCCATAATGTAAATAATAATAATAATAATAATAATGTAAATAATAATTTCTACTTCATTTTTGTTAGGTTCAAGGTCAAAGTTGAGAACGAGAATGGGATTTATACTCACCCGCGCTTGTTGCGTTCTGGGAATTGCTGATTTCTTAAGGCTAGATATGCTAATTGACATTGTGTACTATTTTGTCAGTAGAACCGATGACAAATTTCTCGAATTTATACTGTGACCAATGAACAACAACCACGGCATTGTTGTTGATTGGTCTTTGAAGCCGTTCTAACGTAGTAGCGAATTAGAAGACGCAGATAGAAGGTTGATTAGTTCTCTATCTCATCCAAGTCAATCACGACTAAAAATCTATATAATAATATTCCTAAAATATATAACCATATAGCACACTAAATAGGAAATCATACTTCAGTCTCAGTCATACCAAAAGTTGTGAAGGGCAGAGAAAACAGTATATAATGAATTAGGAATAACTAAGGGCTATTAAAATGTAGCAACAGCTGATAATTTCACTGGTTTGCAAGGTTGTTTTCCATGAGATGGAGTTGCTGACTCCATGCCAAATCCTCCTCCTTTACCCGTGCTTGCGACTGGCAGTAACCACAGAGAAGTTACGGTTGGAGAAGGAAAGCTGACAGGTGCGTTCCAAATGAGGACCGGTGTCAGATGAGGCTGCTTAATCTAACCCTTTTAAAAAAGTACAAATATTTATAATTAATTATCTAGGTAAGATACTGAATGTCTGTTGGTCGGATACTATCAGCAACAGCCTACTATGGGAGAGAACAAACCAGCTTCCAGCTGAGGAGGAAATTAGGAAAAGATACTGGAGGTAAATATGACATACACTATGTAAACCATCAAACTTCATCTCGAGGCAATCCCTAACTTGGAAACCTGAAGAGAAAAATAAAAGAGGAATACCAAGGAACACATTGCGTCGGGGATCGGAGGCAGATATCGAAAAGTTGAACCGCGACTGGAAGCAAGTAGAAAGAATTATCCAGGACAGAGTTGGATGGAGAATGTTGGTAGGTGACCCACGCTTCCCCACTGTGGGTAACAGGCGTAAGTAAGTAAGTAATAGGTGCATTAAAAGATTACGATAAGGCGAATGTATAAATGCAGAAATAAAGTTATCTGCTGACTATACAATTAAGATGTAAGTACTAGTATTCCAAAAAACAACATCTAAGGTTTCCACATTGCTGACATTCGCCTTGTTATAACAGTGTTGAAATCATTTGCGATAATCTAATCTATAATTTGTTATGATAATTTTATGAACCTATTTAACATATCTAGTTTTCATGGTGTATTTTCTGTGACTTACCTTCAGCACAACACAACCATCGTCTCAAAACCCACACACACATACACAATTAACCACTTCATATTTTACATGATTCATTAAAACAATCATTTTATTATCGTTACGATTATCATTTTCAATAACGTGTTTCAGTTTACATACTTTGGTCACAATTCATCATTAATCAAAAAACTGTTTTCATTAAATTATTTTAAAATATGATTTACAACATGATGGAATGTTATCAGAAATACGGTATTTGCATGGACTGTTATTATCATTATCTTCAAATGAATTGAGCATTATATAGAAATTTAATAAATATATTTTGCTATATCTCAATGAGTAGAAAAATTATGTTTCTGGCGTTTCGTGACGTAATGTAAGCGGCTTCTTCAGAGTAACCAAATAACCGGAATAAATTAACGCAAGTTCAAATAGTACAAAGGAAACAATTCAGAACATTTTACATTAAGTTACGAAACGTCAGAATTACAACTTTTCTACTCTTTTAGATATAAAAAAATATATTTATTATTTTAATTATCAGAAGGGGTTTTTGTGGAGATTTAGTATTTTTCATAGTTGGAAGCGTGAGTCAATTGAAGCTAGACCACCATGGAAAACCTGGAAGTTAGACATTAACACCATTGGATGCCAGCTCAGTGGTATATCGGTTAAGGGCTGTGGCTCGAGACTGGTAGGTCCTGGGTTCGAATCTCGCGAGTGCGGGTTCGCGGATGCACACCGCTGAGGAGTCCCATAATAGGACGAAACGGCCGTCCAGTGTTTCCAGGTTTTCGATGGTGGTCTAGCTTCAATTGACTCACTCTTTCAACCATGGAAAATATTTATTATTATTAAATTCATTTTGTATTGTTTGTTTGAATCTCCCCATCGATGTTTAGTATTGCTAATGATCAGTATCTTATTGGCATATGTGCATCCTATGCGGGTTGCCACGAAATTGGCTTTAGTCACACGCATTATAAGCGGAGATAAGGATGTCTGATAGTGGAATCCAAGACGTGCGTTCCGTCCTATTTTGGACTTGTCAGCTGAATGTACCTGCATCTCAGAGTTGATTTTCACACTCTGGGACTCAAACCCAGCACCATTCTCCCGAAATGCCTTTGCGTTATCCACTTAGCTACTCAGTCCTGATAACCACTATTATTATTACTTAAAAACGTATGCCAAAAATTTGATGTTTTGCAATAATTGGTCTTTGTTCGACTGAATCAAAGTTCAGCTGATAGATGCTCATAAGTGAATCATGGTTAGCTAAGATGACAATGTGGAAAAAAATGATTCAGAAGTAGCCATTCTATTTATTATTGTTATTAATATTTAAACTAGTATTACCTTCGTATTATTAACGATAATTTTTATATTATACAATCGATTATTGTTGATGCGTTCGGCTCAATAGAGTTTATCTGGTTTACTTTGGGGTTCATTTTAATTGATGCCTTTTTGGCTTGAATCGTTCTTTTATTCTAAATTGAGTAAGCTATGTTATGTTTTGCCGTTCAGTTTAGTCAGTGTCACATTCCTAAAGATTGACTAACCAGGTATGCAGAGTGAAGATATCAAGACTGCGTGGGAAGCTAAATGGCTATGAGCTGAATAATAATTATTTCAGCTCATAATTATTTATAATTTATCAAACAAATAAGAACATGTAGGCGGTAACGTTGATGAGAAAAATAATTTATGCACTCACAAACAATCTGATCAAACTGTGTGGCAATAAAATATGATCCGCCCTGCTATGACTGACATTAAAACAACACCTTAAAGGCTAAGCATCAATATTAATTCTCAGTAATGCAGGATAGTAACACTGGTTAACTGGAAATTTTATTTTTAACAAAAATCTGTGACGTGAAAGATTGATTTTCCTTAGTTGTTCAGACTGAGCAAAATAGTTTAGGGGAACATTTGATATAATATCAAGAGGTTCTCACTCAAACAATCAAACAACTCACCTGTGCTTAATAGTATTCTAAAAATAATATCAATGTAATTGTTCATTGGCTTTGTTATTGTACGAAACTACAAAGACTATGAAAGTAGAAACAATTATCAGTCAATGTAAAATACTATGAGATATATTTATCTTGAGTTCGTGGATGGCCAATGCCTCAGCAGTGCATAAAATATTGATTAAACTTCCTTGGCCCTGATATATTTATCTATTCTTGATAACCTGTAAACGAATATAATAGACATTATCATATAGAAGTTAACTATGTGGAAAAAGTATTTTAATTGCCCTGTGCTATGTTCACATATATTGAAGTAAATATGATAACAGTATTATTTTAAAGTTATTCGAGCCAATAAGAATCCTTCATATCCAACAAACAGGTTGCTTTCTAATATTTTATCGTTCATCATATTAAAAATATCTTAAAACGATATTACAATTAAAAGCTGAGATGGATGGTGGCTAGCAGTGGAATCCAAGATGTATGTTTCGTTCTATTTGAAACTTGTCAGTTGAATTCCATTAATAGCTACCATCCATCTCTACTTATAGTGCTTGTGACTTAAGGTAACATCGGGACAATTCGTACAGGATTGACATATTCTGATAAGAGACTGATCAACTGCAGTCCTAAATGTCAATGAGGAGATTCAAACAACCGATATAAGATAAGGTATTGAAATCTCTTTGAATTTTGTAAAACATAATTTTACAGATAAAATATTGTTCACCTATCTACCATTCATAGCATTCTTATGGTGTGAACATTTTTAAGGAATGTGTTGTTTCCCACTTCTCTTTTTCGTTCTGAAATTTTCTTACTTCCAGGGTTGTTTTCGATCGTATTTTTATAAGAAAGTAAGTTGACATTACATAGAAATATATTTTTTATCCATAAATTTTACCATTGAAAAGGTTACTTAATGTCAACGAACATATACCTTATTAATGCTTTCATTATATATATATATATATATATATATATATATATATATATATATATATATATATATATATATATATACGGACTTCGGATAGTTAGTTTTATGTCTGTAGCAGTGGCTATTAATTCAGTGGAGTAGGCAGATAGTCACTGTATTAGTACTTGGTGAAAATTGAGACGTCCTTCCCTGAATTGGATGAGTAATCTGGTCTACTTTACGTGAATATCAAACAGAGTACACAACAATAATAATAATAAAAATTCATTTTGACAGTTTTTGTCTGACAAAACAAAATTCATTTTATAAATGATTTAACTCTAGAGAAAATGATGTAGAAAAGTGTCATTTAACTGTGTCCCGGTATTTTGTTTCTACCCGTTTCAATGATCAAAGTAATGGTTTATCTCGTTGGTCGTACCATTTCAGATGAAATAAATGCATCAAAATAGTATAATTTACGAATCTGAAAATCAAATCTACTTCTTTAATCGACTGTAGGTTTTCTTCAGTGTAAACAGGACTTCTTGAGACTAAAAACTCTTTATTTAACTGTTTAATACAATTAGAAGTATTGTCGTGGTTTTCCTAGTCCCTCCCTTAAGATTAAATGTGCAGATCTAATTACTGATACTGAGTCATCAAAAAACGATAGCCTATTTTGAACGAGTAGTAATATTTCCAATTATTCTCTAAATTAGTATATATCATTATTTCAGTAAGAAAATTTGGAATTATAGAATACTCATTTGATTGACTTTTGTCTCTGACTATCAGCATTTTTCTCTTGTTTCATCATTGTCACTAGCTTTTTTAATTACATTGCTAAACGTATAGGTTTCTCGCAAGCTCCTTTTATCCTTCAGGGAGTTTTAACGGTGTGAATAAGTGTACTAATGCTTTTTTGTGCATTTGAAACCCCTATAGAAATTGCAATGTCGATTTTTCATCGTGTTCAGACTTTGGTAAATCAATCAATAATTTGAGTTAGCTGAAAAACTCCCTTGGAATGAATGTATAATGTAATTTAAGGGCACATGCAGAAAATTCAAATGTCATGAAATGTTTGCAGAGATTAAGTTTTGGAGTGAATCAGAATTAAATGATCCAAAAGAGTTTGGGTGCATCACACCTACTAACTGGACGATTTTATTATACTCTATGAAATTAAATTTTAGCAAGTCTCTTTGATATAATAAAAAAGATTTTTAATTTAAAAGTATAGTTTTGGTAAAGTTGCATTCTCTGAACTGAGCGTTTTGAATGGTGAAGCTTTTGCTATCTTCTGAAACAACATCATCGACACGAACTTGAGGAATATTTCTGAATGAGGTGTGGTGAACAAGATGTTGATTATTTAATCCGTTGATTTGTGAAGCTAAATATAAACTGACCGGGATAATTTTCACAGATCACCTAATTAATCAAGTACTGACAACTTCCTTGGAGATATATTTCCCTAGGCTTCACTGTGTACCCATAAGCTGTGGAGCCATTGATATAGGAAATGAATCGGCTATTCAATAATGACATTTATTGATGACCATATAATATTGTCACAAATTGATTGAAGTCTCAAATGTAAACAATTAAATTTTGATCCAACAGTTTAAAGATCTCTATAAGACCTAAAAGTTCTATTATCAGTTTACAGTTTTTAGTAAGTCTCTAGCTAATATCAATTTATGTGGAAATGTAGATTGAAATTAAGCGATTCATCGAGTTAAGTTCAATGCATATCAATCAATTTATAGTATCTATAAATATACATAAGTTCTAAGCAATGCTCATTCATCATTCAATTCAGTTTTTATGTTTATTTTGTCTAGTTAGTTGATAAGGTGTTTAAAGTTTAAATTAATAAATAAATCGGTTCTCAGATCATAATATATCATTATTATAAGCCAAGATGGATAGTGGCTAGCAGTACAATCCAGGACGCGCATTTCGTCCTGTTTTTTGGACTTCTCAGCTGAATGTAACTGCATCTCAGAGTTGATGTTCATTCTCTGGGACTCAAACCCAGCACCATTCTCCTCAAACGTCATCGCGTTATCCACTCAGCTACTGAGTCCTGATAGTCACTTGCTTGTGCAATGGGGTGAAGTTTAAATTCACATGGTGTTGCTTACTTGTATCTTCCAATTGTTATTTAGGACTGCAACTGGTCAGTCTCTTATTGGCATATGTGCATACCGTGCGGACTGCCTCGATGTTGCCTAAAGTCACAAGCTTTATAAGCAATGCTGGATAGTGGCTAGCAGTGGAATCCAGGACGAGCGTTTTGTCTTATTTGGGGCTCGTCAGCTGGAATTAAAGCTATATCGAGGCAATACGCACAATATGCACATATGCTAATAAGAGACTGATCAATTGTAGTCCTAAACATTAATGAGATTCAAACAATCAATACCAAGTGAATTCAATAGTATCAAATGAAAATAACTCATAAATTAATATTCGTCTATTAAACCCTTACTATTGTCAAATATAAAGGTATTGATAATAACTTTGTTCTCTTAACAATAAAAAACTATACTATCTGCCGTTATTTACTAAGATTGTTTTGATGTGGATTTCATTCAATTTACAGGACAATAAAAACAAAACACACACGTAGTATTGAATATCATTACTATCCTTTTACTATGAAACATCTTAGCAACGGATAACTGAACCTATGACCTCATTGTATTACATTATAAAGTAATAATACTAACAAAGCATTAATATCTGTACTAATTTAGATTTGTACTTCGAAAGTTTGTTTGTAGAAAATAGGCATTTATGTACCATTATATGCTAATTTACTATTTTCATAGTTGAATCCGTGAGTCAATTGAAGCTAGACCACCAATTGACTCAACTATGAAAATACTGAATCTCCACAAAACCCCTTTTGATAATTCATTATTCTGAAAGCTTCAAGGAGAGATTGATAACAAATTTAGGAATTGTTCAATTAGATTATCTATACGTTTTTTTGAAATCTCCGAAGGATTCTAATTAATCCAAGTATATTTGGTATTTTTTCGAAGTTTGTAGAAAAAAAAAATTTTCGGGGCACTCTAGACAAGTCATATCTCGAGTAGATACTGTTTTTTTGATATCATAACAATCTTGCTATCATCAATGAATTATTATCTTCATTCAATGTATAGAAATATCTTAATGAAATTGTCTTGTACTTCAGTAATCTCATTATGATCTCCATAAATTGGTCACCTCGAAATTTTAGTGTTGACTACCATTTGACATAAATTTGATCCACTATCGCATAAAGTCTATTTCGCTTAACATTAAAACAAATTTATTGAACCATATATTGTTTGTTTAACATTATGATATTTAAATAGTTGAGATCATGAATCAATTGAAGCTAGACTACCATGGAAAACCTGGAAACACTGGACGGCCATTTCGTCCTATTATGGGACTCCTCAGCAATGCGCTTCGATTGATTCATGATCTCAAGTATGAAAATAACTATAATATCTACAAAACCCCTTCTGATATTAATCAACATATGTTCACTAGTGACTGGTTTCAAGAGGTATTTCCTGGAGTCCTAGTGAGAAGCAGTGACCAGTGGAGTTTAACCAGGTCTGTTGTGAGATAGTAACTCAGTGAAGACAATGGTGGATGTGTCGCTGAATTTCGTGGATCGGTTGACGTTAGACATTAACACCGATGGATGCCGGCTTAGTGGTCTAGAGCTTAAGCGCTCGCGCGCGAGACTGATAGGTCCTGGGTTTTAATCTCGTGAGGCAGGATCGTGGATGCGCACTGCTGAGGAGTTTCACAATAGGACGAGACGGCCGTCCAGTGCTTCCAGGTTTTCCATGGTGATCTAGCTTCAATTGATTCATGATCTCAACTATTAAAATTACTATAATATCCACAAAGCCACTTCTGATAGTGTTTCAAAATCCTGTTGGCAATTCATTTCTAATAAATATACTGTTTAATGAATCCAAACAACGACAAACGCAATAATGTCAAAAAACTCATGATCACTTATTTATAAATATTTTGTGCATTAAGCAAATAGATTTTTGTCTTATTTTTTAAAAAAAAGGGATATTGTCAATAAAAGTCAACTAAAGAATTTGATTACATGTGTGCAAAACTTTCGAAAGATAGTTTTGTGACCAATTACATTGATGTTAATACATTATTGTTAATTTATTTTCTACATTCTATTGGACAAATTTGTATATGATGCGATCGATAATTTGTCGTGATAATAGTCTTTTAGACACATTTTTTCTTATCTTAACTTCTTTTTTATTACATATAGGACAATCGGAATGATGAAATACCATAACGAGATAATAGATTTTGTGGTTTGACAGAATATAATTAGTTACACTATGTTAAAAGGCTGTTAGTAGTTGGCAAGAATCCTTGGGATTAGGTTTTGTGTTAGTTAGCACTCGTTAGAAAGGTTTCCCCTCAATATTGTAGAAACGTTCTATTGATAAATTCCGGTTAAAACGAAACCTAAGTCCAGAGTTTCCTTCCAGCTATCACCAACCGATCAACATAGAAACATTATATACGAGATGCCGAGTTACTAAGACTAGTGGTCGTCGTATTACCTAATCGATAGAATTCAAACAACATTGAAGATTAGACAAATATATCATTAACCAATACACAGTGATCAAAGAGTGTAGATAGTCACAATACTTGTTCCAAAGCTATCAAAATATATTCTAGAATTTATCAGTTCTGCATTTAACACTAACGTTCAGAAGTAAATTTGTAGAAAGTGTTCATTTTGAAGAAAGTTTTGATTCGATACTGACATCAGATGAATAACCAACGGAAACCAAGAAAAACACCTAAAAGCACTATTGTTTTAGTTCACAACCCCATAGATCCGCACTCTTACGATTATATAATATGACAATGGTAAGATGCTCCGAGCATCTCGATCAGTGCAATAGGTTTGAACCACTCAGTTGAAATAAAAGGGTACATATGTCCAAACTTTATAAATATACAACCTTGTGCAAAATTTACTCAATGATAGCTGTATCAGTTTCATCATGGTTAAACTTGAGAAGCCATAACTCGCCAAACTTCGATACTGACCCTTGAGTTAAGTCCCCATTAAGCACATTATTAGTGAGCATGAGAGTTTTTGAAGATTACTGGATAATTCTTAGAATGATATCAATTCCAAACACAACATAGTCAAGAAATTAGTTCAAAAACGATTCTAATAATCTTGACATACTGTACTTATGATAACTTCACTAAATGAAAATCATAATCATGACTAAAATAATTTTGACTACTTATTCAATAGCAAGTAGTCAGAAGTTAATTAAATTAGAGGCAATATATTCAAGACAAACATTTCCATTTTTGTATTTGGATAGTACCTTGAGAAGCTGAGAATAATAACGAGACTGATTTTTTTCTACATATACCTGAATACTACCCTAGATTACTTATTGATATTTTATATCTATTGATGACAAGCAGTGAGATCAGGGATATTTATCCCATCCACCTTGACACTTATCATTAACATGTTCCAACATTTGCGTTGGTCTTTTATAGGGGCTCTTTCATTTTTCTACAATACCAATCTGGTGCACAATTTCCTGATGAACAGCTTAGTCTGTATTCGGAGTGGAAGTCAACAGTTAAATGGCAATTACGTTACATAGAGTTGATTATTTTAGCTCACAGACAACTTCATTTGCTTTCTATCTGGTAATTCTTTGTTCATTTCTTACGAAAATATACTTCTTTACACCGATAAAAGTAGGCTTGAATAAACAGAATTTGTTTAGATAACTGGGATTTGAACAAATTCAATCAGTTAAGCGGAATAAAACTTTGGATTGGACGTAGATGAAATAACTAACCAATTACTGGAAAAAATAGAAAATCAAATCAATCACTTTTTCATCAAGAAGCTGTATTGTGGAATTAATTTTTGTAATAATGCTTATCAATACTGAATAGCATTTCAGTAGTTTATTTTTAATCGGGGATTAAAATAACTTTAGTCAATCCAATGGAATCGCCAATCCGTAAGTATCACATTCCCGAAATATCACTTGATTATGTTACTTATGAGTAACCGCTTTTTATTGACTAATTTAGTTATTATTCGTCTAGCTAAATTGAGTCTTGTTCCTCTTCTTTATTAGGACTAATGTTGATTAACAGTATAGACGTTTATGGAAATTATTATTGTTTTTGATATCACTAACCTATCTTAGTTAAACATCTTCATACCGGACAAATTTAACCAGTGAAGTTCAACCATGTCGCGTTTGAGATAACTACCCGATGGAGACAATGAAAGATGGTCTTACAATATCATGAATTGATTATAGTAAATGTGTACATTGCTGGATTCCAACTCAGTGATCTAAAGATTAGGCTTTCTCAGAGAAACCAGAAGGCCCTGAGCTGGATCCCAGGTAGGGTCGTGGATACGCAATGATAAGGAGTCTTCTATAAGAACGAAACAGCGGTTCAGTGCTTTTTGGTTTTCAGTCGATATTCAACAACATCGAATAATTACATCCAAATGGCTGTGTAAATGTAGACATTTTTTATCATATCTAATTTTGGGTGGTTGATAATAACATTTATTTCCTATAATTTAATAAAGATTTGATCAGAATGATATAAGCTCATTTTATCTCACTTCATCAACTGCCTACAACCCATAATATTTCATAACCAAAATCACCATATAGTTGGCATACTGATAAAGATGAAATTGGTTAGATGTGAATAGGTATCACCATAGCGGAGCGGCGATTGGAATAGAAGTAATTAAATTGAAGAAATTCAAAACAAATATTACAAAGAAATGTTATGTCCAAGAGAAGACTCTAGAATATCAAACATAGTAACATGTGATCGTCGAGCTAAAAATATTAATTAATTATTCGATAAAGTAGCCAAACACATATTAATGGTAATTAAGAATAACATGAATTTGAATCAGTTAGTTAAATGCAGTAGGTTAGTTTTATGATAATTTTGATTTTCAAATGTTATGGGTTCTAAGCAACTGACGAAAAAAAAAATTCACGTTATTCTGTTCAAATTTTGAAAGTTATTATTTTATGATTTGAAGTTATAAAACTATCTCAATTGTTACTGTATCACATCAATACATGAATATCGGTGTGTTCGATTTATCATCAGGTGGTAGATAATGCTATAGAATTGCTGATTGTTTAGTCCTATGATAAGATAAATTGACTGACGTTGAAATGTCAACTATTAGACACGATGTAGATGATTTATTTGAGTAGATCACATATTTTAATGGTTTGGTTGAAACATTCTCTAGATCTAGTAGTATTTTTATAGGGATTCGAAGGAAGTTGTTGATAATATTCATTCAGAGGATTAAAAGTTTATATTAGCCTAAATAGTTAATTTTTCATATTTCAAAAATTAATACTATAGTGAAAGAAGATAGTAGTAGTTGAATACATTTTGTATAGTTTGGGATTCTTATTCCATGAACACTATTATTTCGAAGTTGTTAAAGATCCAATTGGGGTCAGTATTCATATTGTTTTGCTGATCAACAATACGATGATACTAAAATTTTCTAAAACTTTTGTTAATGTGATCTATAAAATTATTAATGTCCAATGCCTTCATCTGTGTATCCTTACAATAAATCTGCAACAGATTAAGGATATCAATACTGAACATGTATCTAATGAATTTTGATCAAGCTGTGAACTAGAATCTTATACAAATGTAAAACAAAAAATTATCATTGATAATCAGTATCTCACTTTACATTCTAGCAGTTGACAGTAAATAATGTTATTGGGAAGTAAAAAAAAGAGTATTGTAAGAAAACAACATGTTACTTAAGTGGTTTTGTTAAGATGACATAATATTCAAGAGTATATTTGAACATGTTTATTCCGGTTAGCGTTTTTAGCAAGGTTGGTGTCTATGGAATGGGGTTGCTGATTCCATGCGCAACCTTGTTTCTTTATTCGTGATTGAGACTGGCAATAACACTAGAAGAATTACAGTTGGAGAAGGACAGTTGACAGATGCATTCCAAGTGAGGACCGGTGTCAGACAAGGCTGCTTACTCTATTTCTTATGGTGGTTGACAGGTTCATGAAGACCTCCACATCTGAGAGGAAGCATGGATTACAATGTGTAGCCTGGATACAACTAGACGATTTGGACTTCACAGATCACCTAGTTCTTCTATTTCATACACATCAACAAATGCAGGTGACTACAAGTAATGTAGCAGCTGCTTCTGGATCAGTAAGCCTAAAGATACACAAGGGAAAAAGCAATATATTAAACTACAACGCAGAGAACATCAACTCAATCACACTTGATGGAGAAGCTCTTTCAGCCGTAGACATGTATGACCTTAAAATTTCATCACTACGAACGAACCACTCAATTAATGAATGACTAACTTACTCATAAAATTCTTTAACATAACCTTCATGTAAGACTTGTAAGTGTAAATTGTCAATAAAACATAACTTAAACTAAAATTATTGTGTCGTCACCAGTTTCTTTTAAATGATTCTTCCGTTAACATTACTTCTTGTTGATAATTATTTTCAGGGAAAAAATTAATCAGTCACATTTATGAAACTGTCTGACTCTTAAGGACAGATCCAATGAAAAAGTAAAAATGTTTTTCTACCTATAATAAACACTTATTTTCTGTGATATATGGTTTTTCTAAGGTTTCATTCATCTTCAATTAAATTCTATTTTCAGAATTGGGGTTTGTGGAAATTAGTAGTAGTAGTAGTGGCCGCGACCATTGGAATTCAATCTGTGTCAGGTAGAGACAAGTATCTACATCAGACAATGGGCGAAGGTTTGGGAAAGATCATGGATCGATCAAAGTTAGACATTGGATGTCGGTCCAGTAGTCTAGAGGTTAAGCGTTCGCTCACGAGGCTGAAGGTCCTAGGTTCGGATCCCATGTACGGAATCGTGGATGTACATTACTGAGTCGTTCCGTAATGGGACTAGACGGTCATCCAGATCTTCAATTGTAGTCTAGGTTAGATCGATTCATGAATTCAACATTTATCGATTATAGTCTAATAAATAAATTTTAAAAAAAAGAAATTGGCACGTAACATAGAATAATTAATTGAATTTTTTTTTGGAAAATAAATCATTAATAACTTAGTAATAAATATGGATTACTCTTTTGTAAACTGAAAAATTTGAATCGATTTTTTTTGTTTTTTTAAAAATAAAAAAAATCCATGCAAATCATAATAACATAACCACATGTATCGTCAAGGTATTTCATCATAAAAAAATATAATAGATTTGCATGTATTTTCAAGAATTTATTCTAATCAGATATATATAATCACGTGTCATATTTGCATTAGTTAAGTAATAAGGATAATGATAACTGTACTTTTATATGTTTATCAGTTTGTATCCATGTAAATTGGAATGGTATGGAAATGGAATAGTTAAAGAATGAGTAATCATTAGAATCTGTTTTGTATATTAATTATTTTTGATTAAATAAACAATAATAATAAGTAATTGTATAGAATTTATAATGATAAGAAGGAAATATAGGAAGAATTATAGTAATAAAATTACCATATCATTAAGTTAATGTAGAAAATAAAATAACACTGTATCAAATTATGTAATTAAATATTTCAGAAGGGGTTCGAATCTCTCGAGGCGAGATCGTGGATGTGCACTGCTGAGGAGTCCCGCAATAGGATGAAACGGCCGTACACTGCTTCCAGGTTTTCGTTGGTGGTCTAGCTTTAATTGACTCATGCTTTCAACTATGAAAATTAAATATTTAATAAATAAATCTAGTTTTTAATGAGTCTCTAACTGGTGAAATCTCTGTAAAACAACTTAACTTTATAAATAATAATAGTAACTAAATTCACATGGTGTAGCTTACTTATATCTTCCGATTGTTATTTAGGACTACAATTGATCAGTCTCATGTTGGCGTATGTGCATACTGTGCGAACTGCCTCGATGTTGCCTAAAGTCACAAGCTTTATATGCAAAGATGGATAGTGGCTAGCAGTGGAATCTAGGACGCGCGTTTCGTCCTATGCCAACAAGAGTCTGATCAATTTCAGTCCTAAACATCAATGGGACGATTCAAACAAACAATAATAAGTGAATTTAAACTTCACCCCATCGCACAAGCGGGTGGCTATCAGGACTTAGTAGCTAAGTGGATAACGCGATGGCGTTTGGAGCGAACGGTACTGGGTTCGAGTCTCAGGGTAAACATCAATTCTGAGATGCAGTTACATCCAGCTGACGAGTCCCAAATAGGATGAAACGCGTATCCTGGATTCCACTGTTAGCCACTATCTATCTTTGCTTACAAATAATAAAAAGCATCAAGATTAAGGATTTAATAAAGTTAAAAATGAACTAATAACCTATCGATCAAATCCGATACAAAAAACACTTTATACAGCAAATCAATGAGGTATTTAAATATGAGCCAATGAATGTCAACTTACTAACTTATTAGTTTTATTCTTACTGCCAAGGTTGGATATCTTCGATTCAATTCTATGTTATGTATTGGTTGAGTACTGACATAGAAATTCGAATAAGAAGAAAAGCGTTATTCTTAACAGTCATTATTTTCTAATATTTCTCCAGCTGATATCATATGACCATGTTTACTTTCATCACTAATTGGTTGTCGACTTTTACGTTATTTTACAAAGTTGGATGACTAGTAGTTGTCTTCAAGAAGTTGTGTATCGAGATATTTTTTCAGTTTACTGATAATGTCTAGGAAACTAATGATTTACTGACTTATTTTAATTATCAGTCTGAGATATTACTATTTATGTCACCTATTTGGAACTAACAGAATGTTACAACTGAATAAAACTAGTAAAGTTAATTAAAAAAGGAAGGGGAATGAAACACATAAAGATTTATTTGGCATCAGAAACAGATCAAAACTATGTCCGAGTAAAATAGTCTTCATGGGTTTAATTTATTTTAGTTAATGGTCACATTATGAGTAAATTTAACTAAGCATCAACTAATACTCAATAATTGCTAACTTACAAATATCTTAATTTTTTAATCTATCGTAAGCATATATGACTGTTTTATGAAGTTATATTCTTGTTTAGTCCTAAAACCTTTCTCTTTTTTAATACTAACTACAAATGGACAATTTTTTGTTGAGGACTAACATTAAGAGCTGTTGTGCTGCTTCATAACACACAAATGGTGACTGCATTTATTCAGTCAAAGTTTTCTAAAGTTCATTATCTAGGTGAAAGTAAAACTGGTATTTCTTTACTTGTGTGAGCTCTTAAAAGGTATTTTTGTATTGTCACTGATACTGTTAACTAAAAGACGACTAGTAAGGCTGTATTTTAAACCCCAGCCTCTCTAACTCAATCTGAATTTTGTGCGGCCCCTCTATAGTTAATTACCAAACGATGGGTATTATAACATAACATTCACATATATGTTATTTATTTATTACGTCTCATATTGCAGTTCAATATGACACGTGATATCAACACTGAGCTGTATTAGGGTAAATTATTTTGGACATATATATATTAAAAGGATAAAGTTATCAAAAAACCTTATGGCTCTATATTCAACTGTTTTTAAATCACAGTGATCTATATCCAAATGACTTATACGCCATACAATATTTTGTTGATGTGCACGTTATTAATGTTCGTTGTAAGAAGCAAACGCCCAAAGCAGATTTTTATCAACAAAGGCTCACGTTTTCAGAAAAGTTAATGTTAGTGAAGTTTAATATCAGAACAAGTTAAGTTACATCCATTTCCAAAGGCGGTCGTGAATGTCATTTCAACCTTACTAGATTGAGTTATCGAGCTAAAAATGTGTGAATATATCACAATGTCAATTAGAGGGATTCTATGGCGGTTATTGTTTTGAATAATAGTGACTTACTTATTGTCACAGACATTTTTACTTGAGGAGGAGGGAACAATAAGAAACTGAACACTTGTAAAACAATAAATGATTATGAAAATACATTTGTTTCTAGTGGCTCATAAACAACTATCAAAAGAAGGTGTAAAGGTAAAGGAGACTTTGGTATACGATAGACCATAAAAGGAGGGATAAAAACTAGGTATTATATTTCAGATATAACAGATTTTACTAATACTGTGGTGTGGTCTACTTATATCCATATAAGTAGTATATGGTGTTGGTCAGACATAGAATGTATTTTGGCAGAAGACCGTTGAGGAAAGAACTGAAACGAAGGGCAATCGGTAGGAAAATGCATGAACAATGGGATTAGAGAAGAAACAGTGAAGATTGAGACTATTGGTTGTTAATTTGCAAATTAACTGTTTGCTGTATGGTTATCAGAATTTACTGAGATAGTCTGTAATGTTAGCTTAAATACATTCGATTGTCCCAACCAGTCGTCTTCTGTTCACCACAATACTTCAAATTAGACCTTAATAATTTAACATGCTAAGTAAGTTATAGCCTGGAGACTCAGTTTCCCAAATAAACCCGTACTCGAAACGTACGGTTTAACGTTTCGATTATGGCCGTGATGAATAAGTCAGAGCTGTACGTTTAAAGACTCGAAGTAAAGAAGTAGATACGAACATACAGAACCTAATTTCATTAGAAGAGACAATTGTTGCAGTGTACGAATGTGGTGCCTTTACAAGAACAAGAAATGTTAGTTAGAATTTAAAGCAATTAATCCGTTTGATAAATTTCGATGGTGTAATAAGAAGACGAATATTATCAGAACTATGTGATATATTAGCGCAAAGTTCACTTTTAGAGGCGAATACTTTCTCCAGATCGATGGGGTTGCTATGGATAGTGCGTTAGGACCGTTATTAACAGATATGTTCATCATGTGTTAATCTTAGTTGTCCGTGAAAGAAAGCAGGATCTGAACTGTTTATTGAATAAACTTAACACTATTCAAAACCACATCAGTCTCTCATGAGAAGAGGAGAAGAACGACTAGCTTCCCTTCCCCCTTCTAAGTAGACGAGAAGATGGCTCATTCAAAAGATCCATTTTTAGAAAACCAACGTGGACAAGTAAATACCTCAGTTATTATAGTTATTGCCTTGTACAATACAAACGGGGTTTGATAGGGTGCCTATTTAACAGGCTTGATCGTATTTGGACAAATGACGCTATTGATGATGATGTTAGATTGTTAAATAAGACATTAATGGGGAATGGCTATCCAACTAAACTCATAAATAGATGGAAAGTTCATGGTACAGTGAGACCTACTGTAGCCTTGGCAGAAAAAAGTCTGTCTACATCACCTTACCATTTAGAGGTGATTCAAATAGCCTTTTACTGAAAAGAAGGCTTAAACCAGTCATCAACAAAACGTACTGTGCAGCAAAGGTCATTATCAAAGAAAGAACAAGGTTCATGCTTCATCCAAAACCGAAAAGATATGAAAACGATTGTGTCACATCCAACTGTGTTTACCAATTTAAATGTATGTGTGGTCACACATAGGGAGGAGCAATCGTGATCTGAAAATTAGGGTGTGTGAACATGTATCAAAATGGTTGCCGAAACAAATAGAATCAAATGACCCGATAAGAGTAGAGGATAAAAATCCATCATCCTCTATTGCCAAACATATAATCGAAACAGGTCATAAGATTGATCTTAACTCTGTTTTTGTGGTACTGTATAAAAGTGTAAAAGGGCGTATACTAGGGTTTATTGAAGCTTTAGCCATACGAAAATTCAAACCCCCTTTGTGTATTCAAAAACAGTTTGTTCTCACCTTAAACCTACCCTGGTAATACTAGCTTATTATCCAGAGTGATTAGGTTTCAAATTGTTTTCACAATATTATTATCATTAAATTCATTTGGTATTGTTTGTTTGAATCTTCCCATAGATTTGTTAGGACTGCAACTGGTCAGTCTCTAATTGGCATATGTGCATACTTTGCGTATTGCCATCTTTGTTTACCATTATTATCATTATTGTTATTATTACTATTATTATTTTTATGATTATTATTATTACCGTTTCCAGTCTAGTTTACCTTTTGTTTTGATATATAAGTGTTCTTAACAAGTATATGTGTGATCAGGTTGTTCGAAATGTGTTGCGCTAATATATCACATAGTTCTGATAATCTTCGTCTTCTTATTCTATCGAAACTGTTAATTAAGGTTGAAAATAAGCATGTTAGGAATTGAGTTGTACTTTAATAACCCCAGCCCAACCTTGGCTTATGGAGTCATTAAGTTATCAATAATCATTTGTGTTACATTTTCAACTACTTCCAAGTACTTTGCTGTACCAATTAGTACTAACAATCAAATTTTTCTTGTCATAGCTAATAGGTTCTTTGAGACTCTGGTCCGACTGTCTGTACAAAAAAATTAGATCCTACGAGTAATTTCTACCGGAAAACTTAAGAAGCCAATTTTTTGAAAAAGCGGATTATAGTCACTATTATCACACATCGTTCGTTCAAATTATCATCGTTAGAAGGAATGATATTTCTATATGTAACACTTCATAAGTGCTATATTCCAGGCTGTTTATTTTTGTAATGATATTGAGGTGTCCGATTGTATGAAGTCAAATCGTACTACTTTATATTAAGTTTTATTTTAAGTACAAGTGACTGTTACGTGGTAACTTAATTTCTGTTAACACAACTTAATAGTTTCCTGTGTTATGTGATAGTTACAGACAATTTAAAGCAGCAATATAAACACTAGGTTATTTCTTCAGTTGAATAATCAACTCTACGTCTGAACAACTCTTTAAATACAACTATTCGAATAACAAGTTATCCTTAAGATAAGGGAGAAATAGAAATGTTGCTTGTGCTAGTTTTCAAATAAATTGAAGTTTAACAAAATCGTATTCATTAGAAATGTAAACCAAATGAATAAGTAGAAATCTATACTTATAGTAAGAGGTACGGTAAGACTACATACCTGTAGCTAAATGAAATCTCAATTGGGTTGTGTAGTGATAATATTATTTCAAGTAACTAAAATAATTATTGTTCATTACAATGATCAATATTTTAGAATTTATTAGTTTCAATATCATTATTCTTACTATAGAGCTGATCGTGACATTCTTTTCCTTTTTTGATCTGTAAAGTACCTTTACTTTCAGGACTCAGTAGCTGAAAGGATAACGCGATGGTGTTTGAAGCGAACGGTGCTGGGTTCGAGTCCCAGAGTGAACATCAACTCAGATGCAGGTACATCTAGCTGACGAGTCCCAAATAGGACGAAACGCACGTCCTGGATTCCACTACTAGCCACTATCCATCTTTGCTTACAATCGTTTATGTTTTTTCCAAATATATATCGTTAATTTAGGATAAACTGTTTATAAATAGATAATGATTAAAAACGGATAGTTGGATACGTATAAATTACCTTGAAATGTAACTGATCAAGAAATTATCATAGCATTCCTTCTGTTCAAATAATATTTGATTTAATCTACTAATTTTGGAGAAGATTTCTAGCTGAGGTGGGTGATTTTGATGGAGTTTTGTTCTCTGAGCTGGATGGTTTGGTCGTAGAGCTTTCATCGTCCTTCTGAGCGACATCATCAGCCACACACTTCGGGGTAGAAGTGAAGTGTTTGAATTTCTCCACATGTCTTTCACAGCTTGTCCTGTGCACCAAACCATCCAGCTCAGAGAACAAAACTCCATCAAAATCTACTAATTTTATTTGGTAATAACTGTAGGTAATTAAGATTGTTTTTGTTACCTAATATATCATAACCGTACTTGAAATATGTTATTTTATTTTTTCTAGTAAATGACACTATACTTCTTATTGTATTTGCAACGTACCTTGTGGTTGCTTGTACTAGAATTTTGCAAATAACCTATATAATAATTTTATTCATCCGTTTTTGCTGATTGTCAACAATTTTTACCATAGGTTATCATGTATTCATTGCTTCAGTTATTTAATTTAGTTGTTGTTCTGTTCATATCGGTTTGGATGAAACTATTTTCTATCTTTATTGTATATTCGATGAATCTCCTAACATGAAGAGTTCTGTTCGAAGATTGTTATTTCACCATTCTAATAGTTTTAGTATTTATAATGTCCAATTTTTGGCAAACTTATGAACTAATTTGTTTAATGGAAATGCTGATTACTTTAATGAACTTGAGCTCTGAAGCTTCTGTAAGCTGTCACTATTCAGTTTCAATGTAATAAAGAAAAATATTGCTGACGAAGCTATTCAGACATCATTACTGACTAAAATGGATAAAGTTTTTTTTATATTACATCAATGTCCAGTATATGTTGACTTAGCAGAAAAACAGATCCATTTAATTTGTAATCATATAAAACAATCAAACTCTCAAAAAATAATCTATTTGTTTGATATTACTGACAATTGCCGCTATAAAAACAGTATAACAATAATCACTATAGAAACAATTATAGTTCAGTGTTCCAAATAAACAAGGACTCATTTAAACAGTTATAACAATAGAAATAATGTGTGTAATGTTAAGTGTAACATTGTGAACTATAAAAATTTCTGTGTTTTTTAAAAAAAGTGTTGTGATTTCATATTGACTTCCATATTCTATACGTCATCAGTGAAATATTAGTAGGATTTCAGTAATGGAGCTTCAACTACTAATGTGTTACCTATCATTTGTGAACTTACAGATAATGGATCAACTCTATGAGGAATATCATATGAATGTGAAAATTCAGCACATGGTGTATTTTTTGTCCAACGACTATCACTTTTTGAACATCGACCAGATACTATTACACGATTGGAATCAGCATGAACACATAAGTCTTCAGATTTGTACATTGGATCAATTGGTATTTCAATATGAAGTCGTTTACCTCTGAAACCTTCATCAACAATGGTTAAGCCATTAATACCTGTTGAAATTTAAAAAGAAGAATTTAGAATGAGTGTTTTTTCAAAGTACTTAATAATTATAAGAAGGGGTTTTGTGGATATTATAGTAATTTTAATAGTTGAGATCATGAATCAATTGAAACCAGACCACCATGGAAAACCTAGAAGCACTGGGCTGCCGTTTCGTCCTATTGTAGGACTCCTCATCAGTGCGTATCCACGATCCCGCCTCGAACCCAGGATCGTGGATGTGCACTGATG
>NC_031495.1:48959924-49025324 GCF_000237925.1 Schistosoma mansoni | reverse complement strand
ATGATCTCAACTATTAAAATTACTTAATAATTAGTATTTTTCAGCATTTTTGTTATTGAATGAATTAGTGTAGATTACCTTTAACAACTAAATCTTTAGATGGTGTTACATTTCTAGTATTAATATTTGATGTAGGTCGAATAGCGATTTGACGTTGATCATTAAATGTCACCGATTTATAATTATTTGGTTTTACTGGAGCTTCTAATAATAAAACCCCATCCTACAATGGAAAATGAAACAGAATTAAGTGTAATTTATTTGAATGTGCAATAATGATAAAGATAACTGTGAGATAATAAGGGGATTATGAAATAAGTTTATTCTATGTTGAGACTTATTTATCCTATAAACATGGTTAAGATGAAAATTAAGGATGAAAACAACAATAATCTACTTCGTTATTATTTAAAAATAAAGAACAGTAATTAATTTAAAATAATATCAACAAAACAACTTCTGGTTCTATTTTGAATTATGGGTAATAGTGGAATCCAGAAAGTGTTTTCTTATTTAGATCATGAATCGAGAAATATTAGAACACCATAGAAAACCTGGAAGAACTGGACAGCCGTTTCGTCCTAGTATGGGACTCCTCAGCAGTGTGCATCCACAATCCCGCACGTGGGATTCAAACCCAGGGCTTTCGGTTTCTCGCGCTAACGACTAGCCTCTAGACCACTGAGCTGGTATCCAAACGGTGTTAATGTCTAACTTCAACAAATTCACGAAATTGCGTGACCATCTTCTATTGTCTAAGGTATTAACACCTGTCTCAACCTGACACGGATTGAACTCCACTGGTCACGGCTTCTCATTAGAACTCCGATAATTCCCTTATGAAGCTAGTCAATAGTGAGCACATGGTAATTCATGATCTCAATCAAAAACTTAACAATCTCCACAACCCCACACTGATGAGTGTTTTTTCCTTATAAGAAGAGATTTGTCAACTACAGTCTATTTTCATCTTAGTATTGATCTTCACACTAGCTCAAGCCCAGTATCCACCTCTTAAGATGCTAATGATGAGTTAAGATGAAACAAATATCCTGGAACCCACTTTTAACCATCCTCTAAAGTGCAACCGAATTTTGAATACAAGCAATATTGAGGTATTGGCTTAAAGGAACCATACATCTTTAAAAAAAGGGTCAAATTTCTATTTCAAATACCAAAAATAGAAAAACACGTACCCTTACAAATATTAATAAAAACGACTAGTGAGTAACTGATTAATAAATCCATATAAAAAAACGTTACTTACATTTGTTAAATTACATTCTAATTTTGTTTGTTCGATTGATTGTGGTAAGTCAATCATACGGCAGAATTGACGTGAACTCTTTGATGTATCAGTTTCAGTCACTTTTTTAGCGCTGACAATCACACGATTATCTGTGGTGCTCACATTAATATCCTCTGGTGAAAAACCTTTGACATTAAATCTAACCTTGAAATGCATCTATTAAATTATTAGTAGTTTGAAAAAGAAAATAATAATATTATCATTATAGAATTAGTCACTCCTACCTTTCCATCTTTACCGACTTCATAAGCATCGTTTAAGAAATCATTTAATGACCCAGTAAATGGTGCATCAGTTATACCCATTTCCCGACGAATGTTTTGAATACGTTGTTCCATTTGTCTCATTAAATTATTTGGATCAAATGAAGTGTCGAACATATCCCATTTATTTAAACCAAAATTATCCAAAGGCTATAATTATTTAAAAAGAAGTTAGAAAAAATACTTTTGTAAGTAAACAAACACATCCATCAGTAAATGAAAGTATAATTGAACATTTTTACATATGAAAGAGAAAATGTAGTTGATAATTCTATCTAAACCAGGATATTTTGACTTGCTGCGAAGAACGATATGGGATGATTGGCTTGTTAATGTTTCAAATAGGGTATTAGTTATTTGTTATCTAGTCTATTTCAACTTTGCTTTGATCTGAAACCATTATCATGGCATGTAAGTCTTACATTAATAGGTCATCGCGTAGTGTTTGGATTTTATATACCACATTTCATTAGTGGCCAGCAAACTAAGGAGTTTTGTATTGTTATACACTTTGTTTTTTGAAGTTAGCATATACGATGAATTTAGATCTCATGTTGATTGGTACGCATCATAAAGGAGTATTTGCAAGGTCTTGAACCCACATCACCATGTTTCAGAGTTTGTAATGTTACCACGGATTACAGAATCTATACAAATCAATCAATATTCATGTAAATATGTATTTTCAGCTTATTTAATCCAATCATTATTATTAAAAGTGTGTGTGGATTTTCGAGTTTTACAGTTTATATCACGAAATAACCCTAATCAAACAACCATTCAGAACTAGGAAGCAGTGAACAGTTGTTTCACCTTAGAAAGGGACTTCGCCCGCAAATGCTCTGGTACGGTCGAGGGTGAGGAGATGCCTCTCTACCTCTCAAAATCCCCTCACATGGTCACGTGCATACAACCACTGACAGGGAGGTCCTATTCACGGCCTTCTCGTGGCAGCGTTGTTGTATACGAAATCGAGAGGATGAAAAGTGAATATCCGGCCCTTTAACCGGATTGATGGATACGGAGGGTTCATCCAGGGGAGTTCGAAAATCCTGATTCCAAACAAACGGTGTACATGGATTCCAGTATCCTGAGGGAACAAATGGCGCATGAACCAATCTTTGGTCACCGACTTCCATGGGATTGCATCTCCTCACGATGCTCCACTGCCTTTTGGACTAGACTTTTAGATCGAAGGCACGGGGTGTGACCCCCTAAGAAAACCACTTGCTTCGGTTTGGGCACCAGGGAAGTATCAAAACCCACTCACAAATCAAGTAACTTGTGTGGCACATATGTATTTGGTGCCCCTTTGTACCAATATTTGTGTTCAAATAAGTAAATCAATAGAAAAGGACTTCTAAGTAGTGCCCAAGAGTGACTCTATCGAGGATCAAACTCAGGACATTCAGTTCTCGTGAAAAACGCCTAACCTTCAGACCATTAAGTTCACATCTACTAGCTTACATGTCTAGCCTCAGTCAATCGATGACATGGTTCCAATATCTTTCAGAATCGTTGGTGGGTAATTGTATCACACCTAACATGATTGAACTCTGTTGTTCACAGCTTCTCTCTGGAACTGGAATTACCTGTCGAAATTAGTTATTAGTGAACACATTATATAACTTGGTGGAACTATTTATTTTATTTATCATTATTAATTGAATGAAATTCTCCTCCTAAATT
This sequence comes from Schistosoma mansoni, assembly GCF_000237925.1. Lineage (NCBI taxonomy): Eukaryota > Metazoa > Platyhelminthes > Trematoda > Strigeidida > Schistosomatidae > Schistosoma > Schistosoma mansoni. Next base: position 49,022,063 of record NC_031495.1, on the reverse strand, counting down.
TGTTAGAAAATTTTTTTATCTGTTAACGCTAAAGGTCGAATTTCAAAGTCAAAAATTAATACAAAATGAACTACTGTGGAGTATACAAGCTCTTTATATGATACATAAATATCTTGGCTGGGTCTATTATTACAAATTAAATCTACCGATTTCCTGATTGAAAATTGATCAAAATATATTTTTTCATAGTTGAAATCATGAGTCAATTGAAGCTAGACCACCAAGGAAAACCTGGAAGCACTGGACGGCCGTTTCTTTCTATTATGGGACTCCTCAACAGTGCTCATCCACGACCTCGCCTCGCGGGATTCGAACCCGGGACCTACCGGTCTCGCGTCAGAGCACTCAACCTCTAGACCACTGAGCTGGCATCCAATGTTGTTAATGTCTCACTTCAACCAATCCGCGAAGTTGAGCAACCGTTCACCAATTGTCTTCAGTGAGTTGATATCTCACAACAGACCTGGTTGAACTTCATTGGTCACTGCTTCTCACTAGAACTCCAGGAAATATCTCTTGAAGTCAGTCACTAGTGAGCATATGTTGATTATAATCAGAAGGGGTTTCGTGGAGATTTCAGTGTTTTCATAGTTGAGATCATGAGTCAGTTGAAGCTAGACCACCATAGAAAACCAGAAAGCACTCGATGGCCGTTTCGTCCTTCAATCGACTTATGATTTCAACTATGAAAATACTGAAATCTCCACAAAAACCCCTTCTGATCAAAATATATATATCTTATAATAAAACATATACATAAATTATATTTACATACCATTAATTGAAACATTCCATTTCTAATACGTTTCATTTCATCATCCCATCTTTGCCAAGATGATTTAATCCAATCATCCACTTCATTAAACCAATTATCATGATATGGTAAAATACTATTATTATAATTAGGAAAATTTTCTACATCTTTTAAAAAATCTTTTCTATATTGTTCAAATGTTCTATTATCACGATTGACAGGTATAGCTATTGTTCTATCCTTTGACATTATGTATAATGAATGAATGTATGAAATGAAATGAAATAATGAATATTTTAATAAGTTACAATTAAACTGTATTTATAAAATTTATACCTGATAATTTATTCTGTTTTATTGTACTTTTTATTGGTAGTGTTGCTGTGGTTGTTGTTGTTGACGTTGTTGTTATCATTTTGTATAATCAGTTAATCATATGCATTAACAAACTCTAATGAGCCAATAAAAAAAGAAAAAGAAAAAAATATAATACTTATGTTACTATATAATGTCATATGACTATTGAATTCAATTATTGATTTCCAATATAAACAAATATCAAGATTGTACTTTCAGTTCGTGAACATCAACTCGGAGATGCAGTTACATCCGGCTGACGAGTTCCAAATAGGACGAAACGCGTGTCAAACTGGATTCCACTGCTAGCCACTATCCATCTTTGCTTACAATGCTTGTGAATTAAGGCTATATCGAGGCAATACACACAGTATGCACATATACCAATAAGAGACTGGTCACTGATCGCAGTCCTAAACATCAATGGAAAGATTCAAACAAGTAGTACTAAGTGAATTTATTGTTTATTGTTTTTTCTCTTTAAATAATTGATTTATTATTGATTTAACACCATTGGATACTGACTCAGTGGTCTAGTGGTTAAGCGATCGCAGCGCAAACTTGATAAGTCCTGGGTCCGAATCTCGCGAGGCGGAATCGTGGATGTGCACTGCTGAGGAGTACCATAATAGGACGAAAAGGTCTTCCAATGCTTCCAGGTTTTCTATGATGGTCTAGCTTCAATCGATTCATGATCTCAACTATTGAAATTATATTTAGTATTAATAAATGATAGATTAGCTAATTTTAGGTAATCAAGAGAAAGTAAAAAAAGCAACTTGTTTTTTTAGTATTATAAATTATGAATAAAGATTGATTGAAACATTCATAAAAACTCTAATTTAATTCATAATTATTTATTATTTAACCGATCGATATTTAATACTTGAGAATATCAGTAATTAAGAGTGGTTAATTAATATGTATATGAGTAGACCATCGGTTTATCATTTATATGAATTGATGTTATCTTTTCACAAAGCAAGTTAATGCATGTATTTGATCAGTAAAATGGTAGGTTTTGTGTAAAGATTAGGAAAAAATTGTTTTATGGAAAATAACTCAAAAATTTCATTTGGAATAGTTGCTTGAATCTTTCTGTTATTGATATTAAGAATTGCAACTGACCAATTTTTCATGACAAGCCTATCCTTTGAAGGTCGCTTCGATGTAATCATTAGGTCACAAGCATTTCAAGCATAGCTGGATAGTGATTAACGGCAGGATCTAGGATGCGAGTTTCGTCCTATATCCAGTGGCTATCTTGACTTAGTGGATAACGCGTTGAGTTCTTGAAACGAAAGTCACTGGGTTCAAGTCCTGGTGTTAACATCAACAAGGGTGCAGATACATTCAACTTACATACAACAGAATGAGATATGTATCTTGATTCCCACTCCAAGCCGTTATCCAACTCTCCCTAAAATAGCTCAATAAACTGATTATTAAAACTATATTACGTTAGTTCATTTGAGTGAATAGATAATAGATGATATTTTTATAATGAAATTGAATAAATTTTAATTATGAGGATACACGCTTAAAAATGCAAGTACGTTTATGTATCTGTAACAGTAACTTTTGTAGAATTTGATAACTTTGTTGTAGTTAGTAATATTCTTCTCAAACGCACATAAGACTAATTCCGAATTAATTCAACTATTAACATCTGTAGGTGGTATTAGCTGGAGTTTGGTATTATTTAAGTTACCATCGAAAACCTTTAAACACTGGTTAGCTATTTAGCTGTGGTATTGTATTTGTCAAGGGTACGTACCCAAAAAGCTCCCACGGGTGGAACTCAACACCTTCAAGTCTTTTAGAAAGCGTTAAGACATTAAACAACTATCCTACTGTCACAAGGGATTATAGATACCACTCCTAATAAGTCCCATACTTAGACGGATCATCTATCCAGTACTCTGTAGTCCTTAACAATATCCCAATTAAGGTCAATTCATCGCGAATATAATCTATAAATTAAACTATTCTCCATAAAATCCTTCAAACAAAAAATATTGGAATATTTTGAATCTAAAAATCAACTGTTCATCAAACATGAAATTGCTTTGAAAGTATAGGAGTTTCAATAGTATACTTTTTCTCTTATTGAAATTAGAAATATTCATAGCAACTAGAGGGCAGTAATTAATATTCTTCTACCTCAATGAAATTAATGAAGACAATATCCTCCTCTTCATTATTTTTTAATGTCATGACCATTTGGCATGTTCAGTCTATATTTATATATTCTTTGACGTAGAAATCTATTTCTTAATTTTCAGATATGTCACTATGTAATAAAATATTGAATCAACTAAATCTATTAGCATATATATGTGTATGAAGAAAATAGAACGAAATAAAATAAATCCACTGCATTCTCTAAATGTTCTTAAGTTGATTTTTCCTGTTACGTCATCAGTTTATCTATTATCGCTATGAATAAGTGTGAACTTCTATATTCATCCATATATAATGAAAATGTAAATATCACTTTACATTCAGTTAACAAAGGTTTGGAATACAACTTGTTTCGAAAAAACGTTCAACAATACAAACATTCAATGAATCTATATGTAGATCTATTATAAGACATGAAGAATAACTGGTCACCATAGGAAGGAAAAAACTTGTGCGGTAAAATAACACCAACTTTATTGTCTCCATTAAGAAATTAAAATCAATATTTCAAAGAACATGAGCTTTATTTTCGAAAGCTTCACCTAAAAATGCCATACAATCATAATTGCACTGGAAAAGTTTTGTAAATTAATTCAAATGTATACTGTAAATGGAACTCATGAAATATAGCTTATAATTAATGTGTTGTGATGTGTGCTACTGATGTCGACAGATATAAGTAGTATGTACACTGATCGAAAGTGGAATGTCTGGCTGCAGGAGGTTGGGAAAATAGAAGAAAAGAGAACTAGAACAGAGAATAATTGGTATAAAAAACGAAAGAAGAACAGGGTCTAAAACAAATGATGGATATTTTGGAAATAAGGTATTTACTTTATGGTTCTCAGATTTTACCAAGATATACTGTAACGTCATATTTAAATTCATTCGGTTGTTCCCGCCTGTGCTTTCGTTCACTGTGGTGTAACATATATTGCTACATGATTTATAAAAGTAGCTAGTAAATATAAGACATGATCAAAGAGTCCGGAAAACTATGGTAAAATAGAGGATTATGATATATTAGGTCTATGAATGGACTGAAGGCGTTAATATAATAATCATGATAGAATAGTATGATAATCCGTAAGATGTTTTTCCAGGTGGATTTTCTACGAATTCATTTTTTCCTAGTCCTAGCTTTTCTCTCTATGATTAGAACATTTAAGACAAACCCTGGGACTCACTTATTTTTATAAAATAAATTGAGCGACTGATTTCCAATCATTAAAAATATTTACTAAAATATCAAAGTGATAACCTTTGTCACAATTAATAAAAGTGTCATTGTTATATCTGCTATAAGTGTTCAAATTTCGCTTAGTTTTTACTAGAGTCTTGCTCTGAATATTCGCTAAGACGAACTCAGCCAATACTGGGTTCAACAGTGATCCTACTGTGATAGTATCTATCTGTCACATATCTATTTGTTAGATCTGAACTCATAACCTATAAGGTGGGTATCATCCAATTACTTGATATGTAGTTATCGTTTATATTTCAAAATTCAGAACTTCTGAGTTAATATTTTATGTACTATTCTGTAATAAGGAATAGAAACAAGTCCTAAGGATAAATCCAGTATAGTATTATCCAAGTAATCCTTTACACAACAAAAATAACCTAAATTCCCTGTATCCTGGTAGTGTAAACATAAATTCAACTGTCTGAGCAAATTGTTGCATACTTTTAAGTAAATTAATATATTTGTAAGATCCCAATGAGTAGAAAAACTAGGTTTTTCGAAGTTTCGTTACTTAATGTAAGACACTTCTTCAAAGAATAAATAGCCAAATCAAAATTAATCCAAGTTTAAATAGTACGAAGGAACAACGCAAGAATATTTTAATCGATCAATCGAAAAATAGGTCTGAACAAGTCAATGTCATGCCATTTCGGTCAAGGTGATTTATAAGCGATATGTATGTAAACTTGTTTATGAGTACGTGTGCAAGGTCAGGAATGAAAAAACGTGACCATTATGGTGAGAAAGGATATAGTTTAATTTGTATGTACATTAATAGTGCGAAATGTGAATGATATCAGACATGGTAGTTTGGATAGATAGTCCAAGTCGGACGTTATAGCTAGGCCTTATTTTGATTTGGTTATTTATTCTCTAAAGAAATGGCTTAAACTGAATCGCGAAACCTCAGAAAATCTATTTTTTCTACTCATTGGGATATTACAAACATATTATTTTATTTATAACCATCTACCCAATGCTCAATTTATTCGAAATTATCAAGTCGAACCTTGGTAACGATACCTAAAAACTGATTGTTTTATACTTTGTTTTAGTACTTAAAATATTTAAGTAGCATCGTGTAATCACGTAAAATGCAGCTATCTAGTCAATGTTTTCTAACCGATTTTTATCGAATTTATCAACTTACTAATAATATTTGAAACTGTTTTGTATTCTGAATTTATGGATCTATCACGTTTCAGACTATTACCAAGAGATGAGTTTCGAATTTATGATGATCAATTTGACCATCGATTTATCGTCAATCATTACGTATGCCTGTTGCCCCTCATGGAGGAGTGTAGGCAGCCCACCACCATTCTCCATCCCACTCTGTTCTAAACAATCCATTCCACTTGTTTCCAGTTACTATTCATCCTTTTCATATCTGCTTCCGATTCTCGATTCAGTGTGTTCTTTCGTCTTCCTCTTTTCAGTTTCCCTTCAGGTTTCCAAGTTAGTGCTTGCCTCATAATGCAGTTTGATGATTTCCTCAATTTATATCCTATCCGCTTCCAGTATCTTTTCCTAATTTCCTCTTCGTCTGGAAGTTGGTTTGTTCTCTCCCACAGTAAGAATAACTCCCTAATTTTCAAATTTCTTACCTCTTATCTTTGACCAAGAGTGAAAAGCTAAAACTGTTCTTGAACTATCAATATTCAGTTTGTCTAAACCACTTCTTAAGCCTTAGATTGAGAAGATAGGGTCAATTGAACTTTAGAAATCCAATTAAATTCGCTTCATGTCTTACAAATCATTCAAAATATTGGAAAAGCTCAGTTATAATTTCTATTCTTTCGGTTAAGACTATGACATTGATTCTCTCAGCAATTATTATTTCGGTTTAATTATTCATCCTACTACGTTTGTCAAATTAACTGAGTAGTCATAATAATTTGACTTTTATTTTATATGAAATAGGACTTTTTTCGGTTTATCAAATACTACAGGAAATAAAAAGTCATTTACTACTGAATATATCATCTTAGGTAGTAACTGAATTTCACTTCAATAATTCAATTGTTTGACTAACAAAACGATTTAAATATTGAAGACAGCTGATAATCAATATTTTTTCCATAAAAATATTAGCGGCAATTTGAAATAATCTGAATGTATATTTCTTTGTGTAAACTTTGTTCACGTCACGTGTTAGCAGATCAATAAATAAGGAATTCTTTTTGATTTAGTATGTTTCTTCACCTTTTGTTTCCATGTCTACAACGGTTGAACGAACGAAATTGCATATGAAAAACTAAAACAACAACCGAATTTATAGACAAGATAAATTACAAGTAGTTATTGAGAGGTAGAAAATAGGTTTTTTTTGAAGACATAAAAGATTACTAGAAGGATTTGGAATGTTATTTTAATTTATTAAATATAATTATAATATACTTTTAAAAATAGCATTCAGATTGCATCATACGTCATATTACAACTCGAACAAAATAAAAAAAATGTTGGCATTTGAATTTGGACTTAATAGCTTGTATTTTCCATGAGATATGGAAATAAATAGACATTTTGTATGAGAATATTAGGTATTGGGATTGGGCTGATAATAATTATATATCCATATTTTATCAATGTTGTGACTAGTAATAGAACCTAGGATTTACGTTTCACCCTATAGTCATCTGGATGTACCTGGACTCGTGTTATTGTTCACTCTGGTACTTGAACCTAAGGCTTCATGCTTCAAGTGCCAATAATCTAAAATGATATAAATCTGGAAGACCAAAAAATAATATTCATTTTTATTTTTCAGAATGTAACCAATGTAATAGTTTCCTTATAAAAAACTGAATATCTGTCGGGAACTGAGATGTGTTGACTAATATGAGTTAGTGAATAACAGAATTAAATAAGTCAAATATGAGAATGAATTTCGAACACGTAAATTTCATACAATCATTTATTCAAACAGACGATTAGAGCAACAATGAAAAGCTAATTGACGCGCGGTGGGAAAGTCATGTGAGCCAACTCAGTTTAATCAAACGCTAATCGATATTTATAGCCAGATAAAAATATGTTACAGACATGTGATGAATAGGATAAGAAGTGTACACACATACGCTCATACAAAAACGGTCAAGGTCGATAGGTGAACAATTAACAAGGTCGAAACGTGACTCAAGGAGAATAGGTAAATTGGCTTGTCCAGATGCTAGGATAAGTTGTATGAGTTTAAAATAGCAACCAACACTACAACAAGCATTGTAGTAATGACAGTATGTTTCCGAAAGCCTACATAGATGTTAGTCGAAATGTTCATTTTTGTAAATTAGTGACTTAATCCTCTCCTTATCAGTAAAATGCCCCCCCAAAGCCAATTCAAAAAATAAAACAGAAGCCGTCAAGAACCATGAATCCTTTTCCTTATGAGGCATTTTATCACAGATACACTGAGGAGTCCCATACGAGAATGAAACGGCCATCCAATGATTCCGGGTTTTCAATAGTGGTCTAATGTTGATAGATTCATGATCTCAACAAAAGGAACAAGATATATTCATAGTTGCAAAAGTGAGTCAACTGAAGCTAGACCACCAAGGAAAACCTGGAAGTAGTGGACGGCCGTTTCGTCCTAATGTGGGACTCCTCAACAGTGCGCATCCACGACCTCGCCGCGCGGGATTCGAACCCGGGACCTACCGGTCTCGCGCCAGAGCACTTAACCGGCAGATCACTGAGCCAGCATCCGAAGGTGTTAATGTCTAACTCCAACCAATCCACGAAGCTGAGCGGCCGTTCACCGGTTGTCTGCAGTGAGTTCCTATCTCACAACAGACATGGTTTGAACTACACTAGTTACTGCTTCTCACTAGAACTCCAGGATTTACCTCTCGAAATTAGTCACTAGTGAGCATATGAATATCATTATCAGAAGGGATTTTGTGAAGATTTATGGTGGATTCAGTTGCAAGCGTGAGTCAATTGCTGAGGAGTCCCACATTAGGACGAAACGGCCGTCCAATGCTTCCAGGTTTTCCTTGGTGGTCTAGCTTCAATTGACTCACGCTTGCAACTATGAAAATACTAAATCTCCACAAAACCCCTTCTGATAAAAACAAGATATAATTTGTACTTTAATGACATTACTGTTATTGTTATCTGCATTCCAAACCAATCTATTGGTCATTTTAAAATCTAGTCCAGTTCATTATTAATATATCTCTTAATCAGAAATAGTACAGCAACTGAAATTAATGTCAATGCCATTTCGTACTTTATGATTATTGATTATCATGTTAGCATTCATTCTAGTATAAACTATCTGAATAACTTCACTAGATTATCTGTTTCAATATTTTATGTAACCATGATTTTATATTTTATTGTTACTTTTATTGACTACTATTTACTACTTACTACTTAGTTATTTGTGAAGAAAAAGAAAAAGAGACGAAACAAATGTGTAGATGTAATTTGTATAAATTGTAAAGAATAAACAAATACGAGTCACTCATTGTCCACTGAGTGGGCACGTTTGCTTTTTCCCTTTCCCTTATCCTATCGTTGATCTACGTTGACGGACGTATAATATGCGTCTATCCAAAATCAATTTAGCATTTAATTTGTTTTATCCCATTATTCACTTACGCGATTCAGTCGATGAAAAAAATACGAAGTTAACTGGAATATATTTCATTAACATCATTACCGTTAGACCATACTGGAGCCAGATAACGGGTACTAAAGAGCGTTTCAAAGAGTTAGATGTTTGCACACTGTCCTATCATGTAAAAGAACAGTTAAGCTCCTAGTTTAGCATGGAGTGCTATTTGATAGACGGAATACATAAACAGATATAATGGAGATGAGTTCATCGTTATAACACCAGATGAATGGTACAACAAATCAGTGAGAACATCTCCCTCACAAAAACTAATGCTTTATCATAAAATTAGGTTGAAATTAATTCGGACTCTTTATGATACCATATTTGAATGAGAATCATCGACTGATATACTGAATAGTCATTTATTTCGTTGTTTGATAAAGAATTTTTATACTGTGAAGTTCCGAATAATGTTATTCATACAACCAGTGCTTTGAATATCTATAACATATAAGCTTTTCCTCTTGGATACTCATATGTATTTACAAATTAATCTGTCCTTGTTGATTAAAGTTCATTTGTCGAATTCAGTTTTCGAAAAGTATTTCAGAATACATTTCATTTTAGTATTATATAGAAGAAAATAAAACTTCATTAGATTCTGATTTGCATCGTTCAGATAATTTTAGTCATTTGGTTGATGTCGAATGTAACATTAGTGTTATTCAATAACATACATTCAAAGTCATTAAAGAATTACTCATTTGTATAACTGTAGCATTTCAAAATTGAAAGTGACCTCTTCAGTTTAGTGCTACATTGATCATATTTGATTGATATTATTATCCTTAAACTGGTGAATTTATTCTGTCCTACTTATTCATCAATAGTTAAAATTCTGACTTGTGTTTACCTTCCAGGTATAATCATCAAAAAAATTTATTTCATCGTAAATACAGTTATCACATTTGAAGCATCGATTTGAAAGAAAGTTAAAATTTGAAAATCAAGGGAAAATTAAGACTAATAGCACTCTTTGAAATAAAATGCGTGACATTTTCGGTAACCAATATTAGGAATTATAGCATATATGTTAAGTTTTAAACATTGTTTTTTGTTACTTATGAATGTTAATCCATTGATTAGATAAGCGTTTGTACGTTATTGAAAGAGAAAGAAATACTAGGCAAAATGAAAGTATGTAGACTATGAGACGAAAAAACATGATTTAACGCAATACAGTGAAATGGTATCAAAGTATCTCTTAACATTACTTACATTTTTATTTACACCTGTTATCCCTGATGGAGAAGCATAGGCTGCCCACCACCATTCTACATCCAACCATATCCTGGACAATCCTTTCCAGTTGCTATTCATCATTTTCACATCTGTATCTATTTCCCGGAGTAATGTGTTCTTTGCTTTCCACTTTTCCGCTTCCCTTCAGGATTCCAAGTTAGGGCTTGCCTCGTGATGCAGTTTGATAATCTCTTCAATGTATTTCCTACCCACTTCCAACGTCTTTTACTAATTTTCTCTTCATCTGGAAGCTAGTTTGTCCTCTCCCACAGTAGGCTGTTGCTCATGTTATCTGACCAACGTATATTGAGTATCTTAAGTAGAAAATAGTTTACATACACTTGTACTCTTTTGGTGGTGGTTGAATTAGTTCTCGAAGTTTCAGCCCCGTACAGTAGGACTGTCTTGACGTCCGTATTGAAAATTACGACTTTGACTATCCCTTGTTGAATATTTCATTTATAGTTATCATGCAATTACCCCTACTGTAGTACACACATCTGTGTTATTAAACAGCTACAATGTTCTGATTGGTGTGAGGGAATCGCAGACTGTCGGCTCAGTGGTCTAATGGTTAAGCAATCGCGCGCGAGACTGATAGGTCCTGGGTTCTAATCTCGCGAGGCAGGATCGTAGATGCGCACTGCTGAGGAGTCCCACAATAGGATGAAACGGCCGTCCAGTACTTCCAGGTTTTCCATGGTGGTCTAGCTTCAATTGATTCATGATCTCAACTATATAAAATTACTAAAATCCCCACAAAACCCACTTCTGAAAATAACAGTTTTCATTAACAAGTGAAAATATTTAATTCAGTGGACCATGAAATCATATTTATTTCATGCTAGGTTTTGTATTTATCTAGCGTAAACGTTGATTATAAATAGAGTAAATAATCTTAGGCACTGTAAATTTAGTAATTAAGAATCTGAAAAACCACAGGTAACGGTGGACAGCTAACACTTTGCTGCTGATAAGATATGAATCGCTTGGTAACATATTTATGTATTTAAACTTACATATGCAGTATTTAGAATGATAATATCAGGACTTTACGACCGATTGCATTAAAATACATATTTAATAAAGAGTCCTTTATTAAGGTGAGAAATTCATTCTTTACTATAATATATATACTATATTTGTAAATCTGTATTTTATTCATACATAACAAAGTAATCAGTGAAATTCATTGTGCGATATCAAATCTTAGATGAAATACATAAAAATATAGATCATTACCATTTACAGATATATGATCAGTTCATTCATAAGTTGGTTTTAGAAAATTCATGCAAGAATGAACATGATTACCTGTAACCATATAGCAAGAAATGACATTGATATAGATTGCAATTTTATTGTAATTTGTAAATGATGAGCATATTGATATTAAAAATAAACTAGAGCATACTCAGGTAATTTTGTTTACACTTTGTATGATATACATGGTACTTACATTACCAACTGCTATTAGCTGGGGAACTATTGGAAATAAAACTCATTGAACAATTATTTCATCTAGGCTGGTACTTTTTGTCAGTATATAAACGTGAACTTATAAGGAATCAAACCCAAATGATAGAAATTATAAAGAGATTACAACATTACTGAATCAAAGAGCTGGTATCTGTCTAAAAAAGACTTGAAGTTTAGACTGGTTTATGCTGTTAAATTAATTTATTTAATTGTGTAATTTTTGTCGGCGCACACTTCTGAGTTATAAAGTATCACGAATCATCTAATCAATCAGTCATACGCAACAGAGAACTTGACACATGTATGTATCAGTTCAAGTGGTCAAACCACATCAATACAGCAAAGTATTAGAGTAGTATAAATAATAACACCAGTAGTGCTAGTACAAAATATGAGACAATAGGCATAATTCGACAGGAAAATGTGGATTTGTTGAATAAGAAATATTGCAAGATAATCGCGAGACTTAGGATCTAAGGGAAGAGAATGAATACAATTGTGCTATTGTGAACGATTGTGGAGCAAAGTCTCCAAACATTGATGATGATTTTTTCACTGACTTCAGATAGGTAGTTTGCACTTATTTATAAAGACATAAAAAGACTAAATCTTACATAACATATGTGACCAGTTAACGTAATGATCTCCCGCTTTACTTGTAAAAATTCTAATTGATAAAAGTATACTACACTGACGAGTCAATCACACTTAAAATACCAGGTATTGAGATTTTGCGCTAAATTGGTTATCAAACTAACTTGAAGGTTCTGGATGTTTAAAATCAAAGAAATATCTACATCACTATTCATCTATATTGGACTACAAAATATTTTCTGAATCAATGTTTTATCATTACTCTAAACGCCTATATTACGCCTGTATTCTAACAGTCAGACTGATCGCTAGGCATAACTCAAACTCAGAAGTCAATTTCCAACCCCAACTCCTGTTCCTAACCAAAATTTATAATATTTTATGGATTGTCGTATTAAATTAACCATTAAAATAAACTGAATTCATATTAACTGAAAATGGGTTCTACCGTGTCAAGGTCACTCGCGAGTTTCCGAAGGCCAATAGTAAAGTATGCTTTAACATCCAAGAATATATCGATCAATATGTAATAGAATTACTGATAATGTGGTGATTTCATAAGTAAATTCACTTAGTATTGTTTGTTTGAATCTTCCGAATGATGTTTAGGACTGCAACTGGTCAGTCTCTTATTGGCATATGTGCATACTGTGCGTATTGCCTCAAAATAGCCTTAATTCACAAGCATTATAAGCAATGATGGATAGTGGCTAGCAGTGGAATCCAGTTTGATGCGCGTTTCATCCTATTTGGAACTCGTCAGATGGATGTACCTGCATCTCAGAGTTGATGTTCACTCTGGGACTTGAACCCAGTACCGTTCGCTTCAAACGCCATTGCGTTATCCACTCACCTACTGAGTCCTGATAACCATTTGCTTGTGCAATGGGTTGAAGTTTGAATTCATTTGGTAGGACGAAACACACGTCCTGGATTCCATTGCTAGCCACTATCCGTCTTTGTTCATCAAAAGTAGTTCACATAAATTTTTTAAAGGTATTTAAGAACAATAATGAAACTTCATTTAATTTCTCTCATCTATAAGTTTCTATACTTTTCTTATTTTTCTTATATAGTTAACTTATGAATAATTAATTGTATAAACAATTCATATAACTTCTCCATATTTATTGCGTTTCCTTTTTACTAATCTATCTATAAGTTCACTTCAATCTTGATCAAAGTTTTAATTTAAGCATGAAATAAAGTATGTTATACCTTTCTGTAATCATTCAAAGAGAATTCGTGAGATAATTTGATTTATATTAATCTTTTATGTTTATTATTCTTCGTTTAGTAAAAATATTATTGAAGTTGGCTATTTAGAAGTAACTAAATTGTTCAATCATTGAATCCTTGAAAACGTTGTCAATTAATGTTTTAGAGAATTTAACCTTATTTACAAATTTTCACTGTGAATAAACTTCCATATTCTTTCATCATAAATTCATTTGAGTATAAGAAATACTAGGACGAAACGGCTATCTAGTGCTTTTAGGTGTTTTAATGACGACCTAACAATGATTAGTTCATGGTCTTAGTGAAAACGCAATAATCTTCACAATCCAATAGTAACAACATCAATAATAATATCTAGTTCGTATATTGATATTTTTCTATTAAAGTTTTTCTACTTTAATTAAACTGACATGTTTTTTTCTTTGAATTTTTGAAATATCTTTTTATTATATGAGAACTTTCGTCTAAATTAGAGAGAATAGTTTCACGGTATTTGGGCGCCGAGTTGTTGTTATTAGTAACAGTGGGAATAGTAAAGATAGTAATAGTGTAGTGAACAGAACACAACTGGTTGGGACAATCGGATGTATTTAAGCTAACATTACAGACTATCTCAGTAAATTCTGATAACCATACAGCAAACAGTTAATTTGCAAATTAACAACCAATAGTCTCAATCTTCACTGTTTTTTCTCTAATTCCATTGTTCATGCATTTTCCTACCGATTGCGCTTCCTTCCAGTTCTTTCCTCAACGGTCTTCTGCCAAAATACATTCTATGTCTGACCAACACCATATACTACTTATATAGATATAAATAGACCACACCACAATAATATCTACAGTGGTGGTAGAAATTAGTTAATGTAATTGTTTTGATGTTTGATTATATTTATTTGAAAAAAGGCTTAGACCAGATTACCAGGTAAAACGTTGGATTTACTTCAAAATTTATTCGCTAAGATTTTACAAATATATAATATTCCTATTTAATGTCTTTTTATTAGTTTCTTATTAGAAATTTTATTTTTATTATTTCATGTTTATTTCCGTTTATTTATTTATTTTCTTTTAAAGAAAAATAAAATGCATCCCCCCTTGTTTTCTTCTAATACTTTTAGACAACTTAATTCCCTTTTCCTTTTTCCATATTCAATTTATAAAAAACTTATAATTATATCGATTTGATAAGTTAAATGTTGAATTAATGATTGACTGTAACAAAATATCACATTATTGATTATATTGATTTTTATTACATAGAAAAATTTATTGTTGTAACTATGTATTTTTATGATAATATAATATGTGATTTTATTTAACTAGTTACTAGGATATTCAAAATTTTACTTCACTTATTCAATATTAAATACTTAAGATTTCGTTA
This sequence comes from Schistosoma mansoni, assembly GCF_000237925.1. Classification (NCBI taxonomy): domain Eukaryota; kingdom Metazoa; phylum Platyhelminthes; class Trematoda; order Strigeidida; family Schistosomatidae; genus Schistosoma; species Schistosoma mansoni. The sequence continues at coordinate 49,006,951 of NC_031495.1, read as the reverse complement.
ACTTTTTTTCTTTTCAGCTCCATTTAATAGTCATAAATAGTGATTGGAACTAAATTAATTCTATCCCATGTCTGATTATTTGTCACGTGGGAACTAGTAAGTTATATTATCACGGCTGTCCAGTGTTTCCAGGTTTTCTTTGGTGGTCTAGCTTCAATTGACTCATGCTTTTAACTATCAAAATACTTTATTATAATTGATTAGAAAAACATAACTTTTTTTGTATTTCTAATATACTTCATGGAAAATATGATTATATGTAAATATAGATCATGGAATAGGACTAAGGTTTAAAAAAGTCCAGTAGTTTTGATAATGTGATAATATTTCACACTTGATTCCCCTATCAAAATAATTAATTACAAAAATCTAATGATCAATTATTATCGCTACGATATTGATGACTGATACTTGCGCATTAATGAATATTTTAAGTCTATGTTTTCTCATATGATATACATGAATTGTAGTGAACAAAACACCGGTTGGGGACAATCGAATGTATTTAAGTACAAATTACAGATTATCTCACTAAATTCTGATAACCATACAGCAAACAGTTAATTTGCAAAATAACAATCAATTGTCTCAATCTTCCCTGTTCCTTCTGTAAATATCAGTTCATCTTCTCTAACTCGATTGTTCATGCATTTTCCTATCGATTGCGCTTCATTTCAGTTCTTTCCTTATCGGTCTTCTGCCAAAATACATTCTATGTCTGACCATCGCCGCATACTACTTATATGGATATAAGTAGACCACACTAGTGAATCACTATTGAGACCCTGATATTTTCTTCTAAGGAAGCACAACAACAAACAGCTATATTATAATTCAATGGCTGAGTTAATGGCTTTAGTTCACCCGAAAAAAATGATTATAGCTATTTAGTTTCTTTTTATGCATAAAAAGCCCACAATAACTATCAAAACTAATGCAAACAGTTAGAGTATATTAGATTTATTACCAAATACATTTTACACGTCTGTGTTTACTCAGAAGCGTTACATACAAGTGTAGTTAAGAAATCCGTTCGAAACACTTCACACAAAAGATTTCATTAACCGATGCACAATATCATTATATTTATATCAAATAGAATAATGACTGACTGTGTGCCGTTTTAATAAAGGAGCCTCCAAAACCAATCTATTGTCAATTAGTTGAGCTGTCACTAATAACGGATCTACTGTTTCTGGAATTTCGTACGAATGAGTGAACTCTGCATACAAACTGCTACTTTTCTTGTTAAAATAACCACTGTCCTTCTGATAACTTATTCCTGACACGACAACACGTTTGGAATCTACGTTTACGCATAAATCCTCGGGCTTATACACAGGATCCACAGGTATTTCTAAATGCAGACGCCTTCCATTTACTTCATCGTCCAAAATTATTGGACCAGATACACCTGAAAAAACATGAAGATATAAAAACTTAAGTAACTATCCAAAATCAATACCATATTTTATGTTTTCGGCCAATAAAAAGAGCGACTGTCACTAACAGACTTAAATCTCACAACCATACCAAAAATCTTTCCAACGTTAGTCAGTCGATTTACCAACCTTTCACAACAAGTGCCTTTGATGCTGGGACTGACTGGATCTGATCTGCTGACTTTGGATGGATCCCAAGTCGACGATTATCCGTGAATGTGATTGACTCATAGTCAGGGGATTTCACAGGAGCCTCTAACATAAGAACGCCATCCTACAGAAAACAAAGTAAATATCGTCACTTAGCATATTGATTCGCTTAGTAAATAGAACGTAACATATTTTGGTGGACCATCACTATAGTGACGAGGCAACCAATTTTACGTAGTCTTTTATTTTTGGAGTAAAACTCAGAGATCAAAGTCAGTAAGTATACACCTTATGGAGAACTTACCAGAGAGCATCTTTAGTCAGTACTGACATTACTTAGGCCAGATGGGAAAAGTCTATCGGACCAAGTGAAAATGATACAAAAAGCTTACCCTTCTGATGGGGAGTTTACTCGGAACAGTTCAAAAAGAGTCCAATTTTCCCTTTGTTCATAGCACATCAAATCATGTCATTACTGATGCACTGAAGAATGATCACAGTTTTGTTACTCTTATCCCTGAAAAGGTGAGGAATTTAATTTCTCAGGTCATGGTATCCCAACGTCATTTTGGGGAACCATCTAACATTGTGAAAACTACCAGATATTGTTTTTAATTCGTACTTACGACCTTAAAAAGGATTTAGATGTAAATCGATCTACGTATAAGTGAGTGAGCCCTAAAGCAAAGATAGTCTGTCTCGAGATAGAGTAAACCGTTTACAAATCCTAGAAAATACAAGAGTCGTTTCCGATTATCACATTATACAGGCTTCATTACTTTTCTAGCGACCAATTCTTGATTTAGATTATCTATTTTCTCACTGGCTAATAAGGAGGAAAGGAGATTTCAAGGTTATTCGCTATTATTCAAGGTCCCCGTTCAATAAGTTATCAGGATCGTAACACAAGAGACTGACATGGATATAAATAAGCACATTATTATCAATACTTACTTCTGTCAGGCGACACTTCAATTGGTTATGTTCGATTGTTTGAGGAAGCTCTATCATCCGACAAAACTCACGAGAAGATTTTGATGAATCAGATTCTGAAACCTTTTTCGCATGGACTGTCAGACGATGTTCTGTAGAGTCGACCTTGATATCTTCGGGGGTAAAACCCTTTGCGTCGAAATGTACCTTGAAGTAAAGCTATTAAATAGAGGAGAAACGCAAATAAAACCGCAACTAAAATTACGAAGAAATTATAAGCACACTGTAGCCTAAGGTGCAACACATGTGACACTTATCACTCACCTTCCCGTCTTCACCAACCTCATAAGCATCCTTCAAGAAGTCATTCAGGGCACCAATTCCTAGAACTCTACTCATGCCTACGCGATTCCGGATCTCCTCAATCTCATTTTCCATACGGTTCATTAGGTCGAACGGGTCTGGATAAGATGATCTCAGACCAAAATTATCAAGAGGCTAAAATAAAAAAATTCATAATCGAATCAGACTTTTATCATACTGTATCGCTTACAATATCTGACCAATGAGCCTACAACTTCCGACCCCTAAGTTAGATTATGAGATAAGTCTGGATATTGAAAGTTAAATATTCACTCTTATTTATTAATACCTGACTCATAAAACTAGTAAGGAAAAGTCATGTGAATTAACGCTTACATTTAAACTCATCATTTTCAGACAATTTTAATCGTTATGAGATTTGGATAAACCATGATACTTTGCTCAGAAACTTACCAAAAGCGCGAACATCCCACGCCTCAGTCTGTACATCTCATCATCCCAACTGCGCCAAGATGAATCAACCCAATTATCTATCACATCCGACCAGGTATCAGTGTGTGGAGTATTTGCAAGCTTGGGTCGTTTTCTTCCTTTATGTCTATGTTGTAATCCGGTCAACATTTCACGCCTGTGTTGTTCAAAAGTTTTTGGCTCCTGATTTATCGGTATGTCTACTGACTTTTGTTGATGGTTATTTTTCAACATCATCCAACAGTTTGCTAAAAATAGGCTTCAGATAAAGCAACAGTGAAAGATTGGAAAGTAAAATGATACAGATAATCATATGATTTATAGCTCTTATATTTGTACATGTGATGTGTCTATCTATCACAACTTATAGTCCAATCAAATAGACGATAACACATAGACAAACAGGTTCATAAATATTCTAGGAGTTTGTAGGGTAGAACATACTTGATATTTTATGAAACTCAAGGTCGAACTGATTTGTTGTTTTACCTAATTAGTGGACAACGATGCTAAACATTTTTCATACAATGCAACGATATATTTTCTTTGTAACTAGTATGCGAATCTGACATCTTGATCCTATTAATTATTGTTCTGTGTTGTAGTACTTTTAGATGAGTGGAATTGTCACTTAATGGAAGCCATAAGCAGCTGAAATTGGTTTCAAACAAACTGATTCCGGTCATTTTGTTTCTATGTTATGAGTGTTAAATTACCAGCCAGAAGCATTAGAATTTTGGTCGATTAGTCATGAAATGATTCGTATACCGTAATTTCATAGTTTTCAATATAGTGAAATTAGAAAGATATTTGTGTATTTAAATGACAGATTCTTGAGGAAATTTATCTGTAATTTTTAGCTCCAGGTAACCAAGTGTTGACGCAAAGTTTTTTAAAGTTCCAGTCTCAGTTTGGAAGGGACAGGAGGCTTGTTGGCCTGTCTTAGTTCTGGCAATGATGGTCCCTTAGTTCATCCAACTTTCTTTTGAAAGAGTCGATAGATGGAGCTTCAATCATGTGCTGAGGTAATGAATTTCACTCGTTGACGATTCGACGGGAAAGTCGATAGTCAGCTGACAAGTGATTTGTTCTGGGTTTGTGGACTTTGTTGAATTGTCCTCGTAAATTCTCTGTTTTGGAAGACAAAAAAATGAGGGCATATCAAGTGCAAATTTATCACTAAGTGATTTGAAAACTGTAACCAGGTCACCTCTAGTTCTTCGATATGGCAATAGGAATAGGTTTAGTTTAACCAGCCGAGCATCGTACGAGAGCTTCGCTATTCCATGAATCAGCTTAGTTGCTGTTCTTTGAACCTTTTCCAAAAGATCACTGTCTTTTTTAAAGCTGGGGTTAGCTGCTTGCACTCAGTACTCAAGTTTAGGATGCACGAATACTGTATACAAAGTCAAAAAAGTTGTAGCGTCGAGGTGACTAAAGGCCCTACATATTGACCATAGGGTTCCCAAACCTTTGGCGGCTATTACACGGCAGTGTGCTGTAGTTTTTAAGTCTTGGCTAACGATGATTCCCAAGTTATTGTGTGTCTGGACAACAGGTAGCTCAGTGTTATTCATTGTGTATGTATCTGTACCTTGATCACCAATATGTATCACAATACGCTTGGGAGTATTTATCGATAACTACCAGGTTCGAAACCATTCAGATAATTTCTCCAGGTCATTTTTAAGTTTTAAACTATCACCTTGACCTATTATCACTCTCCATATCTTGAAATTGTCAGCACATAGCAAAACCGATTAGGAAACGAGGAAGGTCATTTACATACAAGATAAATAATACTGGCCCCAAAACTGTACCCTAGGGCACTCCGCTATGCACAGTTTCCCAGCTAGAAAACTTGGAGTTCACTGTACCCTTTATTGGCTCCCAACTAGTAAGTCTTTTATCCACATTAGTAGATTGCCTTCAACCTCGACATTTCTTAACTTATATAACAGCTGGTTGTTAGGACCTTTGTCAAATGTCAATGTAGGCTACGTCTGTAGGTAACTTTTGGTTTTTAAGAGCTCACCAAGTTTCACGAACCACTAATAAGTTAGTAAGACAGGAATGACCTATTCCAAAACCATGCTGCCTTTCCGAAAGAATCCGCTTTTCATCGGGATACTTAAACAACTTCTTCCGAATAATCTATCCTAAAATTCTAATAACCACGCTAGTTAGGCTAACGAGCCGGTAGTTCTCAGATATATGTTTCATACCTGTTTTGAAGACAGGGCTTACTGAAGCGTTCTTCTAGTCTTTTGGTTATCGAACCTGGGTTACGGATAGATTAAAACATATAATTAAACGAAGTTAGCTAGCTCCTTTAGTAACCTAGAATTCAGTTCACCAGGTCCCGTGGATTTGCCTATATCAAGCTTATTTAGCAGACCAAAGACATCGAGTTCTGTAATGGTCACGTTGTCCAGTGTGTGTGTGTGTGGGGGGGTTTGTATGAACTGATGGGAATAGTGTTTCGACGGTAGTTTGAGAATACTTGAGCTTTATCATGGTCGTCCTCTACTAATAATGAAGCATTACTGTTTCCCCATAGTGCTGGAATATTCCCTCTTTTTTGTCCTTTGGTTTCTATACGAATACAAGCGTTTAGGGCATTCTATAGATTCACTAACAATTTTTCTTCGTACAACCTTCTAGACTTACGGACGGTCGAGGCACATGTATTCCGAGCTTCTCGATATTGAGATTTTGTCCCATCAGTACCCAGTAACCTAAATCTTTCTCACATTCTTCTCTTACAGAGAAGGGTGTGAACCTCCCTACTGAGCCATGGCGGAGAGTTTCTCGGATCACTTGGTGTAGTCCATGGGATGTGGGGTGCAGTAAATTTTAAGTAAAAACATCAAGATACATCTCAAGCTGTTCCAATCGGGGACTCTGGCTCTATTTTCCAATCTACTGACGATGCTGAGTGTATAATATATTGTATATTTGCTTTCCAGACGTTATATCTGGGTTGAGGTGACGCGTGCTCGTTTTTCACAACTATGTGGAAGTCGAAGATTAGAGCTGCATGATCACTTTTACCTAGGAGTGTTATGTAATTAAGGTTCATCACGTCATCCTCATAATGGGTCAATATAAGATCTAGTAAGTATGATTCAGAGTCTGGGTCGTACCTAGTCCCTTCTTTCACATGTTGCACTAGGGCACATGTGATAACTGCATCAACTAGTTCCTGCTCAAAGGAATTTTCTGACAATTCAGTCCTCAGATTTTTCCAGTCTACCACAGTTGCATTAGTCTCCGAGAATTAGACATCGACCACTTCGTCACTAAATATTGAGACTGTCTAGCAAGACCTCATTTACCTCACAAATTCGATTGCGGTAGACCAAACCAATCAGCAGCTCTTGTCCTTTGCATTTCAAGCGGTAACTAATTCGCACATCCCATTCTCATAGGATACATTATCGATAATGGTGAATGGAATAGTATTCCTAATAAATAGAGTTACTCTCACTCCTGTGCGCTTCTGGACTCTATCAGCTCTTACTTACGTAAAACCTTCAAAATCAAGTCCCATACTTTCTATAGGCTGCGTCAGCCAAGTTTCTGTGACTGCGGTTATATCTGGATTGGTATAGTCAATCTGTACACCTAGTTCCGACCGCTTATCGATCAAGTTCCGGGTATTTGTGTAGCACCTTTAGTGGCTTCAGCATAATTCTCTATCGAAGCCTCATAACCCCCAAATCCACAATATTTAGGTCCTATTCGCCAGCATCTAACCTAAGTTTTAGTTCTTTTTCGGCTTCTCGATTTTTTACACGGTCTGCCAGCGATAAGTTCTTACGGACAAAGACTCCTTGAGCCTTTATTTTATGTCCATTCTGCAATATTAAGCACCGTTCATTGGGAGACTTAAATACTTCTTTAAGAAGCCTTGTTTGATTTTGTTCCAAGTTCGTTTGGCTACCAAGTCTATACACTTTAGCAAGCTAACTCCGGAGATATCCTGATGCATAAGCTGACTTAGCAGCTGTTTCATCAACCCATTGTGATGCTCAAAACCAGTTTAAAGTTCTGAGCCTTAATTGCCCTTGATTCTAGGAAAGATAACAGATATGTCACAGTGACAAGACTTTAATTTTTAGGTCACTTTTTTTGGGGAGGGGAATTTCTTGAATATAATTGTGTTGTGTTTTTGTTCTCAACCTGTACGCAATCATCATAATCATATGGATAACATGGAACCAAAGAAAATTTAAAAATATTTATTAGGAAAAATTACATAAATATTGTAACATTAAGCAACGATTAGTTCAGTAAAACATATACTCTTCTAGTGAGTAATCGCATGTTGCTTCTCCAATGGCGCCTCCAATACCAATGTATTGCCAACTACCTGAGCAGAAACAGATAACGGATCAACTGTCTCTGGAATCGCATACGACTGACTGAACTCTGCGAATGAGCTCGACCTTCCATGTTGATCACTCTTCTGCTTATGATGACGTCCACTAACCACAACACGATTCGAGTCAACATTCACAAACAAGTCTTCAGGTTTGTACACTGGGTCCACTGGAACTTCAACATGCAGTCGCTTCCCACCTGAACCATCATCCACATACGACAGACCATGAACACCTGAAATAGATAGGAAAACATACAAATGTTATGATGAAAATGCAACACACACAAACGAGAATAACACACCCACCAGACCACCATCAACACACACACACACATGTTACATCTAAGTCAATCACAACTCCTCTCACCTTTCGCAACAAGAGCTTGTGATGCAGGAACTGCCTTAATCTGATTGTCCGATTTCGGTCGAACAGCCACCTGACCAGACTCGTTCAGCGTCAACGACTGGTTCTGATCAACCTTCACTGGAGCCTCTAACATCAAAACACCATCCTGAAACAAACGCATAGAACAAGATGGAACGAAATATCCAACTATTCTAACATGATTCGAAATGCAAACAACTACAAATACAACACACAATACCACCAGCAACCACGGTCGTCAACTCAACAACTTACATCTGTCATGCGACATTTCAGTTGACTATCATCAATACTCTTCGGCAGCTGCACCATACGACAGAACTCCCGACTACACTTCCTACCATCGGTCGTCGTCTCCTTCTTCGCGTGTACCGTCACACGGTTCTCACTCGACGTCACATTGATGTCCTGAGGAGCGAAACCTTGTGCATCGAATCGTACCTTGAAATGTACCTACGCAATAAACAACAACCATAATAACACTCGTCAATCCATGGTCATATTCAAACCAATTGCACAAAACACTAAACACAACCTATCTGCTCGTCAACACGGACTCACCTTGCCATCCTCACCTACTTCGTAGGCGTCCTTCAGAAAGTCGTTCACTGAACCGGTAGACGGCACATCCAATGACCCCATTCTCTCTCGGATATCCTGGATTTGACGATCCATTTGGTGCATTAATGCGAATGGATTTTCCAAAATTCCATGGGAGAAAGTATCCAATGGCTGAAATTCAAAGTACAAACCGAACTCATCAAATCTCTACTCAAATTTAATGCAAAATCTCCTCACACAATGCATTACTGCATTCCTAATATGCACAAATAACAAACATTATCTCACAAAATCATAAGTATTAATGATCACCTGAATACTGAATAGCCAAACTCACTAATAGTGCAAACATTCCACGTCTCAAACGTCGCATGTCGTCATCCCATCTCTTCCACGAGGAGTCGATCCAGTTGTCCACTGTACTCGGCCAGTCTTCCGTGTATGGTGCGATTGAGTTGCCACGATGAGCACCACCCCCATGTTCCAGGCCAGTCAATAAGTCACGTCTTTGTTTCTCAAATGACCGTTGCTCACGATTCACAGGAATACTAACTGCGTTATGTTGTTTCCCACCAGACATATTGAACACAACAACAGAAGCAGAACAGCAATATGAATTGAATGTCGGCTGTTTAACTCACTTATATAATAGTGGGTGAGAGAATTTATCCAATAATCTCTAGACAGGCAACAGCCAATCAGAACACTAATAGTTCTGCAATGTAATCAAGTCCAAATCTGATTGGTGATTGAAGGACATTTTCTCGAAAGTTCTAGATTTCTCTCGTCCTGTCTGGTCTACGTCAGTATATGTTTGCTCTGTGTCAACACACATTACACCTCATTTACTAGAACTCTCTAGAAAACACTCCGGAATTCTAGTGAAATCCTAGTGCTTCCATACTAATGCTATTCACTACAAATCACAACTGACCATTAGTGATGTCGTACTTGATAATTTTATTTCTATACACATTCATGGTTATTTGGCAAGGACTTCAAAAGCACTCAAATTAATTAGGTGAGTCCCGACAGGATCAATCGGGAATAGTCAACAGACTGTTTATTTGTTCGGCTCATTTTCTTTTTAGTTGAAAGCGGGCAGCCTAGGTCGTTTGGTGAAAACTGAACTATAAACTGTGATTTTCGTGTAAAACAATCAAAATCTTCAAAGTTCATGATACGTCGTACTAAGTGCTGAACGATCTCCTGATGGTCACCTCGAGTTCAATTTTAAATTTTGTGTAAGTCAACCGTGGACACTGTAATTATCGGCACATTTACCTGCTTGGTGAGGTCACCCATTATCGTTGAGTTTTGAAACCTATTACTAACACATATTGACAAATTCAGTCCATGTAATTAAGTTCACAGAAAGTATTTTCACTTTGAAAACGTGTTTATGAGTAATCATGTTTTAAATAATGTTACATTAAACCTTATGGTAAACTCGGACCTCAGGAATTCTCAATTGAGATAGGCTTCATTAAGAATCTGGAATTCTTGGATATCATTCGTAAACATATACGGTAGGATAGTAAATAGTTGCACACTGTAAACATTGTTCTGTTTCATTGGTCTTTTGAAATTGAGTTTCCAATCACAAACTGTCGATATCAGTGTGAGTGTTGTCTCCACGAACCAGAAGGTACAGATGTCCCTGAAAACTTTGACTCAGTGAGCAACAAAACTCCTTGTTCAAACACGTCTGTGTTGGGACATGTGAATGCTTCATTTATGTATTAGACAATCTTTCATATAACACTGTCGAATAGACAAAGCATGATGGTCACTTAGACTATGAACGATAGAGTGTTTCGAGTGAGAGATAAGCAACGCGATCTTGAAGTCCATCAACTAAGCAATTGATTTGATTGCAGTAATCAACTGAAATAATTACTCAAATGTTGAGTTCACAAATCCGAATGCTCTTGTCTTAAACAGTGATATCAATCTTCTTGTCAATTGCTTTCTGACCTTGTCCTTAAAATCACTTTCACTCTTTAAGTACTAAAACTACTACTACTACTACTACTACTACTACTACTACTACTGCTAATAAGAATAATAACAATAATAAATAATAATAATAATAATACTAAAACCACTAATACTACCACTAAAATTACGCCTACAATCAATCGGAATTTGAATGTATTCCAGCAGAAGTTTGAAAGTGACGATAAGCAGTCGTTTACTTAAACTTGAAAATAACCCTGTCATTATCATATCTCTATATGTCGACTCCTAATTTCCAGTTTTAAAATTGATTATTTTCATGTATTCACACCAACTATTTCGAGAATACTGACAAGATATCAATTAACTCAACACTCACAATACTTAATCTCATCTTTCTTATATTACAACGAATAGTTGTGAAAATAGTGATCATTCAGTTGATGTGTCGTCGTTGAAACTAGTGTAAATTGGGAATGAAACGCTTTCAGGAATTCTTATTTCGCTGTTATTGTCCAGACATATGTATATGTTTATATATTATATTTCACATACCCACAGTACATCAAATATCACTAATAAAACAATAACTCTCATCAAGTATTTACAACCCTCAAATATACAACCAATCTCTCAACAATATGGACACGTTTCATTCAATATCATACGATATTTTAATCTAACTAACGGAGCGAGATCAGTGTAATATCGAGGATGTGTGATAAAAACCTTTCCGATTCTTACTAATTTCAACGTCTTATCATTCTTCTAATGATATTGATCTTGTTTGCAACATTTTCTGGGATGTTGTCCTGAAAGTGACCTTCACCTTATCACAAACACCTCCACGCCTTACTTTCACATATTCACTGGTATTACTTAGAGCTGATTTCGATTATTTTTTAACCATATACTTATCGTTTGTGAATAGGCAATCAATCGATTTTGACCACCCAGTTCTGTTTTGTTTGGTGTGGAGCGTTGAGTATGTGAGTAGCAGACGTGATTTATTCTCAAGCTGACAATCAGAATGTGTGAACCTGACCGACTTCCACACGTCATAGTATTTCGTTGCTTAGTGTTGTATAGTGTACATTTGAGAACTGGTATTTCATGTTGGATGGGATCGAATTGATTTTGCTTCCATTTGCAGTTATGGTGGCAACGAAATTTAAGCGGTTTAACAGACGATGTTACGGTGTAGTCCATTTCACACTATTATCGATTATGGTGATTGGAAGTCTAGGGGTTTTATGGAGTTGCGAACGGGTGTGTTCCACTGTACAGTTATCTAGGTAGTGTGTTAGTTTACGTTTCCTTGTCATTACTATTTTTCTCTGTACAGTTATCTAATTAATATTTTAGTCTTTATTTCAAACAAACGAATGAGGGTTTAGAGTATTCGTAGTATTCCTAATATTTTCACCGTTGCATTCGCCGATAGATCTTATATAAAGCACTTGTGAAAATCTGGGAGCACTGTACTACTGTTTCATTCGATTATTGGACTTCTATAATTGTTTCTGAGTAACTTGAAAACGAGTCTCACTGGTTAGTAACTTAAACCTTACCAGACACAGAGTGAGATGTATAACACTATACTTTAAAGATAGGTTGATGATAGTAACATTTGACAATCTCATTATCTAGTGGTTTGTACCGTACATTATCCGTCAGAGTAGGATTGGTTATTGTGATGTTTTAGATTATTTGAATTATAGTATGAACTAATAATCCTAGTAATAACGCAATTTAATCACGAAATATTAGATGAGCGCGAACGAATATACTGTATTTGGAATTCGAAATAAAAACAGTCATCAATTCAAAGAAATCATTGGTTCATATAAACACTACATCCGCCACAGCTTAACTTAGAATGTAAGCCAAATCGGTTGTACGTCTTCTTCTTAAGTTCATCTTACATCTCTTCGACAGTGTATTGGATATGGACCCTGTATTGTCTAGAATGTAATCGTTAGTATCAGGATTAACAACCGTAATTGGGACAGACTCATCTGATTCCTGGAATAGTGTACAATCATCATATCGGTTGTGTAGTGAAACCACTGATATCTAGAATTTGCATTATAGACTTTCCAACACTATCCTTCCCCATGAAGTAATGTTGGGTCCTTACGTCGCAGTGTTATAACCAATACGACGTTCTCAATTTGCATTATCTTCTCAAATCTCACGCTTCGATTACTGTATGTGAGTATTTGGGGATACACACTGATATATAATTTGAGGTATTCCATCAAATTGAAAACATGCATCTGCCTCATACTCATTAGGATAATCTAGGACTTGATTTGGATTCGCTGCCTGTGCAAACTCCATATCTGGGCAAACTGGTTCTCTGACTGCTTCAGGAAAACTTGCTATTCCATCTGATTCATCATACCACTAACACATATTGACAAATTCAGTCCATCTAATTAAGTTCACAGAAAGTATTTTCACTTTGAAAACGTGTTTATGAGTAATCATGTTTTAAATAATGTTACATTAACCCAAATGGTAAACTCGGACCTTAGGAATTCTCAACCCAGAATTCTTGGAAATCGTTGATGAAAGTTCATCAGCTAAGCAATTGATTTGATTCTAGTAATTCTCTCAAATAAATCCTCACATGTTTAGTTTACAAATCCGAATGGTCTTCTTTTAAACACGTTTCTAACAGTGATATCTATCTGCTTGTCCATTGTTTTCTGTCCTTGTCCCTAAAATCACCTTCACCCTTTATGTACTATAACTACTAATACGAATACCAATACTAATAATAAAAGCACTTTTACTACTATTACGGCTACAATCAATCGGAAGTGGAATGCATGCCAGCAGAATATTGAAGGTGCACATAAGTGAAGATAATCGTTCACGAGATAGATATTAAGAAGAGAATAATTGAAAGTTGTAACGATGGATAATTAGTAGTTGTGAAAAATAATTGGGAAGGAGTAGGTTGAAAATTTCTGGTCGTCGGTCTACACTCCATGAGGAGTGACAGACGTGAATAAGTAAGTATTTAGGTATTCAAAAAACGATAGATTGAGGGAGATATAAAGGAAGGTTAGGACCATGTTACAATGAGGGATTGAACACACTGTGTTTTATACAGAAAGGGTAGGCTTAAATTGGTGGATAGCTACAGTCTCTGTTGTTTATACATTTTAACTTGTATTCCTTTCGAACCGATTCTTCTAACTATATGGATGAATGTCAAACAGGATTTGAGTGAAGCAGAGTGACCGGAATTAAATGGATACCACAAGATTGAGCTATTGTCTGACCGTGAAATCCTTTAGATTTACAAGCAAAGTAAATTTCTATTGCTGATAAGTGATATCGTCTAAACGAAAATTTTTATCTGAATTGTCTTTATTTGCCCTCGATTGACACAATGGGATGATTTTGATATTCGAATTTTGAACACTCAAACAAAATGCCACTATAAATCTCAGTAGTGTTGACCGAGTTCAAAGCATTCCATGTAATTGTAGGAAGTGCATCATTGACATAGTTCACTTACTAATATTTTAATGCTTTTTAATACTATCAGATGTGAATCCAGCAGTCGTTTACGTCTACCTGAAAATAACCCTGTCATTATCATATCTCTATATGTCGATTCCTAATTTCCAGTTTTAAAATTGATTATTTTCATGTATTCACACCAACTATTTCGAGAATACTGACAAGATATCAATTAACTCAACACTCACAATACTTAATCTCATCTTTCTTATATTACAACGAATAGTTGTGAAAATAGTGATCATTCAGTTGATGTGTCGTCGTTGAAACTAGTGTAAATTGGGAATGAAACGCTTTCAGGAATTCTTATTTCGCTGTTATTGTCCAGACATATGTATATGTTTATATATTATATTTCACATACCCACAGTACATCAAATATCACTAATAAAACAATAACTCTCATCAAGTATTTACAACCCTCAAATATACAACCAATCTCTCAACAATATGGACACGTTTCATTCAATATCATACGATGTTTTAATCTAACTAACGGAGCGAGATCAGTGTAATATCGAGGATGTGTGATAAAAACCTTTCCGATTCTTACTAATTTCAACGTCTTATCATTCTTCTAATGATATTGATCTTGTTTGCAACATTTTCTGGGATGTTGTCCTGAAAGTGACCTTCACCTTATCACAAACACCTCCACGCCTTACTTTCACATATTCACTGGTATTACTTAGAGCTGATTTCGATTATTTTTTAACCATATACTTATCGTTTGTGAATAGGCAATCAATCGATTTTGACCACCCAGTTCTGTTTTGTTTGGTGTGGAGCGTTGAGTATGTGAGTAGCAGACGTGATTTATTCTCAAGCTGACAATCAGAATGTGTGAACCTGACCGACTTCCACACGTCATAGTATTTCGTTGCTTAGTGTTGTATAGTGTACATTTGAGAACTGGTATTTCATGTTCGTTGAGAACGGTTAACGATCACCAAACAGAAAGAGAATGCTTTATGAGTTTCATCGCTCATCTCTCTCTTTCGAGAAAGTAACTACTATAAAATTCAACAGAGAATCAGGATACCTTGCTCATTCACTTAACAACTTTCAACCAACTCCACTCTAATTGAATTGCTACTTCTATTACATCAAATAAGACAATGACATTATATACGAAACTGAATACATCAACATTTCTGAATAAGCATCAACCGTGAACTAACACAAACATGAAATTAATATTTTAATTATTTGTTGCTACTCCAGGACTGACAGATATTCCTTGAATGCTGTAAATATTTGGTTGACAAAACTCAATGTAACTAATTGAAGCGGATGACATAAAAATTCAAGTCAAAATCAACTTCATTGACGATAACTGAATTCAGTTCAACCTAACTTAATTATTATCGAAAATAAAAATCACAAAGCTAACGAAAGTGTTGAGAATTTCTTGAAATTAAAGTGGATTGAAATAAAGAAAGTTCTATAATGGACAGTTGCTAAAGAGTTATTAATATCATCCTAGTTAGTGATCAATATTGAACGAGTCCTGTCAGTCACTTTCAAATTCTGATCAATAAGTCGGGGTTGTGATAGTGCTACAGTCACATTTGAACAGAACATATATTTAAGGCTTATCATAGATTGGCTCCAACAGGTTCTTGTTTGTTATCCAAAGGAAGATTTCAACAAGTAATCCTCATTCCGATTGCCTCATTTTCTCATTGAGAATTATAATTGGTAGATATATCCAAACTTCCACACTGTGTTAATAATTTATTACAATACTAATGTATGAATAAATGGTCATATATGCTCTGTTCAATCTCCAATTAATTGGATCCATGTGTACTTATGGTGACTTCATTTTTCATTACTAGTAGTATTCTCTTCGAAATCTCCAAGATGATGATAACATTTGATTCATTATGAAGTGAGTGTCGAATGCACATAATGTAATTGCGTTGTTCACTTTGATTTGATTGATTGCTTGAACTACTGATAAAGAATTATTAAGTTTTTGCTACCATTTTCAATACAAGTATTTTTGTATGGAGTTGCTGATAAACTACGGAATATAATACTATTCTGCTTCAATTGTTGCTCTGAGTTTATTCATATTCATAGTGTGATTGAATAGTCAATCAATTTGGAAGTAGGACATATCATAGTTGAATGTTTTGATTATTAGTAGTACATTGTAAATGAATTTTATTATGATTAAACTTCACTAGAAAAATATTAACAATTATTCACAATTGAATTCAGAAGCCTTGGTTCAGTTTACCTGAATTCGACTAACATAACTGATGAGAATTTGTTCTGCTGAAATGTTGAAATGTCAAGCAAATAAAACTCGATTAGGTATATTCGTTTCGACCAAATGTACACTGAAAGAGAAATCAGTCCAACCTGAACTATACTTGGTTCATGTCAGTACAGACAGCTGAATTTTCGAAACAATCCCGATATCTACCAACTATATAGTGACATTTGCTATTTCGTAAACTTTTAAGCCGTCTCAACAATCTGGAGTTGTTGCCAACATAAAAGTGTAGTTGTACTCTGACTCCGAATAGTATTTGACGATAACGATATAGTTTGTAGGATTCTAGACAGGTAATCTTAAGGAAGTATTTTGCATTACCCATTTTGTTGGCATTCTACTCATTTATCACATTCGTCTGAATATAATAACTACAAAGACCAGATTTACTTGTGATATGTATTTCATCTCCCTTTTTGTATAATCTTTTAAATCTATACGATGTAGTTTACCTACCTCAAGGTCTGAGTAACGAAAGAGAGCTCCCTTGAAATGTGTCTTGAGCAAATTGTAGTTCGATATGCAATTCACGTTGTTGATCACAACAGTAATTTAAAACTCATGATACTAGATAAGTGTTGTGTCACTTCTCTTGAACGGTAAACAAAATGCACATTGAATAACACAGAAATGAAATGATAAAATATATTTCATTTAAATAAACAAGATTATTCAGATCATATCACTGTTCCAATTTATGACACTTCATCAGAGGTGCTTCCAAAACCAGCGTTTGGTCAATCACTTGAGCAGAAACAGACAATGGGTCCAGTGTTTCCGGAATTTCATATGAATGAGTGAATTTAGTATAGGAACTCGAATGATCACCATTCATGTAGTGACAACCCGAAACCATAAATCGGTTCGAATCAACACTGATGCACAAATCTTCAGGTTTATAGATTGGATCCAATGACATTTCAACATGTAAATCTCTACCACCGTTTTCGTTTTCAACGATGGAGTAACCATGAACACCTAAGAAGAGATAAGGAAACGAGCTAAACTATAAATAACAAATGATCAAACAATAAGTGTGTAATATAAGTACAGATGTATTTGGCTCACCCTTGACTGCCAGTTTGTGAGCATTTTGAACTTGATTGTGTGATTTAGGCCGAATGGCGATCTGACCGTTATCATTGAATGTGAGTGATTGGTAGTCAGGTACATTAACTGGAGCTCCAAGCTTCAACACACCGTCCTGAAGTAAACGAATTAGCAACAGATACGTTTAATTTGTGAGTGACAATAAACAGAACAAATGATCTCATATACAGTGTTTTGCATAACTCACACTAGTTAGACTACAATTCAATTGGTTGCGGTCGATCGATTTAGGGAGTTCAATTACGCGACAAAATTCACGAGAACAACTGGAATCTTCCGTCTTTGTCTCCTTCTTTGCTTGTACTTTGACGTAATCGTCGGTCGATGTCACCTTGATATCCTTGGGTTCAAAGCCCTCCAAATTGAAGCACACATGAAAGTGCACCTACAAAATAAAACACACTGTTTGGTTGTCCGAGGTATTTGATGTGATTTCGTCAAAGTGTTCAATAAAAATAAGATATGAATTCTCACCTTCCCATCTTCACCTATTTTTGTTATACATGCTGCTTATTTCGAACTCTTTCGTATGGAGTACTACGGTAATAACAGTTGACGGCTTATAACAATCCTTTAAACTACGAGTCATCAATGTTGTAATGTTAAACAATAAATTGTTCATGTTTTAAAAAGCTTAATTACATTTTATTGTTTGTTAAGTAAACATAGGTCTCCTTTGCGGTCTTTCTCTTCAGTATGTTTGGGGAAAGAAGTTCAAAATATCCATCTTCAGGGGCTAGCTAAAATATGATTTCGAAGTTTGAGAATTTCTTTAATTAAAATAATAAATTTTATATCAACGAGCTTGAGCATGTGAGTGGTCTAAACGAAGTGAGAGATTACAAGTATGAAATCTAAATGACACAGTAGTAAATTTTATCAGACTATAATATAGGTCTAGTACATTGTGGTTTTGACAAATATATAAAGTATTGGTGGCGAAAGAAATTATATTTATCCTTATGGTTGAGATCTGCAGTTACACTGAGACATCCTACTCAACCGTATGGAGTGTTTATAAGAAGCTTGTCATAACAAATTTGGTTGGTAATGGTGATAATAATCGTTTTTCGAGTTTGATATCATGCAATGTACCACAAAATGGAGGATAACTGGAAAATGTGTGTGAAATTGAGGAGATTACAAAGTTACGTCAGCACAGTTACCATTCAATATAATGTAATCAGTATTCCTTGTGAGAGTGTAGTGTCACATTCTGAAAACTGCACAGTTTTTGGAACCAACACGAAACACTGAAAGGAAATTATTATACATGTAATGTACTTTATTCAGGACGTGAATAAATAGTAGCAAATACTATTTAATCTCAAGTGTGAACCTACTTCTTTAACAAACGTTTTACCGCTTTTACAAGCATTCTCATAACTACAAGTCGTAAATTGAAATCTTGTTTTCCAGTCCTATCCTTATCAAATTCGTTGAGAATCTAAATGATCAACAGTTTGAAAGAATCCACAACACTGATCAAACATTAATCCCCATCGAACTCTATATGGATAATTCAGAAGTAACTGGATGAGAAATATCTGTTCCATACACAAGAATCTGCAAGAAAACAATGTGACCTGGTCGTCTGTTTCTCCATCATAAATTTCAAGAAACTATAGATAAGTCATTTACTGATCTCTTTTACATATTGTCTTCACTCTCCTTTTATCCAACTCCCTTTTATGTATTTCTCTATACTACTTGCTAATATTCAGTAAACAGTGTCATTTCTAATAACATGTGAGTGCATGGTGTGAATAGTGTGGGATTTATTTGTTGTTGTGTTATATTCTGAAGCGTTTGCATGATCTAGTGACATTCATTTTTAATTGAAACACGCGATAATTTAAAAGACAGACGGTAGCTGAAACCGACGTCAATGATGGCTGGTTATCAACAGTCGAATGGAGACTAATTGGACAAAATCTGGAAGGTAATGGGTGTAAAGAAATGGTGAAGGAATGTGAAGAAGCCAAACGTAACGGTTATAAGTGTTCGAAGAGTGTATTCACAATTATTAATAATCTTCATGTAATTATTACAGGAAGCATTTTCCTTTGCATAAATATTAATTCATCAACCGCCACAGATACATAACGAGTTGTGTTGTGTAACTGATCGACATATATTTTCTAATAATGGAGCTGTGTCGAAGATTAATCTTAGTTTCGAACTTGAATTCAACACGTATCTCGGTCGTTTAGTTGTTTGAAACTTGGTAGAGCCGGAACTATCTGTTGGACTTCAACTGAAATTCTTTCAGATTTGATCAAAAACTGTTTCGGTTTTGCAGAAGGACAGTGGTATCCAAGTGTATTGCAACCTACACAATCCATCATTTTATTGCATCTCAACTTTTATGAAGGACACAGGAATTCAGATTATGACTATTGGAAATTTGTGACATTTATCAACAGGGTTCAATTTCAAAAGCCCTTAGAGTTTATTTGGTGAAGTAACGTTAATTTTGATGTTATACACAACTCAAACTTATTACTTTAAGATGTTAACATGAAAGGCGAAATAAAGAAATACATATATCGATGGATCTATATCAACAAAGATATCACGTTTATAAAATAAACCTGCCAATTTCTTATTTACATGAGAATATTCCTCCATATTTTCTGATTGCAGAATACCATCTTATGCATTTCGGTATATGATTGATGATTCTACGTAAATTTAGAACAGTGTGTTCTCGTAAATCAATAGGTGCCATTCTAACATGGTGTAGGTTTCGTTTCTAAACCATACAATAATTATAACTAATTGTCAGAATATTAGTAGTTAAATGACATAGATCAAAATAATAA
Organism: Schistosoma mansoni; assembly: GCF_000237925.1. Taxonomy (NCBI): domain Eukaryota; kingdom Metazoa; phylum Platyhelminthes; class Trematoda; order Strigeidida; family Schistosomatidae; genus Schistosoma; species Schistosoma mansoni. The sequence goes on along the minus strand of NC_031495.1, from coordinate 48,986,577 downwards.
TCACTGATGCATTGAAGACTAACCTCCAGAAATCATTATATTCAAAAAATGTAATTAGTTGCCTCTCCAAAATGTTTAAATATCAATACTTATTTATGTATTCGCTAATGAGAAGAAAAGTAATGATAATTTGGAGATATTTGTTCCTGTGATATCATTTACTGAAACTGTTCAATAGTACCAAAAGTTAATTAGTACTTCATTTGTATTGGTTGTTTGGATCTTCCCATTGTTGTATAAGACTGCAATTAATCAGTCTCATTATTGGCTTATGAGCAGCACCCCATTTCACAAGTCAGTGGCTATCTGGGCTCAGTAGTCAAGAGAATAACATAATGGCAATTGAAGCAAACGCTACTGGGTTCGAGAACATTGTTAACATTAACTCTCGGATGCAGGTACATCCAGATGACGAGTCCAAATAGAGTGAAAGGAACATCATGGATTCCACTGCTAGCTACCAATTATCTCTAATTATATTTCTAGTGAATTATCGTATTTGATAGTCCTCCGAATAAATAAATTGATATGAAGCTGTTAACAGAATTTCCAATTATCAAGAATGGTTCACATAATGACAATCAGATTGATGAAAAGAAGTGATATGAAAATAGTTTACACAAATTTAAAATCATTTCAGCATCGCCTCAAACCTCAACGACAAGAACATCGATCTATTACTGTACACCTTTTAGTTCTAATCGTGGACGGAATAGATAAGATGTTCGATAATGAAGCTTTCAGTCGACTTGCACTTCGCTTTTAGTAACCATGCAAGTTAACACTCTGTGATGAGATTAGAAAGTGTACGATATGTACTGAACTATATTTACATACGTGGTGGGATAGTCCATTTGTTATGTTGACATTATTAAAACAGTCATCTGATTGCTTAGGTCATGAGACAGTTCATGGTTTATTCACGTGATTAGTTTATCCTAATTTTAACTACGGTGAGAAATGTTTATAATCAAGTTAGGGTTGTAATAATATTGGCCCTTACAAACTATTATTTATCTGCAGAATAAGTTTTAAATAGTTAATATCGAATTTCTATTCAATAGCATTATAGTACAGAAATACTTGTTCCAACATGTAGGACTACTTCATAAAATATCTGTTTTTTTCTGTTCAAGCTCATAATAAATCGAATGAGAGACTATTTTCTGAGTAATCGATAGGACCATAGTTCATGAACAAATCAACCAGATGTAAAACAGAGACACCTGGATTCTGGCGCCAAATTCATCCATCCATATGGTAGAGTGGCATTTCGACATTATTTCAATATTTACAACTCTCAATTAGTGTGTTCTTAATATCTATTTGGTGGACAATTATCTTAACTTCCTTCAACATCTGACGTTTGTTAGCAATCTATGACACGACACCACTTCGAATTTTTAATTCTTCACCACCATTCTTTTGTTGTCATAGACTACGATATTTAAGCAAATGCATTAACTGTGAATAGGACTTTTCAGCTTAAGTAAATAAAGTGGATGAGAAGCTCTGTAGCCCAGGTGGATGATTAGGGTGGTGTTTCGTTCTCTGAGCTGGATAATTTAGTCGTGGAAAAGTTATGTAAAAGTCCAGTAACTAGTTGTGATAACTAGGAGCAGTTGAATTATAGTAAAAACCAGAAATATCTGAAATAACGCAATTTAACCAAGAAGTATTAGATGAGCACAAACCAACGTATTGTATTTTGAATTCAAAGTTAGTCAGTCATCAAGTACAAAGGAATCGTTCGTTCATGCAAACACCACACCAGTGAAAAATGTCCGAATGAAAATAATTTATTGGGGAGTGATAATTACCCCACTTGAAGAAATTGGAGAACAGAATAATTCAATGCTGCAATAATATCTACTTTATAATTCAAACAAACTGGAAATGAGAAGTCAGTAAACACTGTTCTGTTTCACTGGAATTTTTAACTTGAGAGAATCAAACTATTGATTTGAATGCCAACTCTAGATCAGTCGTTAAATTATTCTTCAACCATCGAAATAATCTGTATGTGATGAGTGAGTGACTAGTTATAGAAAAACGAACACACAGTGATTTTCAAGTAAAACAATCAAAATCTTCAAAGTTCATGAAACGTCGTACTAAGTGATAAACAATCTCCTGATGGTCACCTCGAGTTCAATTTTAAATTTTGTGTAAGTCAACCGTTCACACTGTATTATCGGCACAATAACCTGTTTCGTAAAGTCACCCATTATCGTTGAGTTTTGAAACCTATTACTAACACATATTGACAAATTCAGTCCATGTAATTAAGTACTAATACTACTACTACTAATAATAACAAAAGCACTTTTACTACTATTACGGCTACAATCAATCGGAAGTGGAATGCATGCCAGCAGAATATTGAAGGTGCACATAAGTGAAGATAATCGTTCACGAGATAGATATTAAGAAGAGAATAATTGAAAGTTGTAACGATGGATAATTAGTAGTTGTGAAAAATAATTGGGAAGGAGTAGGTTGAAAATTTCTGGTCGTCGGTCTACACTCCATGAGGAGTGACAGACGTGAATGAGTAAGTATTTAGGTATTCAAAAAACGATAGATTGAGGGAGATATAAAGGAAGGTTAGGACCATGTTACAATGAGGGATTGAACACACTGTGTTTTATACAGAAAGGGTAGGCTTAAATTGGTGGATAGCTACAGTCTCTGTTGTTTATACATTTTAACTTGTATTCCTTTCGAACCGATTCTTCTAACTATATGGATGAATGTCAAACAGGATTTGAGTGAAGCAGAGTGACCGGAATTAAATGGATACCACAAGATTGAGCTATTGTCTGACCGTGAAATCCTTTAGATTTACAAGCAAAGTAAATTTCTATTGCTGATAAGTGATATCGTCTAAACGAAAATTTTTATCTGAATTGTCTTTATTTGCCCTCGATTGACACAATGGGATGATTTTGATATTCGAATTTTGAACACTCAAACAAAATGCCACTATAAATCTCAGTAGTGTTGACCGAGTTCAAAGCATTCCATGTAATTGTAGGAAGTGCATCATTGACATAGTTCACTTACTAATATTTTAATGCTTTTTAATACTATCAGATGTGAATCCAGCAGTCGTTTACGTCTACCTGAAAATAACCCTGTCATTATCATATCTCTATATGTCGATTCCTAATTTCCAGTTTTAAAATTGATTATTTTCATGTATTCACACCAACTATTTCGAGAATACTGACAAGATATCAATTAACTCAACACTCACAATACTTAATCTCATCTTTCTTATATTACAACGAATAGTTGTGAAAATAGTGATCATTCAGTTGATGTGTCGTCGTTGAAACTAGTGTAAATTGGGAATGAAACGCTTTCAGGAATTCTTATTTCGCTGTTATTGTCCAGACATATGTATATGTTTATATATTATATTTCACATACCCACAGTACATCAAATATCACTAATAAAACAATAACTCTCATCAAGTATTTACAACCCTCAAATAAACAACCAATCTCTCAACAATATGGACACGTTTCATTCAATATCATACGATGTTTTAATCTAACTAACGGAGCGAGATCAGTGTAATATCGAGGATGTGTGATAAAAACCTTTCCGATTCTTACTAATTTCAACGTCTTATCATTCTTCTAATGATATTGATCTTGTTTGCAACATTTTCTGGGATGTTGTCCTGAAAGTGACCTTCACCTTATCACAAACACCTCCACGCCTTACTTTCACATATTCACTGGTATTACTTAGAGCTGATTTCGATTATTTTTTAACCATATACTTATCGTTTGTGAATAGGCAATCAATCGATTTTGACCACCCAGTTCTGTTTTGTTTGGTGTGGAGCGTTGAGTATGTGAGTAGCAGACGTGATTTATTCTCAAGCTGACAATCAGAATGTGTGAACCTGACCGACTTCCACACGTCATAGTATTTCGTTGCTTAGTGTTGTATAGTGTACATTTGAGAACTGGTATTTCATGTTGGATGGGATCGAATTGATTTTGCTTCCATTTGCAGTTATGGTGGCAACGAAATTTAAGCGGTTTAACAGACGATGTTACGGTGTAGTCCATTTCACACTATTATCGATTATGGTGATTGGAAGTCTAGGGGTTTTATGGAGTTGCGAACGGGTGTGTTCCACTGTACAGTTATCTAGGTAGTGTGTTAGTTTACGTTTCCTTGTCATTACTATTTTTCTCTGTACAGTTATCTAATTAATATTTTAGTCTTTATTTCAAACAAACGAATGAGGGTTTAGAGTATTCGTAGTATTCCTAATATTTTCACCGTTGCATTCGCCGATAGATCTTATATAAAGCACTTGTGAAAATCTGGGAGCACTGTACTACTGTTTCATTCGATTATTGGACTTCTATAATTGTTTCTGAGTAACTTGAAAACGAGTCTCACTGGTTAGTAACTTAAACCTTACCAGACACAGAGTGAGATGTATAACACTATACTTTAAAGATAGGTTGATGATAGTAACATTTGACAATCTCATTATCTAGTGGTTTGTACCGTACATTATCCGTCAGAGTAGGATTGGTTATTGTGATGTTTTAGATTATTTGAATTATAGTATGAACTAATAATCCTAGTAATAACGCAATTTAATCACGAAATATTAGATGAGCGCGAACGAATATACTGTATTTGGAATTCGAAATAAAAACAGTCATCAATTCAAAGAAATCATTGGTTCATATAAACACTACATCCGCCACAGCTTAACTTAGAATGTAAGCCAAATCGGTTGTACGTCTTCTTCTTAAGTTCATCTTACATCTCTTCGACAGTGTATTGGATATGGACCCTGTATTGTCTAGAATGTAATCGTTAGTATCAGGATTAACAACCGTAATTGGGACAGACTCATCTGATTCCTGGAATAGTGTACAATCATCATATCGGTTGTGTAGTGAAACCACTGATATCTAGAATTTGCATTATAGACTTTCCAACACTATCCTTCCCCATGAAGTAATGTTGGGTCCTTACGTCGCAGTGTTATAACCAATACGACGTTCTCAATTTGCATTATCTTCTCAAATCTCACGCTTCGATTACTGTATGTGAGTATTTGGGGATACACACTGATATATAATTTGAGGTATTCCATCAAATTGAAAACATGCATCTGCCTCATACTCATTAGGATAATCTAGGACTTGATTTGGATTCGCTGCCTGTGCAAACTCCATATCTGGGCAAACTGGTTCTCTGACTGCTTCAGGAAAACTTGCTATTCCATCTGATTCATCATACCACTGACTAGGGATTCTACTCAACAAATATTGTTCGTGAGAATATCCAACATCTGATACAATAACATCAGAAATGTGACTAGAATTCGACTCATTCGGAACATATTTGTCAGATTCATTAGGAATATCACTAGAGAGATATTCGTTGTGAGGACCACTGACACTTGATATGATATCAGAATTTGATTTTTCGGAAATATTTTCCTCAAATTTATTAAGAGTTTTATTAGAGAATAATGGGTCATTAGGAAAATCAGCATCTACCAAAACTGAATCTGGTTTTTGATCATGATTTGACTCGTTCAACATTTTATTCTCAGATTTGTAAGAAAGTTCATCAGAAATATGTGAATTATTAAACGACAAGCCATATCTGGTACAATAACACGAGAAATCCGATAAGAAGTTGATTGATTAGAAACTTTTGTCTCACAATGATTCTGGGTTTCATTCAACTATGGACTGTTATGTGACGTTATACCGCTTCTAGAAGTCTTGAATAAAGATAAGTGATCATTAGTAACATCCAACTTAATAGGATCACAATAACAAATTTTAGCATTAGTTTCAGCGAAATGAACCATGGTATTGCAAACTGACTAGATGTGTCCAGTTTTATTACATTTAAAGCATTTAGAATTACGAAATACACATGAATTACATGGGTGAAACTTGTCATAGAACAAGCATATACGAAACTCGTGCTCATCTTCGTGAACTGTTTCACAACTTAATGAATTGTTATCTGAATAACCTTCATTACGTATTGGACCATGATGACGTAGTAATGTAGTGGAATTCCTGATGTTCTGTCAAATCATTTCATCGAATTATTCTCCTTTACCGCATTCGAAATTTGTATTCTTTACATGGTCCAGTAGTAGTAGCTTGAGAGTTGTATAAGTGAGTGAAATCGGCTTGTCTGGAAATGACAAAGTCTTTATTAGGCTGTATACTTCTTTACCGATGAACGTAAGGAAATGAGCCTACCATATTAAAATCCTCAGTATCTTCCTTGGTCATAGCACAGATTTCGAAACTCTCAATGTAATCCATAAAACCATTAAAGTCTGAATGTGTATTTAGACACTATAATATAAGTGACACTATAATATAGGTCTAGTACATTTTGGTTTTGAGAAAAATATAAAGTATTGGTGGCGAAAGAAATTATATTTATCCTTATGGTTGAGATCTGCAGTTACACTGAGACATCCTACTCAACAGTATAGAGTGTTTATAAGAAGTTGTTTGTCATAAAAAAATTGGTTGGTAATGTTGAGAATAATCGTTTGTTGAGATTGAAATCATACAATATACCACAAAATGGAGGATAACTGGAATATGTGTGTGAAATTGAGGAGATTACAAAGTTACGTCAGCACAGTTACCATTCAATATAATGTAATCAGTATTCCTTGTGAGAGTGTAGTGTCACATTCTGAAAACTGCACAGTTTTTGGGACCAACACGAAACACTGAAAGGAAATTATTATACATGTAATGTACTTTATTCAGGACGTGAATAAATAGTAGCAAATACTATTTAATCTCAAGTGTGAACCTACTTCTTTAACAAACGTTTTACCGCTTTTACAAGCATTCTCATAACTACAAGTCGTAAATTGAAATCTTGTTTTCCAGTCCTATCCTTATCAAATTCGTTGAGAATCTAAATGATCAACAGTTTGAAAGAATCCACAACACTGATCAAACATTAATCCCCATCGAACTCTATATGGATAATTCAGAAGTAACTGGATGAGAAATATCTGTTCCATACACAAGAATCTGCAAGAAAACAATGTGACCTGGTCGTCTGTTTCTCCATCATAAATTTCAAGAAACTATAGATAAGTCATTTACTGATCTCTTTTACATATTGTCTTCACTCTCCTTTTATCCAACTCCCTTTTATGTATTTCTCTATACTACTTGCTAATATTCAGTAAACAGTGTCATTTCTAATAACATGTGAGTGCATGGTGTGAATAGTGTGGGATTTATTTGTTGTTGTGTTATATTCTGAAGCGTTTGCATGATCTAGTGACATTCATTTTTAATTGAAACACGCGATAATTTAAAAGACAGACGGTAGCTGAAACCGACGTCAATGATGGCTGGTTATCAACAGTCGAATGGAGACTAATTGGACAAAATCTGGAAGGTAATGGGTGTAAAGAAATAGTGAAGGAATGTGAAGAAGCCAAACGTAACGGTTATAAGTGTTCGAAGAGTGTATTCACAATTATTAATAATCTTCATGTAATTATTACAGGAAGCATTTTCCTTTGAATAAATAATAATTCATCAACCGCCACAGATACATAACGAGTTGTGTTGTGTAACTGATCGACATATATTTTCTAATAATGGAGCTGTGTCGAAGATTAATCTTAGTTTCGAACTTGAATTCAACACGTATCTCGGTCGTTTAGTTGTTTGAAACTTGGTAGAGCCGGAACTATCTGTTGGACTGCAAGTGTATCTTACTCCACAAGTGAGATTATAGGAACTTTAAATGTTTAACCTCTTACTTGCTATCATTGTTTTGTTGTTCCGTGCTCTTTGCTTTAATCTTACTTTCTCTAGTTGTAGATAATTAATAATAACTCGCTCTGGCACTGGTAATAACCTTACAGAATAATGTTGGTCAATCATCAGGCTATCCACTTAATTAAAAAATGACAAGTTCCCTGGTGTTGCATTGGCTTGCCGTGATATATGCCATATTTAAACTGTTTATCAATTACTAAACCAGCAAACATAAAACCTTCTTATAATTCATGTTTGTTCTCTACATTAAATGTTGATTTTTATAACAATCTGATCATGCCTGTAAACTGGTGTGAATTCTGTAAATATTATTTTCAGAATATATTATTATTATTATTATTATTATTACTTCAACTGAAATTCTTTCAGATTTGATCAAAAACTGTTTCGGTTTTGCAGAAGGACAGTGGTATCCAAGTGTATTGCAACCTACACAATCCATCATTTTATTGCATCTCAACTTTTATGAAGGACACAGGAATTCAGATTATGACTATTGGAAATTTGTGACATTTATCAACAGGGTTCAATTTCAAAAGCCCTTAGAGTTTATTTGGTGAAGTAACGTTAATTTTGATGTTATACACAACTCAAACTTATTACTTTAAGATGTTAACATGAAAGGCGAAATAAAGAAATACATATATCGATGGATCTATATCAACAAAGATATCACGTTTATAAAATAAACCTGCCAATTTCTTATTTACATGAGAATATTCCTCCATATTTTCTGATTGCAGAATACCATCTTATGCATTTCGGTATATGATTGATGATTCTACGTAAATTTAGAACAGTGTGTTCTCGTAAATCAATAGGTGCCATTCTAACATGGTGTAGGTTTCGTTTCTAAACCATACAATAATTATAACTAATTGTCAGAATATTAGTAGTTAAATGACATAGATCAAAATAATAATCACTGATGCATTGAAGACTAACCTCCAGAAATCATTATATTCAAAAAATGTAATTAGTTGCCTCTCCAAAATGTTTAAATATCAATACTTATTTATGTATTCGCTAATGAGAAGAAAAGTAATGATAATTTGGAGATATTTGTTCCTGTGATATCATTTACTGAAACTGTTCAATAGTACCAAAAGTTAATTAGTACTTCATTTGTATTGGTTGTTTGGATCTTCCCATTGTTGTATAAGACTGCAATTAATCAGTCTCATTATTGGCTTATGAGCAGCACCCCATTTCACAAGTCAGTGGATATCTGGGCTGGTTGAGATCTGTAGCTCAAGTGGATGATTTAGGTGGTGTTTCGTTCTCTGAGCTGGATGATTTAGTCGTGGATCTTTCACTGTTCTTCTGAACAATATCATCTTCACAAGATTCGGGTAGAAGTGAAATATTCGAATTTCACTAAATATCAGTCAATCAGAAAATCAAAATGGAGTATGGGACCAAGAACTAGATCTCAGGGAGATACAATCAAAGTAAAGAGATAGACAATGACAGCCTCATGGTCAACAACAATAAATCCAGGTGGTGGTAAACAGGGTTAAAGATCTTAGTTATATGGGAAGAAAGTCGAATACTCCATTGAGTAAAATAAATCGTCGAAAAGAGAACTCTCTTCACTGAATAGTCTTCATTCTACTTCAATAATTAAAAGTCTTAAATATAGAATATGATGGTCTATAGTCAAATAAATTTGGATGGGAATTTATCACTAGAGCGATATTGAGTCATAGGTTGTTTATAAATATTCAACATTGACAGAAAGTTATGTAAAAGTCCAGAGAATCGTTGTGATAATTAGAAGTATTTGAATTATAGTACAAACTAGGGTTCTCTGAAATAACGCAGTTTAACCAAGAAGTATTAGATGAGCACAAACCAACGTATTGTATTTTGAATTCCTTTATATCTCCCTCAATCTATCGTTTTTTGAATACCGATTGATTGTAGCCGTAATAGTAGTAAAAGTGCTTTTATTATTAGTATTGGTATTCGTATTAGTAGTTATAGAACATAAAGGGTGAAGGTGATTTTAGGGACAAGGACAGAAAACAATGGACAAGCAGATAGATATCACTGTTAGAAATTATAAATGTGTGTTCGATTTTTTATAACTAGTCACTCACTCATCACATACAGATTATTTCGATGGTTGGAGAATAATTTAATGACTGATCTGGAGTTGGTATTCAAACCAACAGTTTGATACTCTCAACGTCTATCGTGTCATCATTCATCAGACTTGAACAATGTTCAGTCTGAGGAGATTCAGTTCTCTGGATTTAGATAGGTTTAGTAAGCGAACGTTTTCTACTTCTGATCAAATTTCTTTTGTCTACATCTCATGTTTATATGGTTCGAGATGTCCTCTTTGATTGCCTTGTAACACCTTATGTTTATAGTATGAATGTATGTATGTATGTCTGTGTGACGTTGCAGTAGCAATTTGTGACTTCAATGATCTGTTCACGTTTGTGATTTCTCTCTAGTTTTCATAGATAACATTCGTGAGAGGTACCGATCAGTAGAGATTCTTCTAACTCACTAACTATTTGTGGTTTGATATAGTCTCACAATCGTATGAACAAGCTCCTTCGATGCAATAATGATGTAGGGATGATTTGTGTGACAGCTATTCTAAGACTATTCATGTCTCAAACAAAATACCACTTCTCAAAACAGATTTCCATAGATACTTGATTCAACCACTCTTCCCAAGTGTGTATGATCATTCGAATCAAAATACCACATGTTCATCATTCACCTATGTTCCGATTGAAAATGATAAAATTGGGTTTTGTAACACGAATGTTCCTCAATTGATGATCTCTATATTTATTGTTTGTCAATGCATATCAATGTGTGAGATGATATATGATTTAGGTCACTGTGAGCAACTGTGCACATATTTATGTATTACGAGTTGCTGGTGAACGGTGAAATGAAACAACGACTACATTTTCACCGAAATCACTGAACAATGAAATATTTTCCAATCTCTGTCATTGATTGGCCAGTCGATTGAAATTTAAGTTCCAGTCGAACTGGAATAGTGTACAATTGAAATGACTCTTAAATCCGGAATCGTGGAGATTACTAGTGAGAACGTTGTCTTTTAGAATGTGTTTAAAACAAGAGCATTTCGATTGTTTTATCGATTGCTTAGTTGATAAAATTTCAAACCACGTTGCTTATCTCTCACTAGAAACACTCTATTGTTCATAGTCTAAGTTACCGAATCCTTCAGGGAGCACAAGTTTCCCCAAGATTACAGGTACACCTTGCTGACCACTGCCAAGTAGCATGAAACCCGGATCCAGGGTTTCCTGTTGACTAACTTCAACGACCATTATGCTTTGTCTAATCGACAGTGTTATATGAACGATTGTCTAACACAGAAGTGAAGCATTCACATGTCCCAACACAGACGTGTTTGAACAAGGAGTTTTGTTGCTCACTGAGTCAAAGTTTTCAGGGACATCTGTACCTTCTGGTTCGTGGAGACAACACTCACACTGATATCGACAGTTTGTGATTGGAAACTCAATTTCAAAAGACCAATGAAACAGAACAGTGTTTACTGACTTCTCATTTCCAGTTTGCTGGAATTATAAAGTAGATGAAATCAAATATCCGAATAAATATTATTAATGAATGTATGAGTACTCGGTGAGCAACTAGAACGTTTGGACAGTGTCTGAGTGATACTAAACTAGACTTAAATTGTAACCAACGAATATTGCTTCGTAAATTTTCTGATTTACCCATTGTTGTTTAGTGCTGAAATTGATCATTCTTTTTGCTATATGTAAATCGCACAATGATTGCACCAAAACTAATTTGCAATAATAAGGGAACCTTCTGACAATACACATATACCATCATTGACATATGAACTGCTGTCTCCAACTTCACCACCTTTACTGTTTTCTTCTACATTGACTAAATAAAATAGAAATGATGTTGTTTCTTTCTCTTTCAGGTATATTTTGCGTATTCCTTGAGTAATTTAACCAATCCTCCCTTAGTCGTGGTGTGTAATGGCTGTTTTATTGTCCTCATTTTCTTAACCTATCAGTAATGATATAAGCAGAATCAATGATCTGCTTCCGAGCAAGACAATTTGATCCTTTCGATACTTTTGACATTTTCCATCTAGACTCAGTGGACTCCACTGTATGTTGGTATTGTTTCCGAGTTCGACATTATCAACTGAAAATAAAGAAATCGTATAGATCAATGTCGGCCAGTCTCCAAAAATAGTACGAAAACTCACTGTTTGATTAGCTGTAGAATCACACGAGACTAGTGTGTGGTAGTCTGACGTGGTCTTCTTGTTTATAAGTGTCAAAGCTCAGATTGGACTGTTGTTCGTTTATTAGACAGGAAAATTATGTTTTGTTTCCCACACAAATGGGAAATCTTCTGTTATAAGAAAATACGTAAAAGAGACCAGTAAATGACTTATCTATAGTTTCTTGAATTAATATTAATGCAAAGGAAAATACTTCCTGTAATAATTACATGAAGATTATTAATAATTGTGAATACACTCTTCGAACACTTATAACCGTTACGTTTGGCTTCTTCACATTCCTTCACTATTTCTTTACACCCATTACCTTCCAGATTTTGTCCAATTAGTCTCCATTCGACTGTTGATAACCAGCCATCATTGACGTCGGTTTCAGCTACCGTCTGTCTTTTAAATTATCGCGTGTTTCAATTAAAAATGAATGTCACTAGATCATGCAAACGCTTCAGAATATAACACAACAACAAATAAATCCCACACTATTCACACCATGCACTCACATGTTATTAGAAATGACACTGTTTACTGAATATTAGCAAGTAGTATAGAGAAATACATAAAAGGGAGTTGGATAAAAGGAGAGTGAAGACAATATGTAAAAGAGATCAGTAAATGACTTATCTATAGTTTCTTGAAATTTATGATGGAGAAACAGACGACCAGGTCACATTGTTTTCTTGCAGATTCTTGTGTATGGAACAGATATTTCTCATCCAGTTACTTCTGAATTATCCATATAGAGTTCGATGGGGATTAATGTTTGATCAGTGTTGTGGATTCTTTCAAACTGTTGATCATTTAGATTCTCAACGAATTTGATAAGGATAGGACTGGAAAACAAGATTTCAATTTACGACTTGTAGTTATGAGAATGCTTGTAAAAGCGGTAAAACGTTTGTTAAAGAAGTAGGTTCACACTTGAGATTAAATAGTATTTGCTACTATTTATTCACGTCCTGAATAAAGTACATTACATGTATAATAATTTCCTTTCAGTGTTTCGTGTTGGTTCCAAAAACTGTGCAGTTTTCAGAATGTGACACTACACTCTCACTAGGAATACTGATTACATTATATTGAATGGTAACTGTGCTGACGTAACTTTGTAATCTCCTCAATTTCACACACATATTCCAGTTATCCTCCATTTTGTGGTATATTGTATGATTTCAATCTCAACAAACGATTATTCTCAACATTACCAACCAATTTTTTTATGACAAACAACTTCTTATAAACACTCTATACAGTTGAGTAGGATGTTTCACTGTAGCTGCAGACCCCAACCACAAGGATAAATGTAAGGTCTTTCGCCACCAATACTTTATATATTTGTCAAAACCACAATGTACTAGACCTATATTATAGTCTGATAAAATTTACTACTGTGTCATTTAGATTTCATACTTGTAATCTCTCATTTCGTTTAGACCACTCACATGCTCAAGCTCGTTGATAAAAAATTTATTATTTTAATTAAAGAAATTCTCAAACTTCGAAATCATATTTTAGCTAGCCCCTGAAGATGGATATTTTGAACTTCTTTCCCCAAACATACTGAAGAGAAAGACCGCAAAGGAGACCTATGTTTACTTAACAAACAATAGAATGTAATTAAGCTTTTTAAAACATGAACAATTTATTGTTTAACATTACAACATTGATGACTCGTAGTTTAAAGGATTGTTATAAGCCGTCAACTGTTATTACCGTAGTACTCCATACGAAAGAGTTCGAAATAAGCAGCATGTATAACAAAAATTAATTAGCTGAGTACGTCGTTTCTTCAGTTCTTCAGTTGTTTAGTCAGCTAATCATCTCATAGAAGATGAAATAAGAAATGCTCTACGTAATCTCCAAGTTATAAAATTGCACCATATTTGTTGTTATTTACACTTCACATTGAGTTGCTGATTAAGTCTTCTCACAAACTTAATTGGCATACAAAACCTTGAATCTTACACAATAGGGTTGGGTTTTATGTAGACCACAAGTGAGTTTTTGTTATCAAACTACAATCTATAATGCTTTTCACGTCGTTCAGTAAATGCAGTTTGGATAAATTCTGTTTACTCTTCGGACGGTCTGCAATCTAAAGGTTTATTCTCATGAACACTTCATTAAATCATGTTCTGTTAAAAAGCTGACAACAACAAACGTTCCTTTAATCATACTTTCTGATAAAACTATCATCTACCTTTATCTAGCTGAGAATTTTGATTTGCTAGTAACAAACAACTCTCAGGAATTATGTGGTTTGCAACAAAGTCTTCCATTCAACTTCGATATGACATATCTCATTTGGGACTTTGAAATAGACAGAGAATGGACGAACAAGGAGGATACTTTGAAGTGTAAGAGTCAAACCTTCATAATTATGTAACTCTGTATATGTTTACATGAAATATGTCACTACATGATCGGACTTCACGATAAACCAATAGAAGCATGTTATCTATCCAATCAACTTTTAAGCAAATTCTGATCAATCATAAAATAGTGACCTTGTCCTTAAACATTTACAGTTCCTGACTTTCTAATCAGCTGTTTTTAGAATAATGATATAGGCAAATACTAAAATTGTGTTATAAAAATCAGAGCTTTGATATTTTCACTAGCTTTTACTAGTGCACTTATAAAATGCCAGATGAAAAGCATGAGGTTGTCAGTATTCCCGTAAATTGCGAAAACCGTACGTTTGAGAAACAAAGACGTGATTTGTTAAGAACTTTGGAACATAAAAATGGTGATGGCTCCATTGAGTTATATACTGATGAATGGCCGGAACGATTAAATGGTTGGATTGATTCGTCGTGGAAAAGCTGGAATGATCGAATTCGACGTTTGAGACAAGGAATGTTTGTACTATTGGTGAGTTTGTTGTGAACGTTTTCTCATCGCTTCATGTGTTAAGCTACACGATCTTTAGCAGAAAAGTGGGACGAAAACTAGAGTCATTAAAAGTGTAGGTATCTGAGGAATATTAACGAACGTTTAGCGATTTACATTGTATCACTAATTCTCGAAAACAAATGTTAATGAAGAAACAGTATATCCTTCATTAGTGACCGGTTGTTTTGTAGTTGACCTATTTAATACTCAAAAACTCGTTTGAGTGACAGCTCAACATACTCAGTGTTTTGAAACTTATGATGTTTCAATTTAGGTTCAACATCTTTTAAACAAAAGATTTGACAGGTTTTTCATGCCTTGAATCCTCATAACCATGTGCATTTCTAAAATTTAAATGTATCTCTTTCTCGACAAGCTAAAATGTACCTAACAATGATTTCTCTTTGTTCTTCTTCACATTGCAGCCGCTAAGTACATATGGTCTCGTGGGGACTTGTGACCCTATTTTACTTATGGATCAAATGGAGCGTCAAATGCAAGACATGCGTGACCAGATTCGTGATAATCAAGTGCATTCGATAGGCTCAATAAGCGATTATCTTAAGGATGCCTATGAAATAGGTGAAGATGGGAAGGTGAGAATTCATATCTTATTTTTATTGAACACTTTGACGAAATCACATCAAATACCTCGGACAACCAAACAGTGTGTTTTATTTTGTAGGTGCACTTTCATGTGTGCTTCAATTTGGAGGGCTTTGAACCCAAGGATATCAAGGTGACATCGACCGACGATTACGTCAAAGTACAAGCAAAGAAGGAGACAAAGACGGAAGATTCCAGTTGTTCTCGTGAATTTTGTCGCGTAATCGAACTCCCTAAATCGATCGACCGCAACCAATTGAATTGTAGTCTAACTAGTGTGAGTTATGCAAAACACTGTATATGAGATCATTTGTTCTGTTTATTGTCACTCACAAATTAAACGTATCTGTTGCTAATTCGTTTACTTCAGGACGGTGTGTTGAAGCTTGGAGCTCCAGTTAATGTACCTGACTACCAATCACTCACATTCAATGATAACGGTCAGATCGCCATTCGGCCTAAATCACACAATCAAGTTCAAAATGCTCACAAACTGGCAGTCAAGGGTGAGCCAAATACATCTGTACTTATATTACACACTTATTGTTTGATCATTTGTTATTTATAGTTTAGCTCGTTTCCTTATCTCTTCTTAGGTGTTCATGGTTACTCCATCGTTGAAAGCGAAAACGGTGGTAGAGATTTACATGTTGAAATGTCATTGGATCCAATCTATAAACCTGAAGATTTGTGCATCAGTGTTGATTCGAACCGAATTATGGTTTCGGGTTGTCACTACATGAATGGTGATCATTCGAGTTCCTATACTAAATTCACTCATTCATATGAAATTCCGGAAACACTGGACCCATTGTCTGTTTCTGCTCAAGTGATTGACCAAACGCTGGTTTTGGAAGCACCTCTGATGAAGTGTCATAAATTGGAACAGTGATATGATCTGAATAATCTTGTTTATTTAAATGAAATATATTTTATCATTTCATTTCTGTGTTATTCAATGTGCATTTTGTTTACCGTTCAAGAGAAGTGACACAACACTTATCTAGTATCATGAGTTTTAAATTACTGTTGTGATCAACAACGTGAATTGCATATCGAACTACAATTTGCTCAAGACACATTTCAAGGGAGCTCTCTTTCGTTACTCAGACCTTGAGGTAGGTAAACTACATCGTATAGATTTAAAAGATTATACAAAAAGGGAGATGAAATACATATCACAAGTAAATCTGGTCTTTGTAGTTATTATATTCAGACGAATGTGATAAATGAGTAGAATGCCAACAAAATGGGTAATGCAAAATACTTCCTTAAGATTACCTGTCTAGAATCCTACAAACTATATCGTTATCGTCAAATACTATTCGGAGTCAGAGTACAACTCCAGATTGTTGAGACGGCTTAAAAGTTTACGAAATAGCAAATGTCACTATATAGTTGGTAGATATCGGGATTGTTTCGAAAATTCAGCTGTCTGTACTGACATGAACCAAGTATAGTTCAGGTTGGACTGATTTCTCTTTCAGCGTACATTTGGTCGAAACGAATATACCTAATCGAGTTTTATTTGCTTGACATTTCAACATTTCAGCAGAACAAATTCTCATCAGTTATGTTAGTCGAATTCAGGTAAACTGAACCAAGGCTTCTGAATTCAATTGTGAATAATTGTTAATATTTTTCTAGTGAAGTTTAATCATAATAAAATTCATTTACAATGTACTACTAATAATCAAAACATTCAACTATGATATGTCCTACTTCCAAATTGATTGACTGTTCAATCACACTATGAATATGAATAAACTCAGAGCAACAATTGAAGCAGAATAGTATTATATTCCGTAGTTTATCAGCAACTCCATACAAAAATACTTGTATTGAAAATGGTAGCAAAAACTTAATAATTCTTTATCAGTAGTTCAAGCAATCAATCAAATCAAAGTGAACAACGCAATTACATTATGTGCATTCGACACTCACTTCATAATGAATCAAATGTTATCATCATCTTGGAGATTTCGAAGAGAATACTACTAGTAATGAAAAATGAAGTCACCATAAGTACACATGGATCCAATTAATTGGAGATTGAACAGAGCATATATGACCATTTATTCATACATTAGTATTGTAATAAATTATTGACACAGTGTGGAAGTTTGGATATATCTACCAATTATAATTCTCAATGAGAAAATGAGGCAATCGGAATGAGGATTACTTGTTGAAATCTTCCTTTGGATAACAAACAAGAACCTGTTGGAGCCAATCTATGATAAGCCTTAAATATATGTTCTGTTCAAATGTGACTGTAGCACTATCACAACCCCGACTTATTGATCAGAATTTGAAAGTGACTGACAGGACTCGTTCAATATTGATCACTAACTAGGATGATATTAATAACTCTTTAGCAACTGTCCATTATAGAACTTTCTTTATTTCAATCCACTTTAATTTCAAGAAATTCTCAACACTTTCGTTAGCTTTGTGATTTTTATTTTCGATAATAATTAAGTTAGGTTGAACTGAATTCAGTTATCGTCAATGAAGTTGATTTTGACTTGAATTTTTATGTCATCCGCTTCAATTAGTTACATTGAGTTTTGTCAACCAAATATTTACAGCATTCAAGGAATATCTGTCAGTCCTGGAGTAGCAACAAATAATTAAAATATTAATTTCATGTTTGTGTTAGTTCACGGTTGATGCTTATTCAGAAATGTTGATGTATTTAGTTTCGTATATAATGTCATTGTCTTATTTGATGTAATAGAAGTAGCAATTCAATTAGAGTGGAGTTGGTTGAAAGTTGTTAAGTGAATGAGCAAGGTATCCTGATTCCCTGTTGACTTTTATAGTAGTTACATTCACAAAAGAGATTAGCAATGAAACTCATAAAGCATTCTCTTTCTGTTCGGTGGTCGTTACCCGTTCCCATCGAACATGGAATACCAGTACTCATACGTACACTATACAACACTATTCAACGAAATTTTACCCATATAGACGTTTAAGAGTTAATCGAGCTCGAAGCAGTGCTTGCAGTCATTGAAACCATATTATTATTCCAATCTAATTTGCAGTGCGTACTTGTTTCCACAATATTGTTTGTATACCCAGTGTTTATTCGACGTTAACCTGGAATTAACCTTGACCATATTACATCTCTACATGTCACCATCTAGTTTTCATTTTCATAATTACTTATTTCCATATATCTCAACTGACTATTATACACATACTGACCAGATACCGGAAGACAATATGGCCACTGAGTCCTTTTCAACTTTCTCTATTAATTGTCGAGTAGATATTGGGGTAATAACTAGTGAAAAATTCATATGATACAATGAGCTTAAACCGCAAATTTTTGAGATAAAAATCACGTAACTCTTTATTCAGAATATTTTCTCACTACTACAAAAGAACACAATGTTAGTCGTAAAGATTTGAGTTGTCGAATTACTGACAACCAGGGATTAACTTTAATCGATCTTTATCAAAGTGTGCGAATCACGACTAGATATCTTCATATTAACTCTCTGGTCCAAGTTTGAATTGTGGCCATCAGTGGAATCTAGGGCACCCGTTTCGTTAACTTTTGGATGTATTTATGTCTTGATGATGGATCTCACAGAAGAGATCGTAGAAATGTGTTCTCCCTGACACTTTTATGAGGCAGAAATTTGATAAAAACATAACCTATCCTACACTGACGGATAATGTATAGTGCAAACCACTAGATGATGAAATTGTCAAATGTTGCTATCATCAACGTATCTTTAAAGTATAGTGTCATACATCTCACTCTGTGTCTGGTAAGGTTTAAGTTACTAACCAGTGAGACTCGTTTTCAAGTTACTCAGAAACAATTATAGAAGTCCAATAATCGAATGAAACAGTAGTACAGTGCTCCCAGATTTTCACAAGTGCTTTATATAAGATCTATCGGCGAATGCAACGGTGAAAATATTAGGAATACTACGAATACTCTAAACCCTCATTCGTTTGTTTGAAATAAAGACTAAAATATTAATTAGATAACTGTACAGAGAAAAATAGTAATGACAAGGAAACGTAAACTAACACACTACCTAGATAACTGTACAGTGGAACACACCCGTTCGCAACTCCATAAAACCCCTAGACTTCCAATCACCATAATCGATAATAGTGTGAAATGGACTACACCGTAACATCGTCTGTTAAACCGCTTAAATTTCGTTGCCACCATAACTGCAAATGGAAGCAAAATCAATTCGATCCCATCCAACATGAAATACCAGTTCTCAAATGTACACTATACAACACTAAGCAACGAAATACTATGACGTGTGGAAGTCGGTCAGGTTCACACATTCTGATTGTCAGCTTGAGAATAAATCACGTCTGCTACTCACATACTCAACGCTCCACACCAAACAAAACAGAACTGGGTGGTCAAAATCGATTGATTGCCTATTCACAAACGATAAGTATACGGTTAAAAAATAATCGAAATCAGCTCTAAGTAATACCAGTGAATATGTGAAAGTAAGGCGTGGAGGTGTTTGTGATAAGGTGAAGGTCACTTTCAGGACAACATCCCAGAAAATGTTGCAAACAAGATCAATATCATTAGAAGAATGATAAGACGTTGAAATTAGTAAGAATCGGAAAGGTTTTTATCACACATCCTCGATATTACACTGATCTCGCTCCGTTAGTTAGATTAAAACATCGTATGATATTGAATGAAACGTGTCCATATTGTTGAGAGATTGGTTGTTTATTTGAGGGTTGTAAATACTTGATGAGAGTTATTGTTTTATTAGTGATATTTGATGTACTGTGGGTATGTGAAATATAATATATAAACATATACATATGTCTGGACAATAACAGCGAAATAAGAATTCCTGAAAGCGTTTCATTCCCAATTTACACTAGTTTCAACGACGACACATCAACTGAATGATCACTATTTTCACAACTATTCGTTGTAATATAAGAAAGATGAGATTAAGTATTGTGAGTGTTGAGTTAATTGATATCTTGTCAGTATTCTCGAAATAGTTGGTGTGAATACATGAAAATAATCAATTTTAAAACTGGAAATTAGGAATCGACATATAGAGATATGATAATGACAGGGTTATTTTCAGGTAGACGTAAACGACTGCTGGATTCACATCTGATAGTATTAAAAAGCATTAAAATATTAGTAAGTGAACTATGTCAATGATGCACTTCCTACAATTACATGGAATGCTTTGAACTCGGTCAACACTACTGAGATTTATAGTGGCATTTTGTTTGAGTGTTCAAAATTCGAATATCAAAATCATCCCATTGTGTCAATCGAGGGCAAATAAAGACAATTCAGATAAAAATTTTCGTTTAGACGATATCACTTATCAGCAATAGAAATTTACTTTGCTTGTAAATCTAAAGGATTTCACGGTCAGACAATAGCTCAATCTTGTGGTATCCATTTAATTCCGGTCACTCTGCTTCACTCAAATCCTGTTTGACATTCATCCATATAGTTAGAAGAATCGGTTCGAAAGGAATACAAGTTAAAATGTATAAACAACAGAGACTGTAGCTATCCACCAATTTAAGCCTACCCTTTCTGTATAAAACACAGTGTGTTCAATCCCTCATTGTAACATGGTCCTAACCTTCCTTTATATCTCCCTCAATCTATCGTTTTTTGAATACCTAAATACTTACTTATTCACGTCTGTCACTCCTCATGGAGTGTAGACCGACGACCAGAAATTTTCAACCTACTCCTTCCCAATTATTTTTCACAACTACTAATTATCCATCGTTACAACTTTCAATTATTCTCTTCTTAATATCTATCTCGTGAACGATTATCTTCACTTATGTGCACCTTCAATATTCTGCTGGCATGCATTCCACTTCCGATTGATTGTAGCCGTAATAGTAGTAAAAGTGCTTTTATTATTAGTATTGGTATTCGTATTAGTAGTTATAGTACATAAAGGGTGAAGGTGATTTTAGGGACAAGGACAGAAAACAATGGACAAGCAGATAGATATCACTGTTAGAAATTATAAATGTGTGTTCGATTTTTTATAACTAGTCACTCACTCATCACATACAGATTATTTCGATGGTTGGAGAATAATTTAATGACTGATCTAGAGTTGGTATTCAAACCAACAGTTTGATACTCTCAACGTCTATCGTGTCATCATTCATCAGACTTGAACAATGTTCAGTCTGAGGAGATTCAGTTCTCTGGATTTAGATAGGTTTAGTAAGCGAACGTTTTCTACTTCTGATCAAATTTCTTTTGTCTACATCTCATGTTTATATGGTTCGAGATGTCCTCTTTGATTGCCTTGTAACACCTTATGTTTATAGTATGAATGTATGTATGTATGTCTGTGTGACGTTGCAGTAGCAATTTGTGACTTCAATGATCTGTTCACGTTTGTGATTTCTCTCTAGTTTTCATAGATAACATTCGTGAGAGGTACCGATCAGTAGAGATTCTTCTAACTCACTAACTATTTGTGGTTTGATATAGTCTCACAATCGTATGAACAAGCTCCTTCGATGCAATAATGATGTAGGGATGATTTGTGTGACAGCTATTCTAAGACTATTCATGTCTCAAACAAAATACCACTTCTCAAAACAGATTTCCATAGATACTTGATTCAACCACTCTTCCCAAGTGTGTATGATCATTCGAATCAAAATACCACATGTTCATCATTCACCTATGTTCCGATTGAAAATGATAAAATTGGGTTTTGTAACACGAATGTTCCTCAATTGATGATCTCTATATTTATTGTTTGTCAATGCATATCAATGTGTGAGATGATATATGATTTAGGTCACTGTGAGCAACTGTGCACATATTTATGTATTACGAGTTGCTGGTGAACGGTGAAATGAAACAACGACTACATTTTCACCGAAATCACTGAACAATGAAATATTTTCCAATCTCTGTCATTGATTGGCCAGTCGATTGAAATTTAAGTTCCAGTCGAACTGGAATAGTGTACAATTGAAATGACTCTTAAATCCGGAATCGTGGAGATTACTAATGAGAACATTGTATTTTAGGACGTTTTTAAAACAAAAGCACTTGAATTTATAGACTTAGCATGTGATAATTTATTTCAGTGGATTACAGCATGCAAATCCTCTTCTCGATCTGATACACATGTCCCAACATTGGCGTGTTTGAACAAGGAGTTTTGTTGCTCACTGAGTCAAAGTTTTCAGGGACATCTGTACCTTCTGGTTCGTGGAGACAACACTCACACTGATATCGACAGTTTGTGATTGGAAACTCAATTTCAAAAGACCAATGAAACAGAACAGTGTTTACTGACTTCTCATTTCCAGTTTGTTTGAATTATAAAGTAGATATTATTGCAGCATTGAATTATTCTGTTCTCCATGGTTTTCAAGTTGGTTAATTATCACTCCTCAATAAATTATTTTCATTTGAACATTTTTCACTGGTGTGGTGTTTGCATGAACGAACGATTCCTTTGTACTTGATGACTGACTAATTTTGAATTCAAAATACAATACGTTGGTTTGTGCTCATCTAATACTTCTTGGTTAAACTGCGTTATTTCAGAGAACCCTAGTTTGTACTATAATTCAAATACTCCTAATTATCACAACGATTCTCTGGACTTTTACATAACTTTCTGTCAATGTTGAATATTTATAAACAACCTATGACTCAATATCGCTCTAGTGATAAATTCCCATCCAAATTTATTTGACTATAGACCATCATATTCTATATTTAAGACTTTTAATTATTGAAGTAGAATGAAGACTATTCAGTGAAGAGAGTTTTCTTTTCGATGTTGTCTTTTAGAACGTGTTTAAAACAAGAGTATTTGGATTCGAATTAAATATCCAATTAAATATTATTGATGAATGTATGAGTACTCGGTGTGCAACTAGATAGTATGAACAGTGTCTGAGTGATACTAAACTCGACATATGTACTGCTGTCTCCAACTTCACCACCTTTACTGTTTTCTTCTACATTGACTAAATAAAATAGAAATGATGTTGTTTCTTTCTCTTTCAGGTATATTTTGCGTATACCTTGAGTAATTTAACCAATCCTCCCTTAGTCGTGGTGTGTAATGGCTGTTTTATTGTCCTCATTTTCTTAACCTATCAGTAATGATATAAGCAGAATCAATGATCTGCTTCCGAGCAAGACAATTTGATCCTTTCGATACTTTTGACATTTTCCATCTAGACTTAGTGGACTCTACTGTATGTTGGTATTGTTTCCGAGTTCGACATTATCAACTGAAAATAAAGAAATCGTATAGATCAATGTCGGCCAGTCTCCAAAAATAGTACGAAAACTCACTGTTTGATTAGCTGTAGAATCACACGAGACTAGTGTGTGGTAGTCTGACGTGGTCTTCTTGTTTATAAGTGTCAAAGCTCAGAATGGACTGTTGTTCGTTTATTAGACAGGAAAATTATGTTTTGTTTCCCACACAAATGGGAAATCTTCTGTGATAAGAATCCAGTTAATTCAGCAACCGAATGCTTTTATAAACGTATAAAACAAAGTTTTATGTTTTTCTGCTATCTTGAATTATTTAAACGCTGTTCTACATCTTGGCCCCCAAATGCCCTGGTACGGCCGAGAGTGGGGAGAGTCCGCTCTCCCTCTCGAAATGCTCTCTCATGGCCACGCGAATATATAGCCCCTGACAGGGAAGTCCTACTCACATTCTTCTCGTAGCGGGGGTGTTGTTTACAAAATTGAGAGGACGAAAAGCGAATGTCCGGCGCTTTAACCAGGTTGGTGGGTGTAGAGTATCCACCTAGGGGAGTTGGAAAACCCTGATTCCAAACCAATGGTGCACATGGGCTCCAGGATCCTGAAAGAACGAATGGCGTATGAACCAACTGTTGGTCACCGGCTACCATGGGACTGCATCTCCTCACGATGCTCCACTGCCTTGCGGATCAGACCTTTAGGTCAAAGGCTCGGGGTGTGACCCCCTAAGAAAACCACCTGCTTCAGTCTGGGCACCTGAGCAGTATCACAGCCCTCACACAAATCAAATGAGATTTGTGAGGCGCATATTTATCTGGTGCTTTTTTGTACCAATATTTATGTGTTTAAATAATAATAATAAGTTCTACATCTTGACTGCATGGAGGTTTGCGAAGAGATTTGGATGAGAAATTTAATGGATTCAGCCAACATCAATATACTATCGTAAATGTCTACAGTTCCATTTCACAAAATGTGGAACCTGTCTATAATTTATCAGCATTTACAAAAGAGATCATTTAGAGGCTAAACACCAAAGAGTCGTTGGACCGGTGTTCGCGTCTATTTAATCGTTTCATTTGATGAATTGGTTCAGTTGAATGATTACTGAATCAGTGATTCATGGCTTTCCCATGATTTATTCACTCGGATATTTTAAAATCATAGGCCTCCATAAGGATTAGAAAAAGAATGAGCAGTCTCTTGAGTTGATAAGTGGTGGTCTAGTGACAGTTACTCACCTTTCCACTTTGTGGTTGTCTGTATTAGTTGTGAAACGGACAGTTTTGAACTTCCGATGTACAGGAACACGCTAGTCTAATCACTCTCATCCACATGCCGCTCGAGGTTGTACAACAACACGAACTGGATCTTACAGACCAAAGTCTGTCAATTCCGAGATATAAGGTCAAGATTTTCGCTAGACTAATCCACTTCTAGGATTACCCAAGGCTCACAAACGGTCTGGATAAATGGTCAGTTCGTTAAGAAGAACAAAAGCAATCGTAGACATACGAGGGATAATCTCATGTCTACTACAATTCCATGATGTATGGTAATCCGTACTTCCATATGAGCCATTCTCTTGCCATTAAAATCATCGGAACTAAGCCTTCCGATTCAGCCACAATTTATTCCAATCTTGAATGGGTGTATTCCACACAGATACCGGCAACTAATCTTCATAAGCAATCGTTGTTGTCAATAAACGACCATTTGCATCTGAACAAAATGAGCACTAGTTAGCGTCACACGTCAAACTTCATTGTACCGAAACCATTATGAAATTCGTTCTCGTGAACGCACGTTTCACATTGAATCCTAATGTGATAGATGACAATGTTAAAGCATAAATATAACTCGAACAACCACCTGTTTTCCAATTCAATCAATTACTTAGACTCATGCCACAACTTCACGGTTGTAAAAGCAAACAGCAAGTAAGTAAATATATTTATTCGGAAATTAACACAAACATGTAAGGATGATTGTCACCCTCATTATTATCATCATCATCGTCATCAGAATCATCGTAAATCCAGTCCGTATTATTTTGCTTCTAGTGAGTAATCGCATGTTGCTTCTCCAATGGCGCCTCCAATACCAATGTATTGCCAACTACCTGAGCAGAAACAGATAACGGATCAACTGTCTCTGGAATCGCATACGACTGACTGAACTCTGCGAATGAGCTCGACCTTCCATGTTGATCACTCTTCTGCTTATGATGACGTCCACTAACCACAACACGATTCGAGTCAACATTCACAAACAAGTCTTCAGGTTTGTACACTGGGTCCACTGGAACTTCAACATGCAGTCGCTTCCCACCTGAACCATCATCCACATACGACAGACCATGAACACCTGAAATAGATAGGAAAACATACAAATGTTATGATGAAAATGCAACACACACAAACGAGAATAACACACCCACCAGATCACCATCAACACACACACACATGTTACATCTAAGTCAATCACAACTCCTCTCACCTTTCGCAACAAGAGCTTGTGATGCAGGAACTGCCTTAATCTGATTGTCCGATTTCGGTCGAACAGCCACCTGACCAGACTCGTTCAGCGTCAACGACTGGTTCTGATCAACCTTCACTGGAGCCTCCAACATCAAAACACCATCCTGAAACAAACGCATAGGACAAGATGGAACGAAATATCCAACTATTCTAACATGATTCGAAATGCAAACAACTACAAATACAACACACAATACCACCAGCAACCAC
>NC_031495.1:48936099-48957924 GCF_000237925.1 Schistosoma mansoni | reverse complement strand
CAGGAGGAGGCGCTGGAAGTGGATAGGGCACACTTTGAGGAAATCACCCGATTGTGTCACAAGACAAGCCCTCACATGGAATCCTGAAGGTCAAAGGAGAAGAGGAAGACCAAAGAACACATTACGCCGAGAAATAGAGACAGACATGAGAAGAATGAACAAGAACTGGATAGAACTAGAAAAGAAGGCCCAGGACAGAGTGGGTTGGAGAATGCTGGTCGGCGGCCTATGCTCCATTGGGAGTAACAGGCGAAAGTAAGTAAGTAAGTAAGGGTACCGAATACATATGCGTCACACAAGTCACCTGATTTGTGTGGAGGCTGTGATAATACCCGGGTGCCCAGACTGAAGCAGGTGGTTTTCTTAGAGGGCCACACCCGGAGCCTTCGAACTAAAGGTCTGATCCACAAAATAGTGGAGCAACGTCAGGAGATGAAGTCCCATGGTAGTCAGTGACCAACAATAGATTCATATGCTATTTGTTCCGTCAGGATGCTGGAGCCCATGTACACCATTGGTTTGGAATCAGGGTTTTCCCACTCCCCCTAGGTGGACCCTACGTGTCCATTAACCCGGTTAAAGCGCCGGACATTCGCTTTTCATCCTGTCAATTTCGTAAACAACACCACAGACGTGAGAAGGCAGTAAGACTTCCCTGGCAGTGACTGTATACGCGTGGCCATGTGGGAGCATTTCGAGAGAGAGAGAGAGAGAGAGAGAGAGAGCTGGCTCTTCCCACTCTCGGCCGAACAAGGGCATTCGGGAGCAAAAAATAATAACACTAACACTTGAATTTTTGAGACAGGCTGTTGTTTTTAATGAAAATCTGTCAATGATTATTCTACGCGAAAAGCAACTTTTGAAATGGAAGACAGAGAAAAACAACACGAATAAAATCACTAGGTGTTTTCAAAACACGTTGCATCATCGCATTTGTATTACATAAATGCATGAACTCAATAGATATATTTCTGCATACAGCTTTAATAGCACAACTTCCTTTGATTATGAGGTAATATTTCTAAAAATAGTGGTCATATATCACAAACACTTTACTGCTACTGCATCCTAGGACAATAAACAGTTCATACACTCCCTTAGAATTACACTTATTGCATAGTCTTTCATCACCACATTAGCAGCTTAAGGTTTCACAGCTTTATCATAAATTCTGGGAACCAAATATTTAGCTAAAACAAATAAACTAGTTTATCGTGATAGGAATAGCGAATCACCAAGTCAATGTAGTAACTATGAAATAATACGGGATTTCGAAAGTAAACAAACTCATGTTCTGTTTATTTTCTTGTTAGAAGGCTGAATCACTATTTTTAATCATCTATCATATTTGACAGAAAATCCAAACCACAAGTGCAAAAATTCTTTATTGGTCCTTAGTGTTTTACGTAGTTCGAACACTTAAAATATGTAACACTGCTTGAAGTCAAGAGCTACCATCCAGAAAAGCTAAAGGTTCTGAACAAATCAGGAAATGTGGGGGAAAAAACACGTCGGAGTTATTTTAGAAGTCTACAAATGTACTTATTAACCGAAAACTTACTTGGTTCGTATACCAGTAAAACAAAGCTTGGTTGATAAGCATATCAGTACGTTGGCGGGAAAAAAGCTTAAATTGTAAACCATCTGTCGAAGCCATCTTAATACGTTTACGGCTGTCGAATATATTTTGATCCTGATTGATACAGACAATATTGTTGGCAGCCACTGCTAAAAGGGCAGGATCTGAAGCTCTGGTTCAAAATAAACAGAAAGAAAAAAAATTACGTGACTGAGGTATGAGTGTATATCAAAATAATAAAGCATTCAAAATTATTAGCTAAAATGGATGCAATATAAACCAGTGAAGACAAAAAGTATTTATTAGTAAATTTCTTAAGAAAAAAACATAAGGAAACAAAATATGAAGTCAACATGTGCCTAGAAAAACTCAACACCTATAAAATATTTGTGAAAGATATATGTCCTATATCATTTGTTAGGCGACTTTGAATAATATGTACCACTGTTTCAGGTTTTGTGCTGCTGGTGTCCGCTTTTATGGTTTTCAGTTATCAGGAACTCATGTATGGAGTCCAAGTAACAAGGAAATACAGTACAAAAGTATAGGTAACGAAGTAAAGCAGTGAAGCACTATATTATTAATTCCTAAACAGTAAGATTAAACGTTAATTAGCCGTTATTATGAGTGAACCATAAACTTATCGTTATCATGAAACAAAGGACAATTTTAAACATATGGTATATAATCCATGTTCAAACTTATAAACCGAAAATCACATCCTCAAATCCCAACCGCAGCTGCTACCTTGATGTCTTAATCGGACTAGTCAACTAAAATGACCCGGACAAAAAATATTAGCTGGAAAACTTGCTCCTTCAGGCCCTATATTGCCAGACAGGTCGGTTGGAGAACAGAGATATTAAAAGCAAAAACTTAAAGACTTGGTGCTAACTATATTGGGGTAGGACAGAAGCAAGTTATTTCTCTCATATAACTAACATCTACAACGATGTTTTCTCCCCACAAAAGCGTTGACTTAGAAAGGATCATCACCAAAAATAACATATTTAACCTTCGGCGACAGATCCCCACCCCCGGCAACAAGGTTTTAAAAATACAGAGTCAGTACATTGAGAATCACCCAGAAAAAGGCTATGTATGGCCGGTGACAAGTCATTTCACGGACTATACGGTTATGCTCACAGGTCGACAAAATTACTACGAGTCTAGTTTTATTTCTAAATACCTTTAGAAGTATCTCTCTACAGTGTGGTCAGCTGAGAAGTGATGACCACCCACAAACCTCTGAAAGCAATTGAGATTACCTTGTTTGAGATTTCGTCTCTCTGTCACTTCACAATAGTTGTACTGTCTTTACTATCAACTCCTTTGCGAAGACTTCATATTTAACCCTACGCTACATCAGTGCTAACGATTTAAGTGAACGAAATGCTATTCCTGGACTTTTGAAACTGCATTTTAAACCGCATGTTGGGGCTTTCAATGTTTGAACCTTATATTAACTCTGACAATATACTTCATTAGTTGGGAATCTAGAATTTCTTCCAACTAACAAGTGCTACATCTGTGAAACTTGAGTACAGGGTGCACTTACGGTCACTTAGCCTAACTTAGTCAATATGATAAAGCGTCACGATTTACCCACTGTGTACCTAAGGTCTTGACTGCTACTCCTCGCGGCCTTGCTGGTGTAGGTATAACACTAAGTACAAATCCACAACATGATCTCTTGGACTAAGTTTCGAAGGACAATTGCTTTTGCGCTGCCCGATCTAATTGGACAGCAAGTACTTGGTAAGATGTGGACACATCTTGTTTCCTCTGCATTATCTCTGCCTACAATCTCACCAACTGCAATACGGAGGAATCAAAATATGAGTTTTACAAAACGCTTTTAATCCACATTTGAAAGGTGAGACCCTCAGATGCAACTATTGTAGGCGATTTTAATGCCCAAGTAGGTAGTCGGAACTTAAGTGAAGGACATTTAAATGAATCTTATGATGTCCCAACTTGACGATAACAGCGACTGCTTACTGAAATGTCGTTCAGATAACCGATTTTCCTAGTAAGCAATAACTTAAGGCACGAAAAAAGACATCATCTGACATGACGATCCTCGACGTCGACCCAACGGTAGATGAGAATAGATAATATCTACCATCCAGCGTTGAAAAATCTTGACAGAAGGCCATTGCTCTTTCTGGAGCGTATGTTTAGATTTTGATCATGCTCTAGTGAGAGAACTTGTTTACTTGCGTCTTGATGGACGCAGAAAAGTCATAACAAGAAGAATCCTTAGAGTTTACCTTAACGATATGTTACAATGACTAGAGAACCCTTTCTAATCAATCATGAAAATGTTGTTAACTTCAGGATGGCTTAGCCCGACAACTCATTAGTCAGTCAGTCACAATCAAAGTAGTGCCTTGCACAAATGTGCACTGACCCCACTGGCAGCAAAATAGGGGTAATATCTATTGGTGATTTAGATCAAAACGCCAAGAAAGACTGATGGGTTTTGCTGATATCTATTGAACTGATAGGTGACCGGAAATTCATCCCATCAAGTTCCAAATACGATAAGCAGCAAGAGTGAATTAAGCGTATATTGACAAATATTCTACGCAATGATACTGGGAAGCAGTAAGCGGAGGAAAAAAAGGAGAGAAAAAAGATATATGCGATGGGTAATTGTAGAATACTTTTCAGATTTATGGAAGGAACAAGTATTAAAATGTCAGGTGCTAGTGAGACTGTATCTGAAACAGATAATTTTCTGATCTAATCTCAGCCCACAGGGTTGCAATAATGGTCGGGACACTTTGAGAGACAGTTGAGCCAATCCTCAACTACCCCTGAGTTGCTTTATACTACTAGATAACAGGAATGAGCTATTAGCACATGCCCGAAACTGTTCATGAATTTGAAAAGGCTATAACTAGTCTAAGGCAATAGATAGCAGCAGGCCCTGATCCATTATTCCCGGAGAATGTTACGCTTGATGACCCAGTTTTAGCAGTTAGATAGGTTGCGATGATAGTTAGAGCCTTGGACGTAATTCAACTTGGCCGGTCTTGATAAATGACAATTTATGTTTACAAAGAACTGGAACAACTTTGTAATATTCATAGAGAAATCAGTTTAACTAGCATAATCACTAAGACATTAGTCTTAATTATCATCAGACCTGATTGATTCGTTTTTTGATGAAAATTCACCACGAATTAAGGAGGCTCAGTTGCCTTCTGTCAACTTTCATCACATGTGCTGTAGGCCAGATGTCTATCCATCAACCAATGGGTAACTATACTGCACAGCAATCGTCCTTGTTACTTTACTGATGTGAAACATGGACTATGAAAATGAGAGATATGCTTACTTTGCAGGTTTTTGATCAAAAGTGTCTTATAGGCATTTCGCGCTTATCGACCAAATGAACAATGCCGAGTTTGGACGTGAAATTGAAATTGTCAATACTTATCGTCTTAGGTAATATGGGAGTCAATCTGAAGAAAGGTATTGATGGTCAAAGCAGAACATAGCATCAGTTTATTAAGTTACTGGCTATTGGGCCTTGTTGGCAGATACATACTAACTGGTTGAAGTCTGCGAGACAACTGCGATTAGTGCTTAGAGATTTTAGATGAAATGGCTTACAATCGTCAACCGTAGAGATGTATTCACTAAATGTCTTAGTATAGATCTTGAGTTCCAGTATTCCTTCATACATACCATTTTATTTCGTTTTCCCAAACCACATTTTAAACACTTTATCTCACTTATTATCATTTTAATTATACTATTCCGGACCCTGTACTACTAATCTTTTTGATCCCATCCCACCGTGCTAACGTGGAATGGGAATTCAAGTCAGCTGACATTTATCCCAGGCTTTACACTGACGACTAACTGATTAGTTGTACACAGTTCATTGCCATAAAGCATAACAAGTCCCATCAAAAATCTGCACACCCCGAGTTTATGCACAGAGGAACAATTATTAATATAATATAATATCGTTAATATGAACTAGATCATTAGCAGGATATGATTTATTATGAAGTAGAGTCGACAAAATCAAAATGGTCTTCTCTTTGAGATACGAAACTCCTCAATATAAATTAGTACAATTATCACATAAATTTTGATGTGCAGCCTGTTATCAACCAATTTTTTCAATATTATCTCTTAATTGATAGCATTCTTAATTTAAAAAGCAATATTTAAGATCGGCATGAAGTAATGACAAATTTAAAACAACTATATTACCTTTGTCGAATGACAGATTGATACACCTGGTTCGCTTCTTCTTCCTCCTTGTTGAGCTGCAAAATATAGGCTCGCTGAACTCTGAAAATAAAAATGTGCTTTGAAGATTAATCTTGGCTTACTGATGGTCTTGGAGAATAAAAATAATGGATATACGTTTTATAAGTATCATTAACTAAAAGTTATAACACCAATTTGGGAGCGTCAAAACATTTGCAACAAGGAATATTCATGGGGGAAATCACCTCAAGTAATGAATTTTAGCAACCATCACATTTTGTAGATAAACCTCCGTCTGTCATTATTTCTTACTAAACATTACGATCCGAAATAACTATCGGGTAACAATATCAAATTATGCTGTCTACGTTATGTAAAGTTAGGTTGTCGAACCTTTCATATCCTGAAGTGTAACTTAATGTTGGGAGTCGATAACGATGAATAAATGTGATTGCAATAGTTAGGTGATATGGGTAAAAACCGATCACAGTAATGCGAATACATTCATTTTTCTAAATGTTTAAAATACACCATCCTAGTTTTATCCCCACAAGGAATCCGTTCTTCGCATACTTTAGAGCCCCATCAGTTTTATTACTTAAGCTTCTTCACTTGTTTATTTTTTTGAATTTCGAAAAGAATTGTGACAGTTTGGATAGTAGCACATCTAAAACAAGTCTTACATTTTAGTCCAACTAGTATATATATGTATATACATGTATGTCCAGGAGCAGACTTCCACTTAAGATAAATGATTTTTCTTCATCGGACATGGCATGATCTTTTTTTGTAAGACATAATTCACTCAATACCCCCGGATGTGAATAAACAGAAAATTTGACCAGCCTATAGCAACAATTTAAACACAATGCTCTCTGAAGCGCCACCTGACTGACTGAACATAAAATTACTTGTAGACTGAGGACGAAACATCGCTTTTCACACTAGTACTAAAAGACGTTGAAGAAGTGCTTTATTTCGAAAAATGTTTCACTTTTTTAACTTTTTTGCTAAATATAGTCCAGTCGGAACATTTCATTATCCAGGATTTTAAAAATTAAAGCAACAAAGTGGATTTACTTATCTTAAAAAAAACCTCAAACAGAAGTAAAAAGATGATTTGGGTTTTTGTACCTTATAGGAGCTAACTCTTCATTCCTCTCCTCTTCAGTTAATTCCGGGTCTTCAGAGAGACATAAATTACAAGTATCTATGGAAATTAATTATTAGTTAAGTATCATACTTTCAGCATCATCTAACGATCTGGATGCTAGATAACAGTCACCACGTCCAAGATGATAACATGCCAGATTGAACTTTCCTTCATACATTTGTGGGTTAACATCTAAGTCCTTTAAAAAATAAAGATTATAACCAATTTATCCTTACTAGATTAGCGTTATTAAAGCATGATTCAGCAGCAGCCACTGCCGTTAGATTCGCAAGCCGTTCTTCACTATAATCATCCTAGAAGAGAACAACGAATAAGGTGAACAACTAACTTGAGAATTACGAATCACTGTCCGTAAGTATGCGTATGCACCAGCAAAATCACCTTTTCTGTACAACTAGAGAAAATGAAGATCGAAGCGATGAAGAATACTTACCACCTGTGCTTTAAGTTCCTGAACTTTTGAATCGCTTGCCTCGGCTGATTCAAGAGTTTTTGCGGCTTCAGTGAGACGATTAAGTCTATATTCAACGTAAGCTTTCTCAAAGATGACATGACTGAAATAAACAAAACAGTGCTGAGCAGATTAACATACCTAGATAGTGTTGGGTTTTTTTTCAAGAAACTCAAACAATCTTCGTATTTTTCGGCTCGAATAAGGGCAACAACCTTGCACTGAAAAGCTTTCGTTTCACCAGGAAACTTTGTCAGAACTACAAGGAAAATATTACGTAGGTGCTTAATTATTTATCTGTAAACCAAATTTCATACTTAGTGGGAAACCCAGAACATCCCACTAAGGTTATATTGATACTTAGATTTTAATCGAAGTCCATGTACAAGAAATTATTTCACTGCAGGTGTTTAGCAAATGATATGATTAAGTCCAGTAAAAGCGGTAATAACATCTAAATAAGGAAGTGAAGCAGCCTAAAAGTGCAAAGCAAGAGTTTGAAATTAAACAGTTAGAGACTGGAACTCTTCAGAAATAACTAATTTTAGTTTATTCACAGAACCTAATCACTGAGAATCTATGTTTAGGAACCACTACTCCGAAAATACCCCTTACATAACGATAAACAAGCGACCAACTAAAAAGTGGCAGCTGAGAAATGTTCTAGGGTGCGAATGTTGGAGATTTACTTGTACTAAAATTTCCTCTGAAATAATAAAAACCAGCGTGAAGCACAAACATTTATGTAGCAAGATAAAGCACGACATTGCCGAATACAAACTCACTTTTCCCAGAAATATTTATAATCTTATCATACGCTTGAGCACTACAAGCCTTGTTGAGATCTGAATAAGCAGACTGAAGATTAAAAGCCTTCTCGTTTGCCATTTGCAAACGTGTCAAGTTACGCACACTCTATATAACGCGCTCTTTAGGTTTAACTGAGGCCTTTAAATGGTTCAAATAGTTTCAGTCTTCAGTACTATACACGGGAGGTCTATCGACCTATATTAATCCTTGAAGTTTGTTACACTTTGAATGTCTACTCTCTTGTTGGAATTCACTTCTAGTGAACACCCGTCCATCCATGCAACCAATAACTTGAGATCATCCTGTAATACTATTCTATTTGAAATGATGTATATGAGTCTCCAAATCTTTCTGTCATCGACGAAAAGTAGAACGGATGACTTAGATACAGTTGGGGATTCACTTACATAAAGTAAAAGAAAAGGAGGATGGAGGATTGTGGCTTGGGGAACCCCACTTTTTACAGGTTCCCAAGATGAGAGAGCTCCATTTACTCTTTGTCTCCTGCCAAGCAGAAAGTCACTTATGCAGTCTATAACCGTGTAATGAATTCCAAAAGTTTACAGTTTTAATTTAGGACAGGATGGGAGACTTTATCAAAGGCTTTACTTAGATATTTGAAAAACACAACTACAGGAATATTCCGATCTTTTGCCTCAGCTCAATCTTCTCTTGCGATGAGAGATTTGTCAAACATAATGTGCCTTTTCAAAAACCATGTTGTTTCCTTCCTCATAGTTTAAAACAGCAATGCGAATAATTTTTTCTATCAGTTTCACAACTGCACCAGTTAAGCTAACGACTGGAAAGTTACTAACTAAATCTCTACGTATCAAATATATCTTTCCTACCTCTTCTCGTCTGACTTCTGATTTCCTTTGGTTGGGAAGGTTTCGAATATAGAAGGTACTACTGGTCGCTAGTTGTCAAACTAGAATACCAGTCGTATCCTCAATGGTAAGCCCAACGTGATCTGGTACACCAAGCAAATTAACTGTGAGTCTGTTCCTTTTCGGAATATTATTATTCATTGTTATTCTTTATTTGATTTTCATATGTCGTGATATACTTTTTTTCGCGGGTTTTTCCGGATATATTCTAATTAGATACTTTACGTTCTTTATATTACTATGACGGAACAGTCACCTAAGGTTTTTAAGTTAAAATCTATTCCCCCAACTTCGATTCAGTTAACGCCATTTTGGCCTGACAATATCGAGTCCTGGTTCTGCTACGCAGAAGCTGATTTTTGCGGGCACGGAATCACGGACTCGCGCACACGATTCCTTGCGGTAGTTAAGGCGTTACCGCGCGAATTCAACAGGTACGCAAAAACTAGTATGTTTACTAGTGATGTTTCGGAACCTTACGAAACGTTGAAACGATCGATTCTGCGACGTGGAGATCTAACCGACCGACAACAATTAGACCAACTCCTCAATAATATCGACCTACAACAACGGACATGTTGTTAAGGATGAGAGAAGTGATAGGTCAAAGAACCTTCGACGATGGCCTATTTGAACAGCTTTTCTTATCTAAACTCTCGAAACAGGTGCAGGCAGTGCTCGTCTCGTTCCAAAACAACGCCGTAGACGAACTAGCCGCATCTGTCGATCGAATTCTAGAAATTACGAAGTCAACTAGCACTGAGGTCTTTTCAGTCGAAGAAGAGCCTCAAACGACCCCGAATGACAGGTCAGAATTATGTCATACACTCACCCGATACCTTAGATTTCGTAACGACCGTAGTCGGTCAAGAAACGCACGAAGAAGCGTTTCACGTCTCTCGTGGTCGAGAGACAGATAATCCCGACTGGTGCTGGTATCACAACCAGTACGGTAAATCCTCTAGAAATTGCAGAAAGCCCTGCAATTACCCGAAGTCTAATGCGACTGACACAAATAAGATTTCGGGAGACTTCCAAGCCGGCACGCGTTAACGGCAACCGTAGCCGGCGAACACAGCCGCCTCTTATATGTCACGGATGTGACTACGAAAGTTAGCTACCTTGTCGATACTGGCGCAGAAGTTAGCGTTCTTCCAGCAAAGCCCGACGACAGACTTCGCCAGTCTGTTTTAAGTTTACAGGCGGCAAACGGAAAGCCGATCGCTACTTACGGTAAAAGGTACGTCTACCTTAACGTGGGTTTACGCAAACCCATCCACTGGATCTTCGTTGTTGCAGATGTTTCTATGCCAATCATTGGTATAGACCTGTTACAACACCACAATCTACTCATCGACACACGCTCACGAAGGTTAATAGACGGAAACACTAAGTTATCCGTCTGCGTAACTCCTTTTTCTGGTTTCAGGTTATCC
Organism: Schistosoma mansoni; assembly: GCF_000237925.1. Taxonomy (NCBI): domain Eukaryota; kingdom Metazoa; phylum Platyhelminthes; class Trematoda; order Strigeidida; family Schistosomatidae; genus Schistosoma; species Schistosoma mansoni. The sequence continues at coordinate 48,947,348 of NC_031495.1, read as the reverse complement.
CCAGTCACAACTAAGCACGCCATAGACCCCCTATAACAATCATCACTCGACTAATACCCCGGGATATACCAACCGCAACCAAAATTGCCTTGTGTAACCACTAATGTTACACATCACATCTCGACTACAGGACCACCTGTATTCTCGAAAGCCCGCCGACTCGCTTCCGAAAAGCTTAGGTTAGCCAAAAACGAATTCGACCATATAATAGACTTAGGGATAATTCGACCATCAAATATTCCATGGTCATCCCCATTGCACATGGTCCCTAAAAAGGACAGCAATGATTGACGTCCAACTGGTGATTATCGGCGTCTGAATGCTAATACCATTCCCGATCGTTACCCATTGCCTCACATTCACGATTTGACAGCTACCTTGAAAGGTACAACTGTCTTTTCGAAAATCGACTTAGTTAAGGCTTATAACCAAATACCGATGGCAACCGACGACATTCCTAAAACCACCATCGTCACTCCTTTCGGCCTTTACGAATTCTTGCGAATGCCTTTTGGTTTAAGAAATGCGGCTCAAACCTTCCAAAGGTTCATAGATGACGTCTTCCGAGGTCTCAACTTCGTACATGCGTATGTTGATGACTGTCTAATAACAAGTCCGGACAGAGAATCACATCTCAAGCATCTGGACATTGTTTTCGATCGACTCCAAAGGCATGGCATTACTGTCAACATTCAGAAATGATAAATCGGAACCAACTCCTTAGACTTCTTAGGACACACTATTGATGCCCAAGGCATCCGACCCCTAAGAAGCAAAGTGGCAGCCATTCTGGATTACCCAGAACAGACCACGATCAAGCAGTTGCGAACTTTCAACGGCCTTGTAAGTTTCTACAGACGGTTCATACCTAAATGCGCATCTCTTATGCAACCGTTAACCGACCAACTTCGTGGAAATGCAAAATCGATTAGTTTGGACGGCATCGCGCGAAAAGCATTCTCCACAGTTAAGGAACATATCGCTAAGGCAACCCCGCTTGCGCATCAGGACACTCAAGCGCCCATTAGTATCGCTGTAGACGCATCCGACTCGGCAATCGGAGGAGTCTCACAGCAATGGGTTAACAACTCGTGGCAACCTTTAAGATTTTCATCGAGACGGTTGCTAGACACGGAATCTAGGTACAGCACGTTCGGTAGGGAACTCCTAGCTATGTATTGAGCTGTACGGCATTTCCAACATTCCATCGAAGGAAGAGAAATCACGCTTTTTACCGATCACAAACCTCTTACCTTCTCTTTAAGTTCATCTTCAGACAAGTACTCACCGCGAGAGTCTCGACAACTCGACTACACTTCGCAGTTTACTTCAGACATACAACACATTTCTGGAGCAAACAATGTAGTCGCAGACGCCTTGTCTCGAATAAGTTCCTTGAACAGTTTCCAAGGAATCGACCTTCTTAAACTCGCTCAGCTTCAAAAAGAAGACATTGATCTTCAGCATGAGTTATCATCGACAACTCTTAAACTAAGTATTAAGCAGATGGGAACAGGTAAGGAAACCTTACTTTGCGACACATCTACAGGTAGGGATCGTCCAATAGTACCAAAACATTATCGACGCAACGTCTTCAATACGTTGCACAATATTTCTCATTCAGGTGTCCGTGCAACAATCAAGCTTATAGCCGAACGTTTTTGCTGGCCTGGCATGAATAAAGACGTGAGGGAGTGGGCACGCTCCTGTGTTAGCTGTCAGAAATCTAAGGTCATAAGACACAACAAATGTCCCTTAGGCTCTTTCAAAACCCCTGACGCTCGTTTCGACCACGTCCATCTAGATTTGGTAGGACCCTTACCCGATTCCAACGGATACGCATATCTCTTAACATATGTAGACCGTTTTACTCGATGGCCAGAAGCAGTACCGATTAAGGACATTACTTCTGAAACAGTGGCTCGCGCTTTCGTCGAACGATGGGTAGCTAATTTCGGCTGCCCTTCAACCATCACTACAGACCGCGGACGCCAGTTCGAATCTGGACTTTTCCGTTGTCTGACCTCACTATTAGGAATCACCCGCTTCCGAACGACCGCCTACCACCCACAAGCAAACGGGTTGGTAGAACGTTTTCATCGACAACTTAAAGCTTCACTATCAGCTACAAACGTTTCACAGTGGACAGACGCTCTTCCACTCGTCTTGCTAGGTATCCGCAATGCAGTCAAGGCTGACATTGGATACACTGCATCTCAACTCGTTTACGGAACGACACTCCGACTTCCAGGAGAATTAGTAGATCCTTTGGCTTCTTCATTGAACATAGATCTAAACTCTTACACTAGTAGGCTTACAAACGCTATGCGTTCAGTTAAACCTGCTCACACTCGACCTCAATCAACTGACGTTTTCGTTCAACCTGAATTACGACATAGTACACATATCTTCGTTCGTCGAAACTCACACCGACGACCTCTCGAATCAGTATACGAAGGACCCTTCAAAGTTCTTCAACGCGAACCTAAGTACTATGTAGTCGATAAGAACGGCACGAACGATAGCATCAGTATCGATCGCCTCGAAGTAGTGTACTTAGAAGGAAACCCTAGCTACGTCGAATTTCCTTCGATACAATTATACGACACGGCTCCCACACTCGTAGTACCCCACACGACAGCCGATAAACAACTTGATACTTCGTCAACGTCGATAGATAAACCTAAAACAACGCGTTCTGGAAGACGAGTGAGATTTCCAGAACATCTAAACGACTATTGCACGTAGGACACAAACGTAATCTCGAATTCCCTTTTCATTATTTATTATAAAGTATAATTTTTTAATATGCTCATTTTTTTATTTATTTAAAAAAACAAACAAAAAACAAAACATTTTTATTTTTTTTGAGCGTATATATATTTTTTTATATATAAAAAAACCCAAAAAAACCTTTTTTTTCCCGATCGCTTTTACGCTGTTGCAAGTGTATTAGTTTGTTTTTTTTCCCTCCCATCTTGTGTCCTTACGCAAGTACGAGTGTATTTTCGACATGCACTAACACGTTCTTTTTTTTCTCTTTTCCAGGACGGCTGCAAAAGAACGACGAAGTTTCACAAGGAACCGAAATTTTCATTGTACTTTATTTCTTTATTACTATGTTGTACAGTTTGGTCCTTTAGTGTAAGGAAAGACGACCAGACACTGCTAAACAAAGCAAGCTATCAGAAGAGTGTTTACCGACGACAAACTCGTTGTGTTTAAACTTCTGGCTGGTCACGTCTTAGGGGCATCACTACCTCACTAGGGGGGGGGAGTGATCTGTAGCTGTAAATAATTCCCCAAAATCAATAGCTCTCTAAGTGTTCGACATTGGATGCTGACCACGTTGTTTAAGTGGACTTGTTTAACTGAAGGCTTTCGGTCATGCATCCGTACCAGATCACGTTTCGACTCGGCGTGGGACACAGCTCCTACGTTTCAATAGTCAGCTAAGAACAAACGCCTCTCGATATATTGGTAACGTATCAAATATATCTTTCCTACCTCTTCTCGTCTGACTTCTGATTTCCTTTGGTTGGGAAGGTTTCGAATATAGAAGGTACTACTGGTCGCTAGTTGTCAAACTAGAATACCAGTCGTATTCTCACAGTCTTAAGACAGTAAATTTCTCAATAACTACAGAGACCATCAACAAGCCGCCTTAATCACAATAAATAATCGGACGTTCCTCATTACTGGTAGGAAACACTTTACTGAAATATTCCGATAAAGCTTCAGTTTCTTCGATATTATTTTTTGCCAATATTAACGGAATTCCTTGCATCGAAACTGATGGTATTCCATCACTTCTCTAAGCTCGCCTATCTATATATGAGGATAACCGTTTTGAACTATATTTACAATCCCTAATCAATTGTTTTTCATATGACCGTCTGGTCTTACTAATCAACGCCTTACAAATATTCGTAATCTTGCAATAACTGGATCTGTACTGTTCTAAGCCGGTAGAGATGAACATATTCTAGTGTTTTTTCCTACGTCTAAGAAGTTTCTTGACTTATTTAGTTATCCATTGTGGACTATTATTCGGTCTAGGTGGTACCAAGTATGGTATGAACGAGGACGTGACTGAACCAAACTTACCCCTAAATATAGACAATGCTTCTTCAACTGATGAGCTAGTATCTGCTGACCAATCCGTCTTATCAGCATACTTCTGAATACCCGATATGTTAGCTCTCCATACATTTGGGCGAGGCTTAACCTGATCGTATATCATGTCACTAGCTCAAAACGTGAATGACGAAACAGCGTGATCGCTATTCACTAACGATGGAAGAATATTTAGGTTGGCAATGTCTTCAATCGCATGAATGATTACCAAGTCCAACGGAGAATCTTGATTTGCACCAAAACGTGTGGGTTTGCATACATGCTGTACTAACACATGCTCCATTACTGTTACCAGGTATCTACTATCAAAGGAGTTTATGGACCCTTCCGTGGTCATCTCAGTCCAACTAGTATGAGGTGCATTAAAGTCTCCTATTATCAAACATCAAGCATAACGGAATGTTCTCTAAAAAAAATCGTCAGCTAAGCAGATTAGTATGCGATAGATGACACAGAGTAAAAAAAATGAACAACATCCGATGGTGAGCTCACAACTAACGACTTCACAAGTTCCACTATCATGGGATTCGCAAATGGAGGAGCGTATATTTATATTACTTGCTATGTATAAAAAGACACCACCATCTTTCCTGCATCTATGTCTATAACTTCTGAGGCAGTGGTATCCGGATAATTCTGGAGTAATGTCGAAATCATGGACTACCCAAATTTCCGTCACGCCTAAAATGAGTGGCTTTGATTTGTCCACTGACGCTCCTAGTTCAATGAATTTATGTCTTAGACTACGAGCGTTGGCATATAAAACTCCTAGGGAGAACGACCTATCCAAACAGGCCTTGATATCATTCGCTTCCAAAACCTGACTATTCGAAAACCCACTACTGGGCAACTTAACCAACGAATGAGTGAATATCTACCAGCATGGTTTGGGAAAGGCCAGATAAAAGCAATACGCAGTTCTATCTTGGCACATCTAATTGATAATGATCACAATGTAGATAAATCGAAATCATTTCGAGTGATCTATCGTACACCTCCATCATTTCCTAACGGAGTTCGTTCCTGTCTCCTTCATACAGCAGAAGCCAAGGGAACTCATACATTTCACCTCAATTTATGTGTACAGAAGTAATTTGTAACCCCTCTATGCCTTCCATGGCCGGACATAACTCAACAAATGATATTATTATCACTATTTTAAATTTTATTTTTAATTTCTTTATCGTTTGTTTGTTATTTTCCGCATCTTTCCGTCTGTATTCTTCACTATCTAATGTTTATAACTACGTGGAACGTCCGTACAATGTGGAAGACCAGGAAGACCAGTCAAATAGCAATGGAAATGAGGAGATGTAAATTTACGGTACTTGGAATCAACGAAACCCATTGTACACAGGCTGGACAACAAAGGCTAGGTACGGGAGAGATGCTGCTGTACTCCGGTCACGAGGGATAAAAAGCTCCACACACTCAGGGAGTTGATCTGATGCAGTCCAAAGAAGCACGTAGTGCACTTACAGGATGAGAATCTCACGGATCTATGATCATCAAAGCATACTTCAAAACGAAGAAGGAGGAAATAACGATGAATTTTATATACTGTTATACACTCCCCAATGATATCAACGACGACGATAAAATCGACTTTACGAGAGATTGCAATCAATCATAGATAAGTTCGCAGGAAACGACCTAATCATCCTGATGGGATATGTAAACGTCCAATTCGGAATAAACAACACTGGGTATGAAGATATCATGGGTCGAGATGGACGGATTAGGCGGAACGAACGAGAGTGGGGAGAGATTTATAAATCTATGTACATTCAATAAGTCGGTTATAGGTTATGGGCGGCACAATATTTCCACACAAACGCATACAAAAAGCTACATGGACCTCACCGAACAACACCACAGAGAACCAGATAGATCATATTTGTATCAACAAAAAATTCCGAACGACAATGGAAGATGTGAGAACAAGAAGAGGGACTGACATGGCTTCACATCACCACCTAGTTATGGCCGAGATCAAGCTGAAGTTAAATAAACAATGGACAACTGGGGGAATAGCATTACTAAGGTTCAATATAGCCTTTATTCGAGATACTCACAAACTTAACCAATTCAAGATAACTCTCAACAACAGGTCCCAAGCTCTACAAAATCTACTGAAAGAACAAGGATCCACGATGGAGGACAACTGCAAAGGGATCAAAGAAACATTAACTTCAACGTACCAGGAGGTTCTCGGTCGCAAGAAGTATCATCATCCAAAGTGAAGTATATGAATACAAATGCTTAGAAATATTAAACACTTATTGCTAGCTACACACATATATCAAAACCGTTTGCTTACTGAATATAATTCTGCACAATAGTATATTCAAAATGCATAAAATTGTTGATATGTGTAAAGTCTTGCAACATTAGTAATTGACCAATCCAACTACGAAAAAAACAGGAGCCATTGTCAAGACTGACACAGACCACCGAGCCTTCCGTCCTCTCCAAACTGAAACTGATAATGGCAGTCAGATACCTACCGGAAATTGAACTTAGAGGTACGGCGATTCGATTGAGTGGCTACCATCGTAGCTCAGTAATTTCTTTTACATGGCTTCTGAGCGTTCCTGGAAGCCTCTGAGTCTTTTTCACGTAGAATATCCGGAAGGTAAGAAGCTATTTGTTTTTGTACGTATTTCAAGCTGATGCTTTTGGAAAGCTCCTGGCGTATTCCAGTATGGTACCAATATTCATTATTTTCAGCAACATAACTCTTATTATGTCGAGAAGAGATTTGCATACAGTATTATCAATTGTAGGATTAACGCTTAAGTCTCAAGATATTTTATTTTTGTGGTTGTCTGATCAATGAATTGAGTAACTATCTTCTCAAATATATCATCAAGCAACCAAGGCCTTTCCCAATCAGTTTGTTAATAAATAATGCTTACAGATTTTTGTACATACAGTTCACCCAGGTATTAAGTCATCAGGTATGCCTTCAAACCATGCACAATTCATGGGCTTTTTTTGTGCATACATTGGATTTTTCCTCTTCATAAGGTTAGTGAAGCCTTTGTTTATTCGATTACTTAGGCTCAATCAGCGATCCTTCAGTCGCCAGTTCACAACATCTGTTTACTTAGTTTGTGCATCAATTACTGCATTAGTTTGCTACAGCAGGTACCAAGAGTTTCTATTTATTTCAAGGGTTTATTTATTGTATCATACTTCTACTCAAGTTGTAGTTGGGATCATGATAGGTGGAATTTCCGGGATAATCTGGTTCTTAATTGTTCACTATGCAATAACACCGATATTTCCACGGTTCACGGATAGGTAGGTCTTTTATTTTCATTAGAACCAATTTTTACTGTCAATGTTTTTGAACAGTTTCTCAGATCTAATTTCTTTAGATAAACTGGGCGCAGTCATTCTCAAAGAAAGCAAAGGGCAAAAGTTTGTAGGGAACGCTCAACTTACCATTGTACGCTTAGCCTTTAGTAAAGGTTTTGACTTAGCACGTCATGCAGTAGTCTCGTATTTCAATCTGTAGTTTAGTAACTCAATACAATCTTTGTGCTTAGAAAATTCGAACAACTGTAAGACTAATACACATCTCGTTGGTTAATGTTTTCAATATGATCTTTGGATGATATATATATATATATTAGAGAGAGAAATGTATCGCTGCTTTTACGTCCGGTAATTGTAATAAGTCATTTTGATACTTGAAATATAGCAGGTACTTAGTGACATGAGTCGCGTTCACATCGAGGTTGAAAGTTAGATTTGCCATAAAAATCTCGTGGAATTTCTATTTTTTCAAATCGTTCACTCAGGGAAATTGTTCAGAATCTTTCTCACTGACCCAGACACATTCACTCTTTGTTGTCTCTTAGATTCTTCTTTCTATAGCTTCACTCATTCACATGCATTGTGGAACTTGACACATGCGCATTGGTTCAGGTCGCTATAGCATTTTATAACATATCCTGCTAATTCGTTCTCGAATCTTCTTGTCTACCCTGCCCTGGTACGGCCGAGAGTGGGAAGAGTTCACTTCCTCTCAAAATGCCCTCACATGGCCACGCGTATACAGTCACTGCCAGGGAAGTCCTACTCACTGCCTTCTCGTGGCGGTGTTGTTTAAGAAATTGAGAGGACAAAAAGCGAATTTCCTGCGCTTTAACCGGGTTGGTGGACACAGACAGTTCACCTAGGGGAGTTGGAAAACCCTGATTCCAAGCCAATGGTGTACATGGGCTCCAGTATCCTGACGGAACAAATGGCGTATAAGCCTATTGTTGGTCACCGGCTGCCATGGGACTGCATCTCCTTACGATGATCCACTGTTTTGTGGATGAGACCTTTAGATCAAACGCTTCGGCTGTGGCCCCCTAAGAAAACCACCTGCTTCATTTTGGGCACCTGGGCAGTATCAAAGCACTCACACAAATCAAATGAGATCTGTGCGGCGCATATATATCTGGTGATAAGGAATACTGTGCAATGATATATTTAAAAATTGATACAAACCATACCAGAAAGAATTATTGATCAGTTTATGTTTAAATTAGTCAAATACTTCTTTGCTTAGAGTTACTGGTCAAACTGAGGTGTGTATATGAAACATTTAATGCAACTGTAAAGTTGTAGGGAATCAAATATAATGGGTTATTTTAACTGCGTGTTTCCATTCCTACCCATAAATCCGATCTGAGTTCTGAACCACAGACCATATGATAGCACCAACTCAAAACACCACCTAGATAGGTTTTTTTTAAATCAGAAACGTTTATGAACAATTTCTCAAGGATGTCTCTAGGTTTTTTTCGAAAAATAGTATCCTGATATACGGGCCTTGTGATCTTTAGAGACCTACCGGGATGCGGTGATGAAGCAAAAAGCTTTTTCACCTTACGGTACATCATAGACCGTCCACGACTCCGCTTTTTGCACAGTGTATTAGTGTTGGCAATCAATATCCCATGTGACAAATTGAGAGAAGTGTATGTTTCTGTGGTGGGTCGGGAATCATATGGATTGTTCTTATATGTTGAGAATATCACATTACGAAAAGATTTTCTACGTTATCCTGATAACTTTTTATTCCTGTTTTTTGTAGTTGGATTGGTCAATTACTAATGTTGCAAGACTTTACACATATCAACAATTTTATGCATTTTGAATATACTATTGTGCAGAATTATATTCAGTAAGCAAACGGTTTTGATATATGTGTGTAGCTAGCAATAAGTGTTTAATATTTCTAAGCATTTGTATTCATATACTTCACTTTGAATGAGTAAATCACTTATCTTATGAATCGTGTCAGCGGCTGTGAACGGATTTGAGAAATTTATCATTTGCCAAAATAGACGCCACTGACCAAATTTCTTGTTATTGAAACGTTATATGGTCACTGAGGTATCATTTGAGAATTACAATTCCATTTAGTGAAGACTGATCTCAAAGCGAACAAACTCATTGTTGATCCTTAGACGTGACGGTAATACTCCATGAAGACTCTCATCCTAAATTTCTGTTAACATATATAAATATATGTTTTACATTGTCATTTGTAATTTATCTAAACAAAGCGTGATAAAGGTTCATAATAATTGACGTACTAACAAGGAAATACGGTAGGTGATTTCGACAAATCTTAGTGAACTTTGATCAATACTGATTATTGTCTTAAATGTTCTCTGGAAATATCCGTACGAATATAATGACCTTCTCTTAATTTCAGTAGAACGAAATCCGGAAGGCCCGCGTGAAGAATATAACGTTTTGTTTCATTTTTGTGACCGGTTTCTTCTTTGTAATAAACGATTACTTATCATTACTTCTCTTTTTTCGTATATTGTGCGTTATGACTAGTTTTCTACTAGCGCATTCCTGTCATATTGCACAAGTTGTGTGTATAATTCGCAGACCCTCAAAACTTTAGTCGAAAAGATATCATTGTTACAAAAGATACATTTACAAGTACTTAGAACCACTGATTAACGTTACATATAAAGCCACACTGTAGAACCAAGTTTTCATTTGTATGTTCATGGATGTTCTAACTCTTCTGGACGTATCGGCCTCGTCATTGGTATAACAGATCGTTTAAGCACATCTGCTGAAAGTGCTTTCCTCATATCTAAGAAAATTGAGCAGATAAAACATTCTTTTTGAATTGTATATAACAAACTTTATATCTAATATTAGTTTTGCATTTTTCCCAAAGTAGAAAAAATGGAAAGCAATTATTCTAAAACGATAGTTTCACTTAATACAGTACAGAAGAAAATGAGTAAACAAATATAAATGATATCAATAAATAACAAAAACTTCCTCAAACTTAAATGAATCTTCACAAAGTTAAGCAATTATGTAGAACCAATTAATAATTTCCTTTGATAATGGACATTTAGTGGAAAGGGTAACTCACAGACTTGACATCTTATCAGATTCTAAATTATTTTCTAAACGATATGTGCTTAGCTGAAAAGTCCTGAAATCCTAAATTTGACTCTGTGTGAGAAAGTTGTCGATTATCCCAGAAACTACTTTATTTTCTTAGTTGAAAGCGTAAGTCAATTGAAGCTAGACCACCAGGAAAAACCTGGAGGCACTGGACGGCCGTTTCGCCCTATTGCGGGACTCCTCAGCAGTGCGTATCCACGACCTCGCCTCGCGAGTTTCGAACACAGGACCTACCAGTCTTGCGCCAGATCACTTAACCGATAGACCACTGGGCCGGCATCCGATGGTTTTAATGTCTAACTGCAACCAATCCACGAAGTTGAGCAACCGTTCATCAATTGTTTTCAGTGAGTTCCTATCTCACAACAGACGTTGTTTAAACTCCACTGGTCACGGCTTCTCACTAGAACTCCAGGATTTACCTCTCTAATTTATTCTCTATTGAGCATATGATTATCATTATCAGAAGAGGTTTGGAAGGTGTTGGGATTGGCGGATCTCTCTTAGAAAAGGATTAAGGAGTTCTAGTGCGGCGTAAAGAGAAAGTTAGAAGAAACTTGGAGAACTCGACCTGGAAACCGGTACTCAGTGGAGTACCGCAAAGGCCTGTCCTAGGTCCTTCACTTTTTAATACGGATGCAAAGATCGCCGAAGGATAGGTGTGG
>NC_031495.1:48898646-48935899 GCF_000237925.1 Schistosoma mansoni | reverse complement strand
GTAACCCCAAGACTACCCTCATCACAAGGGTTTCCTCTGGAGATTTAGTACTTTCATCGTTGAAGCTGAGGAGTCCCGCCATAGGGCGAAACGGCCGTCCAGTGCTTCGAGGTTTTCCCTAACTGGGGTAGCTTCTTTTGACTCACGCTTCCAACTATGAATATACTAAATCTCCACAAAAACCCCTTCTGATAATTATTTTATTAACCAAAACAGCATCGAGAAATCTTTCAAAATTTCTTAGATGCATATCTGTAAGCGTCTAGTATGTCTTTGAATATTTTTACATATAAGGAATGATACTTGTCAGTCAGTCACACGCAACGTAGAGCATGGCACATCTGCATCGGTTCAAGTTGCCACAACACATCAGCATAACGAGGTCTCAGAGTAGTATTGGTGGTAGTTAAGAAATATTGAGCATAGAAGATATGATCCGAGGAGATAATAAACTTGGTGTTTAAGGTAAGATAAAGAGTAAATGCACCTGTGCCACTGAGCTATGCCATCCAAAGACTCTAACCGTTGGTTACCAGAATCACAAGGTCCTTAAAGACATGGTCACCACCTACATACATGGCCCGCTTGAACGAGAATATGAAGTGCATTACTCCGTTCGGATACTTGCGACGATTGTAGAAGTCTATTGATCCCTTATATATCTATAATCACATTACCCTTGCTAAAATAATGAAAGGATACGGCAGTATATTCGAATGGCTTTGTGGATATCCCATCAATTATTCGACTTGCGATTAGAAAAATGTTTAGAGTCACTGAAGACAGGTGTTTAAAGGTCTGCCGCTAGCGGAACTGTTTTTGACATGATGGTAACACGACCTATCATAATTTTATTCTACACTTTTCCTCCCGTCTCACTCATTTCTTAAAGAAAGCTTTTTACTGAAGTGGATATTGTCTATTCCCTGGCTTCGTTTTCCATCTTATTTTCTTGATGTGCTGATGCAACGTGTGTGAACTCGAGCAGACACGTTTATAACTGATTAATTTTATCTGTGCGGATCCAAGATACGTCTAACTGGCACCATAATGTTTTGCCTTTTGTTTATCAAAAGTAAAACACAAAAAGTGTGGGTTTTTATTTAGAAATGCACTTGTAACATTACTTGTTTATAACGAAAACATATCTAAAGATACTTGGTTATTAGATGTATAACCTTCTCTAAGGAAAGTAACAAGTTGTGCGGTGAAATTGAGAAGCTTAATCCAGTACTACGACTACATTTTGGAGTACAAGTTGAATTCCTGCTGCACTGATAAGAAACGACATGTGAATAACTCGAGCTAACTATCTAATTATCCAACGCTTTAAATATACGACTTTATGAAGAAGCCTAAATAGTTTGACACTTACCGAAAGCATCTTCATCTTCAACAGAACCCCAGTAGTAATTTAAGACTCTGCGATATATAATATACCCCAATTTACTATAAATATCTATGCCCAGTTTGTTTGATGCACGTACGAATAGGTCGACATAGTAACATCGTTTCCTAAAGGAAAGAGAAGAATTGGGAGATTCACTTCAACAGCGATTTAAAACCTATAGGATTGGGCCATATGATTTATTTATTATGAATCTGCACTAGTACCATTGTTAGACGTTATAATAACTGTTTTTAAGTATTTCTCCACTACATTTTTCTCCCATCAGTCTAGCAGCTATACTCATTTTTTAGTGCAATTGGATTTCAAAGCTGAGTTGTTCTCCTAGGTTGTTTCTTGATCTAATCATTTGATATCACTGTTGTCAATTCGAGTTTTAAAGTAATCGACTCGCTTAGTGTGACCGTAAAACAGCATATTAAATGAAAAAAAGTTTTTCAACAATCTCTATATTTCATAAAAGCAAATTGTAATGGCATATCTGAGTAGTTGTTAGTCGCAGAGTAGCATACCATATTCTGAGTTGAATTTTTAGGTCAGAAGCCAACACTCTATTGTATGATATTGAGTCAGATAGTCCCCTAAAGATAAATAAAATCTTTAAACTCTTGAATATAAAGTTGGATCCTCGTCATAAAAAAACAGACTTGGAGTAGGCTAGTTACAAAACAACTATATTTTGTGGACTTGATCAGGGGTAATTTTCATCTCAGTAGAAACTAGACTTGACGAGGATAAAAGAATCCACCAGGAGTGCATACCTATCAAAACCAAGCAGATTTTTCTGATTATCTTTAGTTGGACAAACCAAGTTCAAGGGTTTTATCTTGAGTTTAGAATTCATAAGACAGTTTCAGTGTACAACTACAGTAATGTTATTTTGTAACGACTAGGTCACTCTACATGTATTCTGGTTGAAGAAAACTTAGAATATACTCCACGAAATTAATACGCAGCCAACCGAGAACTTGATCTCCAATAATTGTCAAATGACGAGATGAAATTTTTAGGGTGGTCATTATAGGTTCACAGCAATGACTCATGAAGTGGATAGTTGCAGTTCCTAAAATATTGTTACGACACGATCTTAATGACAGGACTTGAATTCTATTCTTTAATGTAGTTAGAAAAACCATCCTATGGTTTTTGTCTATCAGTCCTCTGCACACTTATACTCTAGAGTCTTTTTATCATAATATTCAATCACTGCAGAGCAAGCGAGTATGATGCAATGTATTCTTTAGTGTCGACTGAATTCCATCAATCAACTCTGCAATTTGACCATTAGAATAAATAAGTTTTTTTCCATGTTGAGTACATAGTTATCTGATGCATAAACGCAGATACAATACTTCAGTCTAAGGTCTGTTTTCTTTTATCACTACACACCTACACAACACAAAAGTCCCTAAATATATACTAATTAGTAGACTGTTATGTTACATTAGAAGAGCACTAGAAGGGACTTAAACAAAGAAGTTTATTTTCTTTATAAAACACCAGGTTAATAGTGACGTCTAGTTTACAACCAAGTAAATCTTTCACTGCTGTAAAATTTAAGTATACGTGCCTTATTTAAAAAACTAGGATCCTAACCAGGAATGTTTTCCCAGAAATATTTAAAGCCATACCAATCTTAAAATCCAGTTTTTCTAAACATCCTTACCGTTCGGAAGTTTCTTCTAACTCTAACATTAGTTGAGTAGCTAATCTCAAACGACGATATTCGGGAGCCACTGACAGCGCTGTGACATGACCATGCCAGTCCACTCCATGACCTTCCGACTTCGCCATCATGTAGCCCATTAGTCGTTGACACGTAGATGGTATTGATATGATCTTGGGAAATGGGTTTTGTGCATCACCTGTGTGTGGAATATCCGAAAGACGTGTCGAATTCCTTTCAAAACAGGTTAGTGTGGGTGACTCTAGGGCTCGCATATACTCTGGCCATTTTGCCAAATAATGCAAATAAAATCCGATACTATACTTTTATTGCCATTAACAGTGTAACAGTACCACCAAGTCAAAGAAAGTACAATTTCATAATGGTCTATCGAGCATATTCTAAATAATCTAAAACTTAGAGGAAAAACTAGTATTCATAGTTCGTTTGCTTACCACCTACTGGACACGAAGTACATATTAAAAATCATTAGTAAACAATAAATAATATATTTGTAATATACCTATATATATATATATATATATAATTTTACTCTAGTGATATCTGTATAAAATACAGGAACTAAAAGAACTATTCAGAAATAGTGGTTACGGTTTAAATGTTTTAATAACATAATTGAATTATGTGAAGAAATTAGCTTCAATTGCTCAACTTATAAAGATTTTTCTATTAAAACTAATTATAGTTCTATTAAATCCTTATCCTTTTATGTAACAAAAGTAGTTTTTTAACACACTATAACTACCCATAAACACCATTAACTCTTCAATGTAAACTAGATTACAAATGCGCCTTCTAGAAAACCTACTATCCTCTTATGGGCAACTAATTTCTTGATTTCTAAGTACGCTAAAATTTCAAAATAACTTATTAACTTAGATATGGTTAAGGAGAAAGGAGTAGACTATACTGAGTTTATTAGAATCTCCAGATACTGGCATTCTTACTTTTTCAACTTGTGAAAGGAACCGTTTGCATCATGTTGGACTGTCTACTATATAAATTATACAGAAACAGTATTATCCACTATATAACCTTCCCTGTGCAGATTAATAAACAATGATATCATGGAAACCACATAATTTCTATAGTTCGAATTCTTATTCATTAGAAGTTTTGACTATTACTTATGAGAAACAAGTAAACAATCAACATTATGTGAAGCTGTATAGTTAACCTATACTCAGCGAAGTGTGTTGAAAACGTTATCTAATGAATAATACTGGTTCTCTGTATTTATAGTAAACAAACCAGCGTTAGGTTTCCTTCAGTACAGTATTCCTAGTGATATTATATTAGATAGACAAATATATAAATACTTTCACATACACCTCGAATTCCACAAGATTCAGAAAACATATAACTAATATGCTAAAGGATACAGTTTCCGTATATATATCCAGATTACTAAAACAAAAGCGAAGAATATGGTTGAGTACATAGTACAAATATAATTCTAATAAACTAAGTAAGTAGTATACACAAAACAATTTATAGCGTAAAATGGAGTGATATTCGCGCTTGTACAGATTAGATATAAACTTACATTCAGTAACTTTTAGAAAAACGCAGTACAGTTAGAACATGGTTTACGACTACCTAAATTCAATTTCCATATTTAACGAAGTGAAACAGAATGACACCGCTCATAAGTTCAATACAGTACAACAACCCCTAAATGTGGAATGACCTTGAAGAAAACAAACTGGATTTTGAGGTTAATTAGCCACACTAACTCTGGAAATTCTGCTACATATGGGAGTGTAATATCAAGGCTCACGGATTTTAATGGCTAGTAACTGAATGTTAACAGCTAAATACTTCATTAGTTATATTTTCCATCGACAACTAATCTTACTAATGCCCTAGTAGGTTTATATTCAAAGACAAAGCCTAATATTATGAACGACACAAAATTTCTAGATTCTCTGATTTCTGCTGGAAATAAAGTATATTAAACTACCGTCAGAGGCAGCGTTATCTGCTTTATTTGATATCATTTAGCTTTAATAGAGATAATTAACGGGGAATAATCTACAATAGATGTTAGGAGGCTTAATTGATCTATAGAACTTATTTATTACTACCAACTGGAAGTTTTCGTCTCCAGGAATTTGAGTCTAACGTAATTTCAATCTAATTTACAAACATTATTGCGAAAATCGTAACATCGAGTCAATGTTTCCGCAGATAAAATTGTATATTTGTGTGAAAATACTATCAACGTATGTTTGTAAACCGAAATATCAGGTTTAGCAACGCCTGGTGTACAATGACCTCAACTGACATTCACGTTATTCTAACAGACTTCTTTGTCTTTAAAATATATTTCAAAGGTTCTTTCGTGTATCATGCACAAGTGTTGACCAGTTCGTTAAATTTCCCAGTGAGTTAAAGTTTTGAACTCCACAAAACCACTTAGTCATATAGATCAAGGTGTAGTATCGAAATTCGTAAACAACCAATGAGTCGAAACAGGATGTAATCACTTTAACAGAGAGTTTTTCCTAACCAATGGTAAAATCCGCAATATATAAGGATGAAGAACTCATTAATGTAGTGTAATTTGTAGACATCCCTTTTAGTACCAGACACTTTGTTCACAAATGCCCTGGTACTGCTGAGAGTGAGGAGAGTCCGCTCTCTCTTGAAATGCTTCCATATAGCCACGTGTATACAGGTAATACCAGGGAAGTCCTACTCACTGCCTTGTCGCGGTTAAAAAACCAAGAACAAAAGCTAGCAATTTGATTACCAGGCTACATCATAACTAAGATTAGTAGAAAATAAACTAATGACTGTCCATACGGACGAAACAACTGACTTAAAAGTATGTTCAGAAGTGTGGAAGTCAGAAATAACTAACAAATAGTTGAAGAACACACAAAAGATTAAGCACAACAATTAGTGGTCTCACTGTGCTCTAAAGTCATCTTTAAATATCACGTAAAAAAGAGTTAAATAGAATCAGGCAAAAACTTACATATTTCCAAACTTCAACAAGTCTAAGCAAGTAAACGGCCTCACGGTTACCATAATGCAGTCAATTTTCTCTCCGATCCAATTACAAAAGTATGTGTCTATCAATTCATAAACAGGTTACATATGACTGAATTCACAATAAATCAAGAGAAGATAAGGTTAATATGTATACCTCTAACAGCAATCAAGATCACTGTAAACATCTATATTCAGTCAGTCAGTCAGTCACAAAGTAGAACTTTTTACGTACGTAAATCAGTTCGAGTTGCCATACCACATTAGCACAGAGATGCAGTTGTCGATTCAAATCCCATAGTGGTAGAGGTAGTAAGATCATAAACAGTAATCGGAAAGATTAGGGTTTGGAGATGTTATTCAAGGAGTATAATCCAATGAAATAAATTTGGAAAGAGAAAAAAAGGAAGGTATATATAGAATTCTAAAGATTAGAATTTGGGAGAACACAAAGAGTGGATGCTCCTGTGCCATTGCAAACGATTTAGAGCCATGTCATTCAAGGTCTCTAACCATCGATTGCTATCATCTCGCGAATCCCAACCAGGTAGTCTACACCTACCAGCATGGCTCACTCCAACTGTCAGTGACTCCATGGATTTGTGCCATGTTTTGGTCTGGCCGTCCTTAGCTTTCTTCCAACCTACTCCTACACCATAAAACATTGCACGTCGACTCAGTCAGCTACAACGTAAGACCAGGCACATTTATGCATCGATCCAAGTTGCCATACCTCATTAGCACAACAAAATGAACACCGGATTCATAGAAGTAGTTAATTTAGTGGTGGTAGTATATAAAAGATAGGTTGTATATAAAGATATAGTATAGGAAGGAAGAACGTTATGAAGCAATTTTAATCTTAAGGTTTAAGGGAAGATAAAGAGTGTATACACCGACGCCATTGTGATCGATTCTGAGCCATGTCACCTACAGTCTCCAACCATTGGTAACGATAGTCACGTGGACCCCAACCTGGTAGTCTGCATCTGTCAACATGGCTCAGACTAGAAGTTAGTGACTTCACGCTGTGATACCACGTTTTGGTTTGGCTGCCCCTAACTGTTTTCCAACCATCACCAATACTAGTCAGCATAGTGCGTCGTGGTAATCGGTGTCCAGGCATAAATCCATCGTAGATAACACGTTCATATACCAGCAAATAGGGAAGTGTACAGTTCAGCAGTCTCAATGGGCGATAAAAAGTAAAAGATATGCGTGGGCTGACAGTATATGATCGTAGGTATCTCTTAAGTATTGCTCACACTACAATAAATGAGTGAGCAATCTATAGTTTAGATGCAGAGTGCTAGGCGAAAGAAATTTTATTTATGAGATTACAAACCTTCAACGGAGGTGGTTATGATGAACACTACGCATCCCTTAACATTCCTTATACCGATATGCAAATTTGGGTGATATATGTTGGTAAAAAGCTAACTCTGGACAAATCAAGACGTGAGATTTGTTCATAAAATTCCTGATTAATCGCAATGACCATCCCAAAAGGCACAGACTCTTTGATATGGATCATTTCAACACTCGTAATAAATGGTCGCAGACGTTGAATAATATGGAATACAATTGGTTACAGTGGCTTAGCGGTATTTAGCCCTTATGTCCCGCTAAATCTTTGGCATAGTACAATAAAAGAAGTGTATCCACTTTAATTATTTGGTTTTGTATAATATATTTTAACCCTATGCTGACTGTTTACTGATTGGCCAACATTTCTCAAGGTCACTTAAGATTCGCTCAAAGGTCTCGCCATCAAGTTTTCCCTTGAAGGACCCCTTTAATGTTGCTTGGGTCATCTTAGCCGGAGCGAACATTAACACTTGACTACTCGTAAGGAGTAGGTGCGCGCACAGTCTAGTTTACTATGTTGTACCTCTAACTTTCGGGTCTTTTTCCTGAATTTTGTGTTGAAACTGAACTTAAGTAGGTCTTCTAGGGAATCCACGAGGGTATTCACAGAGCCCTAAGTCATTAAAAGACTACCTCTGAGTCCCCTATATTTTAAAATGTAAAAATTTAGCGACTTAAGGAGTCCCTCGAGAGGCCTGAATTTGAGCCCGTGAGCTGACTTCGCGACTCGCTTTTGGATACGCTCTGGAGTATTCTTATCCTTTCGAAGTGGAGAAAACCATTTCTGTACTTTATATATGGTCGAAGAAAATTGTCAAAACACAAATAAAAAGCTTTACTGTTAAAATGAGCAAGCATCCAATTGAAAACGACTAGCGCATGCATATCATTTAAATCACAGGATACTAAGACACCTAGATTCTTCTCAAATAATGGTCTGTAGAGGGAAATTGCCGAAGTTATGTGTATAAATTGCAACATGTAGATAGACTAGGTTGCACCTTAAAAAGTCGAGCGTGGATTCATAATCATTCATTTAATTTTGAAGCACAGCCACATCCTGATGAAGTATTACCTTCTCAGTCTGGCTGAAAACTCTCCAAACTAAGGATAGTCAGCAAAAAATAATGTCCTAAAAGATACCTAAGCAAAGTCATTCATGTCAATTGAAAAAGAACAACCCTCAGTCCTAAATTCTTAGAGGCATAACTAGGAAACTGTAGCCTGTGAAAATAGGAGACTTACTTTAACTTAAAAAGTGTTCTTTAGACATGACTTAAGTCTGTCTGTTTGGAGTAGGATAGATCACACTTTACGGGAACCATAAAGCTGCACCGTGAGGCAAATCCTTGCTTTCAGCCCTCAAGGAAGAGAGGCAGATCAAGAAACACAGCCCTGAGGATCAGAGGAAGACATAGACCATGAATGGTACTTAGCAACAAATGGAAGGAACGGCCGAGAGCAGTTACTTCGATGTTTCGTCGGCAGCCTAAGACGTAAAAGCGGTAACATTCCCTAGTAATTAAACAAGTAAGCCAGAATAGTAGTGGTGACTTGATACTTATCAACTTGGGCTTCTTGAAAAATGTATGATCGTATCTCACATGAATCATATGACAGATGGCAAGGTATTGTTTTATCATCAATAAATCTGGCATCAAACTGACTAGCCTTAAAATATACTTATGGATTTTAAATACCAGACCTAAAATTTAATGTTTGTAAGGTTATGCCTGACCACGGAATATTGCGAATACGCTCGCACAGACTAACCTTGGAGCAGGCACCTAACTTGTGCCTTGCGCCTTCAATATATCAGTTTTAGTTTCAATATATTATATATGAACTTTAAATTTTGCTGAGATCACAGATCATTGCTAAGCTACTATCGCTATCCTGTGTTTTGGGTCATCGACAAAGTCAAGTCACGCCGTGTGCATCTGCTGTGTATTCCCATTTAACTCCATTTTTTAACTGTTATTTATCTTACTGTTGAAAAATAAAATCAATAAATTATATTTAGTAAGCACTTATTTACTATGAAGGCCACGACGGGGGTCGTGACATGTCAGAAGGGACCACAGTCGTGTGTTTATTAGGAAGCCAAGTGAGAGCTTAAACCGGTATAATGCACCACATGGGGTGCCCTTATGTTACTAGCGTTCTATCAGTGTATTGTCCGCGTTCACTAAGACTTAGATGTTAGTTTGAAAAGAAAAGCTGTACTTGTTGTGTGAGAAGTAGTTCAGGAGCTACTATGAGTGTTATCGAAAACGACAATGTCCCAGGATGAACTCACTATTGAAACGGCAAGAACTTTATCTAAGAATATAATTCGAACAGGGGAATTCTGCAACCTCTAGGCTGTTGCACAACACAATAACCTTAAACTGCTTGTTTGCTTCACTTTAAATAGGGTTTGGGCATAAGGACAATGTTGAAAGTAGACAAGTCTCGATAAATCCAATGACTTGTTGAAGACCATTCGGTATAACAACTTGCAACTGATCGTTACTTGATGTCCGGAACCACACATAATTTGCCAGATAACTTTTATCGAGGGAATGATTGTGAATCGTCTAGGATGAATCTATTATGTACCGGTCGAGACCATGTCACAAAAGAAATATGGCTTCGTAACGAGTGAGCTTTGATCTATGAAGAAGTAAGCATGATAACGGTTACTTGCAGTTTTACTCTCTGACCATACAACACCGGCTTCCTTTTTATGGACAAAACGACAGAAATATACAACGTACTGATGATGAATTTTGGGCTTTTCTTCATTCAGCTTGCTTTCACGTACCACTCAATTTGCACAGGTGATCTACTACTGTTATATATCCCATAACGTACTTTCTTCAATTTATTACTAGCATCTCTGACTTAGCACCAGGTTGTCAGGTGCATGAGTCTATAGTGGTAATAGTTACAAGCCACACGATCCTCAAAGCTGAACATATGGTTGCCGAGACGGTTGAAATCCAACATGTAAAACGTGGAGGAGATAGGCAGTGGTGGACGCGAGAAGAATGAATCGAAATGGCATTGCTCGGCCATGCAGGTGTGCAAACCCCATGTAACATGTTTTGTATTTGATATATTACTCACTACCCAGACCGAAATGTATTCTTCATACGTGTTATGTGTGATATTGCCTATTGTCTCGATAGGATGGGTCAGCGTACACTATGTTATGACTTCTACGTAAAATCTAATAGATTAGATAGTCACATCATAAAAGGTCTACAATTTCGGAATCAGCTCTATTATTATTGTAGCATAGATAAATGTACAAATACCTAACTGTATCGTAATTCTGCGGGTTTCTTGATCTCTTTGAATATAACACTTTTATTTATAACTGGGCACTCATAATTGTTTTCGATCTTCGACGGAATAGAGATATCTATAATACTAAGGCAGTGCTATAACACTAGAACTGAAAGCTGTATCAATACATTTTCAATGCTGACGTGCAGACACCTGTCGAAAATTGATTTCGTACCCTCCAACATCAAGCAGGCCATAACTGCCTTGAAAAAGTCCTATGACGGTAGACCTGACGGGATTCCCTCATCATTTGTGAAATATGGTAGTAGAGAATTCCCATTATTTTGTTCAAAACTTTTCAACCTATCTATGGAATATAGGGGCCCATCCATCTGTATGGAAAACATCTCTTATCACCCCCAGATCCAAAACCGGATCACGCAGTGATATTGTTAACTACAGACCAACTAATTTGACATCCGTGCTGTCAAGAACTATGGAAAAAATCATCCACAAACAGCTATTATCATTTTTTGCTTTCAGTTAATCTGATTAGCCCATCCCAACACGGGTTTATGACCAAACGCTCATGCTTCACATCGCACCTGGAAGTTTTTGATCAAATTACCCAGAGAAGAGATGTTGGTCAGTCAGTGATAATTCTGTACTTCGACTTTAGTAAGGCCTTCGACAGCGTCTCACACAAACTTCTTCTTCTAAAACTCTCTTCATATTGAATACAGAATCCCCTTTTATCTTGGCTCAAGTGATTTTTAGAAGAACGTAGCCAAATTGTCCGCTTTGGATCTTGCTACTCCAAACCTGTGAATGTAACCAGTGGGGTTATACAAGGAAGTGTAATCGATCCATTACTATTTCTCCTTCTTATCAATGACGTTTGCTCCCTCTTTCAATATGGTAAACCTTTTATTTTTGCCAATGATCTAAAAGTGGTTTATTCATTCTCATCTCCCACAAAAGAAAGCTATATTTCAACGGTAATCCAAGAAGAAATAAACAAGTTGTACGAATGGACTATTTCGTGGAATTTGCCACTTAATGTTGACAAAAGTGGATTTATTAACATTGGCCGTTGCCTTAACTTAAATCTGGCTATACACAAACATACACTGAAACCTCTCAACACTGTTCGTGACTTGGGTTTAAGATATAGAGACAGTTTGAACTTTTCTGAACACATTGCATCTCAAGTATCCAAAGCTAGAAAGCTCATCGGATTCATAATGATTAATTTCAATAATACCGAATCGAGATTATTATTATACAGAAAATGTATCTTACCAATTCTTGAATATGCTATTTTAGTTTACAGTAATTGCAGGCATAATGACCTGATTAAAATTGAAGGTGTTCAAAGAAGGTTCACCAAAGCTGTTTTGGGGTATTCTGACAACAAAGACTATCACCAAAGATGTCAACAACTCAAACTAGAACCTCTCTGGATCAGTCGTATCAAATGAAACCTTAGCTTTCTCTACCGGCTTCTTAACGGTATTTCTTACTCTTCGCTATCTAACCCCTTCATACTCTATGATACCGTCCTACAATCTACGCAATAAGGAAAATATTCTAGCGATTCCAAAAACCTACACAAATTTACGTCAGAATTTTTCTCGTTATTCGCTACCATGTGGAATAGAATGCCAATGAACCTCCGATGCAGTGAAACTATAATCCGGTTCCGAAGTCTTCTTGATGATTTTCTTTCCGAAAGTGGATTGTGTCACCTATTGAATATCAACGTGCTTAACAATGATATATACAAAAAACGTCCGTCATCTATCTAACTGACTGAAAAGCAAAGTGAAACCTTTGAAACTTTTCATGCCTATTTTATTTCATTTTTATTCATCTTAATATATGAAGTCTGCTTATGTTCGTATTAATAATTATTACTGTTATTAATATCATTATTGGTCCCCCGACACATGAGATATTCTTTTCATCTCTTCTTGTCCTTCTAAACATATTTTATTCCTAAATATCCAAAGTCTATAGCTAAAAACAAAAAAATCGCTCTATGTTACACTTAAACAAATAAATTCTCAGATTTTTATTTTTATTTTTTAATCTTCACAACATGTATATAACATGTAGAAATTTATATTTGATTATCCTTTGCAATCAATTGTGACTAAGATAGTATCACTCTAAATTATTATTATTGCACGAATGTTTATAATAATACCCGGTTTCACTCTGTATACTGTTACATAAATCTATATGTATTTATCCGAATACACTAAAGGTTTATTATTATTGTTACTATCATTGTTATTACCTATTTATTTTTAGTTATTTTTTTCTGATTTTCGTTATTTATTTATTATTATTTTTCAAATTATTCGTTTATCTCAAAAATCTATGACCATTACACTATTATGATCATGGTTGGACCCTTTCACTAGGTGTTCATCTCTTCTCTCTCTCCCCCTTTTTTTCATTCTAAATAAATATTATTCTTAAGATTACGAAATTTTGGATTAAGACAACAACTTATGTTACGCTGAATTCAACTTATCAGACTCGTTTTATCTTTACTATGCATATACACCTCATACATATTAATTATCTTTTGCACTTAATTGTGACTTTCATGGCATCACTCCAAACTATATCTGCACGAACAAATACTTATTCTAACGTCAAATCTTACCGCAATAATAGGTTATTTACGTATTAATTCATTTTGTTTTATTTTATTTTCATCACTTGTTTCGCTATACATACATAGTTGTTTATTCTTGTTCTGTGTTGAGATATTCACGTATTCCGCGTCTCCTGTATTTCTATTTCCTTAGTTTCTTCCTTTCCTCCTTCAAAATCAATTCGAAATTCTCACCAATTACGCAGAACCTGATTTATTATTGCTATTCTATTATTAGTATTTTATTTTCCTTTTCCTTCCTTTCTCAAACATGGCAAATGTAATGCTAACATTATTGAAACTTGTGTATTATTGCATTTTTGAAGAAACCCGAAATGGTTTTTTCACAACACTTATGTACCCATAAGATGCTTGTGAATAATAATAATAAGGCGGATAACGAAACGGAGACCGTTTTCTTTTATTCTCGACGACACCATAAATAACACTTGGGAACAAATATGCGAACAGTTATAAAATCACAGGTCGTCCCAACATTCATTTTAGTTGAAAAAACACTTGAGCTAGTGTCTGATATCCACTAAGGGCTACTTAAAACAAAGCGGACCAACGTTTTGTCACATAAAGCACGTAAGCATGCCGGAAACAATACACTGATCTGAGTAGTAGTTGTTGTTGTAGCGAAAGACGAGAAGACAAAACTGGTTCAAAAACATTGGCATTAACATTGAGAGGATCACACAATATACGAAATTTCAGAATAACAAAGGGCTAAATTTTGCGTCGACACAAAAAGGCTGACGGAAGAATACAGGACTAGGCAAGCCGACATCCAATTCTTACAAAGATGACAACAATGATAATTTCCGCTCCATTCTGATCCGTCACTAAGTGTACTGCCAAATTACAGACACAAATGAAGTTATTTTCCAGTCGGTATATCATATATAGTCATGTGAACATAATTTGTCCCATTGTACATTGAAATTTAAATGGATTCAACATTTCGAATGCCATACGTATTAAATCTCTTCAGGGTACTAATAAAGATCAAAATTATCGAAGAATACGTAGTGCTTGAAACCTAAATGAAAACCATATTATGCTTGTTTAATCATATTCAGATGTAGAGGGAGGGTGGAGTGACTGACCAACAAACATGATGGTGGGAAGATAACTTCAAACCACCTGTGTCTGTAAGGCAGAACATGTTAAATTACGGCCCCTTAAGGTCTAACGGAATGTCACGAAGCGACGGTATTGATGCTGATTTCTTTATGGGAAATATCTTTTTAAATCGTGTTTAGAACGCTGGATTGGTTTCACTTTTTACCAAGTAATCCTATTACGAACAAACTAGACAATTCGCTAAAAAGGAAGCTCACTCCATACCCTATAAAATCTAAAAACAAAAACAAGTGTTCGAATAGCTTCGAAAAAGAAGGGAGACAGCCATTTGTATCGGAACACTGTTTTCAGCACTTTATTTTATAATTACACATAATTCCATACTTCCTTCTGAAATACCTCCATTTATACAGTTCCTTATCCACTCATACCTTGTTCACAGTTATTTTTCTCTAACAAATTAGTATGCTCTTGCTTAATAAGCATTTCAGTCACAGGCAAATAGACCAAATGTTTATACTTTAACTATTCTTCCATGAATATTGTGTGCTCTGCTTTACGTCCTTCCTTTTTCTTACACATTTTTCAGCCCCCTGGTGATACCCCACCGAAAACAGATATGGCACGGGTGACTTCATCCCACACTAGTATTAAAGCCTCATATATCCAGTAGGGACACAAGGTTGAAGCTTCTAAAAGCCTTCAACTTCGCATGTATCTATTCTCGACCATCAGCTGTATGTTGGAACGCTATCTTCATTAAAGTGCGCCTATCGTGATATTGACATGTATCTTACGAAATCCACTTACATTCACATCTTATAAAATATCAACCCATCTGGGTAATTTTCTACAATGAAAATTATAGCCTCTGTAACATTTTGATCTTGCCTGTTAAGTGGCATGCCTTACGTAACAAACTTTTATTTGGGAATAAATCACTATTATTTTATACTGTATAGTCTTCGAGATATTTTCCAAAGAGGAGTCGCGCCAACGTTACAAACTAGATCCAGTCACGGCAAAATAGTGTTAGGATTTTGGTCGTGCTAATTAATTATGCTATGCAACTTTCTAAGGTTATGGTTGTTATAAAGTAGACTTGTAAAGCACTTGGTGTAAACTACGCGAAAGCGCGTACGTTCAGTTTTTTCCAGATGTCAGAAGTTCCTCAAATTCTGGAGAAATAAAAGAAACTGAGGAGCAGCAAGGCATTTGGATATGAATGATAAACAATGCTTAACATTTAGTAGTGGGACAGACAGCGGTATGATAAATTAGTAGATGAAATTCATACTAGCTCTTGTTGCTAGATTGACATGTGGTCAGGGGCTCCAGATGAGAGAATGCAGTAATAAAGAACAATTAGATGTGATATTTATCAAGGTGGAGTAAGTCCAAATGAAGGGAGGGAAGTCAAGTTTGGAAGAGAGAAGGCTGTTTGTCAGAAAAGAGAGTGTATACAGAGAGAATATAGTGTTAAGAAAACTAACAACTATATCCTTTATTATCTGTTTTTTTCTTCATCCAATGTCTGCCACACAGTTTTGGTGTAAAAATCCGAGTTAGCATGTTATAGGTTGTCTTGGTAGAATAGCTAATCCAGAGCAAAATTACAAACACGAGTCTGAATGGTGGGTGTAGGAGAACAGCCTCAATAGCACAGACTGATCAAATTGTTCTCAAACACAAAGAGTCTGATACAAACAAAATGATCTGCCCCACAAACATGGGTGAATGGAAGTCATGGCCCTCACCATTCAGTAGAGTTTTCGACTCCATTATTGCCCGATTCGCGATACGGTTTATCTCAGCTAAGTGTTTCGCCAGTTTATGTATCAGCAACTTTTTAAAATCAAACACTGGTCTTAGTGGTGTATTGTACTTGTGAATCTTCAACTGTCCATAGAATATGCAAGGATAACTTCGCTTTTGGAAATAACATGACTGTCTGAGTTCTTTTTTCTTGTTTATAAGATTCTGCTTGTTTCAGTCTCTCAACCTTATAAACGAATGACATTTTGGATGCCGTACCACTAAACTTCATCTTTGTCCCTGGTATAACTACAACTTTTCTTCCTCCCTCCACATCTTTGTCACGCTCTCTAGCTAAATCACGTGCGTAAATTAATAACTACTAGGCCACTTCTCGATTTGTTTGCTAGAGCCTATGGTGAGTAGTGGAATAAGAATACTATGGTCATCTAGCATAAGTGAAATAAGCCCTATCAGGACAGCTACGACGAAAAATAAGATGTATTTGCCTGAGTAGCTTTATGAAATTGAGTATAATATCAAAAAGTCTCAACAAAAAATGTCCTCTAGATGAGGTAGATAAACATCTTTCTTCGCTTCTTTCCATGGTACCCTATCACAGTCATCTTCTTCAACCATTTTCAAATATCGGCCACTCAATGGATGAAGTCAAATAAAACCAGACATCTCAGGTTGTCATTGATGCGTACAGGGAGTGCATATTGACCAACGAAACACTGTTTTGTCGAGTTTTCTAATCATTTCACAGTAACTATTGAGAGATTCCTCGAACATTTCTGAATTTATTTTTATTTGCTTCGTGATGACCTATTATCCAATTTTCGCTCATAGGCTGACAAAAGTAGCACGCCAGAAAACACCTGATATCTGAACTATACACCGCAAATATTCTTCCTTCTTCTTTAGTTTTGAATGCAATTCCAATTCCTTCCTAGCTCTGAATCGCTGGTTTACTGGTATTACTTGAGTGGATGGCCACCTGGGGCGATTTTTGTAATGCGAAATTTACTACAGTGCCAAAAATGCCACTATGAAGGTACTTTGCATTCACATTTTGCATCCCACTACATACATTTAATTTCATAAGATACCAGGTAACGATGCTTTAAATAGCTACCCAAGTGTTTGAATAAAATCTCTCACAGAAAACAGATTGAAGAATGATAGTGTATAAGGAGCCGTTCAGCTTTTAGATCGGTTTATTTTATATCTCTGTTAAATTAACTCGGCCCAGTCACCTTAGGCTATGGAGAAATGCCATTGTCAACTAAATATCTAGTAAAGTATTCTCTTTGGTAAGAGTACCTTCAGTCTGATAGAAAATATAGTTAGAGTTCAATGTTATTTCAATGATCTTGTGGAGTATTCAAAGATTGAGAGGTAAACATTTTGTGGTTAGATTGAAATAATATGAAAAGTGACCGAGAATCATCGGTCCTTATTTCTCACAGTAAAGTAGATTCAGAAATGATCTTAAAATATCAACGTTACAAATGCTACCAGACACCTGTCAAGAAAATTTTAAAATCGTTGACTGTCGCTTAAATGCGTCGAGTTTGTTCAGGTTGGTGCTCACAGGCTGGCTTTGGCTAGAGCTCGAACGTCGCTGCTTACTAACAGTGGTAAATTTATCAAGATGGAAGAGAGCCGAGCATCGTTAATGTCAGTGTGAGTATAGTTTCCATAAATTAACTCACCATTTTCATGAGTTTGTACGATCAATCTTTGTTGATTCTTGTAATTTTTAAGCTGGTCAGTGAAGTGACATATGTTGTTAGGTGTTGCTGCCTGGTTGCAGTCACTTTCCCTAACCCAAGTGTCAGCCAACCATCTCACGTTTAAGCTGAATTGCGGCGAGGTTCAGACTGCCAAGATTATGATGATTGAATAACCCCCACACAGGTCGTGACGGCTGAGGAGGGTTCCTAAACAGTAACTTGATTTATGTTAGTCGACACTCAGAAACGACGTTTGATGCCTAAAGAAACTTTCGATTAAGCAAAGAACGATGAAATTCACACCACGTCCCTCAACTTGACAAAAACTCTGCCAACAACAACTGCTAGGTTTCAAAGTATACTCCCAGAACTTTCAAACCTAATCGAAGATCAAACCGAAGGTAAGTCACACAATCAAACTGGGCTCAAGAGACCAGCAGTAGATAGGCCTAAAATCACCATAGCCAAGTTCGACCATATGGCACAGCCGTGTATTATCCGTCCTCTGATTGCCAATGGCAATCCCCCCACTCACAGTCCCGAGGAAAAATTGTGACTGGCGATCGTATGGGGATGACAGATCCCTCAACCGTCAGTCTGTACCAACTAGATACACGATACCTCATATGAAAATGTTTACGAGTTCGACTTTGCCAGGGAATATCACAATATATCTGTAGTCTAGGAAGGTGTACCAAAAACAGCTGTTACTTGACCTTTCGGAACGTTTTAGTTTGTACGCATGCCATATGGTCTGAAGAACGCAGCACGAATGTCTCGGAGGTTTATGGACAACTTATTTTGAGATAAGCCTTTTGCACGGGGGTATGTTGACGATTTGTTAGCTGTCAATCTGGATTGAAGTCGCATGTGCAACAAATGGGAGCAGTTCTAAGATGTCTGGGTGAAAACTGAATGAAAATACGTCGGTGTATTCTCGGAGATCAGATTTCGGAATTTTCCGGACACATAATAAGCCTAGAAGAGGTTACACTTATCAGAGGCAGTGGACATCATTAGGTAATATCTTATACTAAGTCCTCTGAGACAAATTTGAATTTTTCCAGGTTTAGTCAACTTTTATCATTGACTCATATTGGATCGTGCATAACTAATCCAACCACTGACAGATTCCCTTGAGGGAAATCCGAAAGGTTTCAGTCTGAACTCCAAGGATGCTGAGGCTGTTAGGCAGCTAAGGGATAAACTAGCTCAAGCATCCACGTTAACTAATCCAAATTCCTATTCCTCATTCACCTTGATGGAAGACGCTTCAGACAAATCAGTGGGTGATATCTTTGACCAACAGGTTGAAAATGCCTGGAAACCGATTGGAATCTTCTCAAAAAGACTAGCCGTAGAAGAGACAAGACATTCTACCTCCGGACGAGAACTCTCAATCTACCTAACCGTCATGCATTTCCGACACGTATTGAAAGGCAGGAATTTTGTAGTTTACGTGGATCATAAACCACTAACTAATTCATTAAAAGCTAGAGTCTGAAAATATTCTCCTCCAGAGCTTCGATAGTTATCTCCCCATTTCCATTGCTATTTGACTGGTCTTCCCGGTCTCACACATTGTCCGGACGTTCCACGTACTTATAAACATTGGTGCTGTGGTTGTTAGAGGGAGCATTGAGCTCGTGACCTCCGAAGGATTTCGTCTTTCATCCTGAGGCGTCATAATTCTTCCTTCAACCCCCAATCTTCCTCCATTACCCTGGCTTGGGACTGGCAGTAACTCTGGAAGAGCTAAAGGCAGAGTTTATGATTTCATTATGAATCCCAAAACTGCCCAATTTTGATTCAAGACCAAGGTGACGTAGGCGAACGGACTTACTAAGATCTGGGAAAATTGTATTTATAGGAATATTTCTATCTTCATCAGCAGCCTACTATTCTCTTGAAACCAGCAAATTTGTAGGACATGCTAGTCCTTTCATGAAATCATGTCTTTCCATAGATAAAATTTTTTTATTTTCACAGACGCCATCTTTCTAGTACTGAGATACAAAATGTGTATGTAAAGTACCTTCATGGTGGCGCTTAGGTCTTTATTTAGGTCATGGAACAGAACAGTGGGAGGTTATCTTTTTCAAACGCCCCTTTCAGAAATCAATATAAAATAATAGCAAGTATAATCATTATACAAAATAGGGAAGTGAATGAATACTTGCGCTATGATGTTCTGACATTTCTAAGATATTTGGGTCCAACTCTTAACTGACCAACCTACGTTGTTTCAGGTCTTAGATCGTGACGTACTATCACATTCAAATTCTCATGAAACAGATCTAATGTCGCCTACTTCAGGCATATGTGTAGAATTATGGTTTACTTTGTTGCTAGTGCTACTATAATAACAGACCTAATCCTAAAATTTTAGATGTCATGATGTGACTGCCTAATCTATAAGATCTTACGTGGAAGTCACATCATTGTCTACATTGACTCATCGTATCGTAACAATTAACAATATGATATCTGGAGTTTGTCAAGAGCACATTTGGGCTGAAGGTAAGATATTATATTTAATGTGAGTTAAGACAAGTTATGCAGAATGACCAGGTCTGTGAGGTTGTACCATGTTATCCCATTTATTGAATTGGGCATTTCGTTAAAATTGATTGTAGCCTCGAGTAGAACGCGATGTCGAAGTTGCAATTACTGTCAAACAGAACAAAGAGTTTCAGTGTGTCGAAAGCACAGTTTTGGCATAGCATTTGGAGGGTAGGCATGAAGACAGTTCGGATATCAGAAAATACTGTAAGATGAAGATAGACGATTAGAGGCTATGTATATGTACCGCATAAATACATTGTAACCTGTCACATTACATACGATACACTTGCCTATTGTCGTGTTTTACAATACCACTTATCATGCATGACAGTATGGAAGCCACAGAGTTAGAATGACACTTCGAAACCGATCTACCTTTCTTTTTTATCCTTTTGTGCTTGAATAAGCATCCCTTTGTATGCATTGAAGATGTGAGTTTGTTGTAGGTTGCCCTTCACGCGCGAAGATTGAGTCTTGACGTTGAGATCGTACTTCAAGGGATCACTCCTATTGTACGTATCACCAGGTCGTCAAACAACCATTTAAGTTGGGTGTTTTTCTCCCTTGCTGAACATGGCTTGTGATAGTCTGTGTAAGTTATTTATGGCTTACATTTTTATTTTAAATAGTGGGTCTTGAAGATGCCATGGATATGTTTCTTCAGTCAGCGGACTTGGTAATTTCGACGTTTCGTATAATTCTTCGTTCAGTTTAATGATATTGATATGGGTGAATTCGACATTGCATTAAAGGCTTCAGAGCTCCTCGAAAACTCAGACAGTGATAGTGGAATAAGCGGTTTGTCTGCTTTTATGATAGTCATGTCTTTAAACAGTTGCAGGGGAGAAACAATCAATAAACCAGGAAACTAATGTGCGGCCCAGCAACACTGGTGCTGATTATGTTCTGACTGATGCTGTTGATGCTAAGACACATGTGTCCGATATTTTGCACGCAAGTAACAAATATTGCGGAAATCAAGTGATGAGTTCGTCAGAAAGCGTACCTGTCAATATACCGAGTTCTAACCCTACTATTCCTAAATTTAAGCGGATTATTGTAAACTCTGTTGGTGAAAGACGTCTACTACATAACTCCTCTTTGGTAACACCACATTTTTCAGCTTTCTATCCTCAGAACGTAAATTCTGGTGTTGGTCACAATTTGCCTATATCAGGTGTATTACAGCAGTCGGAGCATTTTGGTGTCCCTGTAAAAACGATGCCTTCTTGTATTACTCCGTTGTTCGAGTCCCCGAACACATCCCTGGGATCTTCTGCAAATTCACCTACGAAATCAGGCATGGATTGCCGTTGTAAGTTGTATGCAAGACATAGACAAATATTTTACCTACTAATAACGTAAACATTTAGAGCGATAATATTGTTTTACACAGAGAATTCTCGAAAAAATCTATAACAAGCTACTTATAACTTGCAGATGTCTTTGATTTCTATGGTCACTATTCATTTCCCCTAAGTAATTAAGAGCAGGTTGTAATGGAATTAATTCACCATTTTGTGGACAAAGAACATCTTGTTCGATACATGACGTGTTTTATCAAACTTGATGTGGATTTTGTGAATCCATGTGGGTGTTTATGAAGTACCAAAAAGTTAAACCTGATCGAGAGATTCAGGACTGTTTCCCTAGTTCTCATATATATATATATATATATATATATATATATACTGAATGAAATGTCCTAAACAAGCCTTCTTACTTTTGATTATAATCAAAAACTATTTCATTTCCCCCATTTGATAAGCTGTAATAAATTTAGTTGATCCATTTCTGAACAGAGCCTAATTCCATCTGTTGTTTTCTATCCTAAGTCCTATTTAGTTGTCTGGTAATCATGTGACTGGAAATAAAGAGTTATTAATTCACATATTTTCCATTGTAAAAGGTTTGATCCATTTAAAATGTACAATTAAAACCAGTAAGTGATCAACACTGCCCCGAAACCGTATGAGAAGCAGAGTCAAATCCCACCTTCAAGACACGAGGTTAATGTACAATTGGTTGCTGATCAGTGGTAATAGGAAAGATTCACTATCGAAGAAACGATCCGAAAATATAACTCAGTGAAATATTAACAGAAAGGGTTGTGAGGAATTTAGAATCTCACGATTTGGCTGAAGACAGAGAATGGATCCACCTGCGCCACTGAAAACAACTTTGAGCCATATCATTTAAGGTCTAACCTTTGGTAACGATAATCACGCCGACCCCATCAGGTTGTCTATATTTATTAGCACATCCAAATCCAATTGTCAGTGGCTTCATGGACTAATGCCATGTTTTGGTTTGACCACCCCTAGCTAAGCTCCAGCTAAATATCAGGTTACAATGAAAGTCAAGACTATTGAAATGATACCATTACAATATTCTTCAGTGCTTACTACCAGAAGATTTCTGTCTTTACTATCTCAAGCATGTAATTTTTAACTACTACGTTCCAGTTCCAAGACCAACTTCACTTATTTTGACATACTTTAAGATCGCTAACATTCACAAATTGTATAATTCATACCTCAACAAAGGATTATACACTTTGATGCATGGTCGAATTAAAGTGGATTTCTGAGTATCAATAAGTGCACATATTGTGCAGAAGTCTGGTTAGTATCTCTTAACGTCCGTAAAACATGACAATCAAGATTGTAAGACTAGTCAGTTAATAATGTTTGATAAAAAATATCTTCAAGTCACTGCTAACGTAAGGTGGAACCAACGAGTAAATAATTTGGTTTGTCATATAGTACATTGTATGGGTGGTAACTCAGCCGAAATGCGAACGTTCAATAATAAAGGGGTTGAGGCATATCAAGCGAAACTATCACCTACTGCAACTCATTATATGATTCTAGGTGAGATAGTGTATACGGAGGATATCTGAATAATCAAGTTATAAACAGTCAGACCCTAAAATCTTTGGTTGAGTCCTCGATGAAACAGGAATGTGCCAATAAATAGAATTACTAATGAAACGTTTATCCCCTTGATTGATTTGGGTAGTGATTTTTCGTCAATTTTCTTCCTAGGGATTATGTTCTTGACCTCATTTTTCTTATCTTTTTTTAATCAGCAACTGAAATTAGTAGTTTATAGACAGAAACTTATTTTTCATAGTTTCAATAGCGAATTGATCTTAGCTGGACAGTTATCGAAAGCCTTGGAGCACTGGACAACCATTTCGTCCTCGCGTGGGACTCCTAGAAGCGCGCATTCAGGGATCAGACCCAGAACCTTCGGTCTCGTGCACGAACGCTTAACTTTTAAACCAGTGAACTGGTATCCAACAATAATGTTTAGCTTCAGTCAAATGACGATTCTGCCCAACTCTTATTCATTACCTGCGGTAGGTAACTGTCTTACATCCGACACGGTCGAACACCACTGGTCACCTCTTCTCACTAGAACTCCTCGATTTGCATTCCAAAGCCGTAATCCCAGATACGAACTTCTGAGGAGTCCCATATCAGGACGAGACGGCTATCCATCGCTTTCAATAATTCAATAGTAGTCTAACTAAAATCATTTCGTGATTTAAACTGAAAATTCTGTAATTTCCGCAGATGACCCAAACGCAATTTTGTCAAGTTCACTTATTTTTGCGTTATGTTATTGTGAGTTAGTTAAATAGGGAACCTAAACACCATCATCTTATAAGATGTCTCTGTCGGAAATAAGGCAATACATACGTAGTTCAAGCGGTTATTTAACCCTGTCCTCAAGGTTTTCTATTTGCCAATCAACTAGCTATGCTATTCTGTTTTAAATACTTGATATGTACTATTATCTTTCCTTATAAGCATTAGACAAGTTGTTTCCCGCAGTAGATGGGGTAAATGAAATTTATGAATACTGTAAAAATTCAACTCCTTCAGATCCTTCACTATGGCAGCATTCAGTAAGTTTTCCATTTTTCCAGTTTGTTACTTTTATTAAATTCGTAATATTCAATGTTAAGATTGTTTTGGGGAAAGACTTTTTACTGGTTCCCTCTTCAAGGTCTACTGCTTTAAAATAGTAACTTGTAGTTGAGGAATTTAAGGAAAGAGTTAAACATCCATTTTCTCTAATTTTTTGTTGGCTAATTCAATATTTAGCATGTTACATTTATTGTTACTTAAATATTTCTGTGTAGTGAAAAATTGCAGTTGTCAAAATATATTCATACGATTTCTCACTTAGTTTTCTCATGATATTGAAAACGTACAGTAATGCATAGCATAACAAATAGACTCACTTAAAATCTTCAAAATATTCCTCATCTGTAAACTATGTTGCTTCAAATTGACATATTACAATTTAGTGCTATCTTATATTTTTGTTTACTTGCCATTATGTATTCTTAAATCCTAAAAACGAATTATCAACATCAAGCTTTTTAAAATCCGAATCTAGTGTGGCAATACAAGTAAATTGCTTATAACTTAAAAAATGTAAATAGCTTCGGTATTGTTTAATTTCATCTCATAGCGAGTGTGAATATTGACTAAGTTTATGTAACAACTGTTATGGAATTGCTGTTCTGCTGGTTTGTCAGTAGGGATTTCAGATTAAATGACAGTAGTTTTTAGATAGATAAGTCTTAGTAGCCCCAAAACGTTTTTCAATTCTTTCATCTTAAAGTAATAGCCAAAAATGCCCGGAAGTTGGTTAACCACTAATATGATTTTCGTGACTGTTAATATGTTTTAAGTTTGATATTTGTTGGTTTGTAAAAGTTTTCAGACTATTTTCAGTGGAATTTTAGGTAATTCTGGCATGGAATTCATAGTTATGACGGAAAACAGTGGTAAACAGGTTTTAATTTGTTTTGTGACTATCATAATTACCACCAATATACTTATTGATAGCTTAAATTTTCTATTTCATCAGATTTATCTTGGAAGTTGGTTCCCAGATGTATGTGCTTGTGTGAATAAAGTGTCTATTTTCCCATACAAATTTCTAGATGTTTTCTCTTAGCCAAAAGTATTATACTTCAGTATATATTTCATCTGTTCATTTCAGTGAACAAAGCAAATATTTAATTTCTGGCAATAGTTGCCCGCAGATCTGTTAATCATTTTCTAATGCGTGGTTTTGTATCACTACCACCTAAGGCAACTGGTAGTAAAGAGTTTCAATACTAATATAGATTACTCAAAAATTCATTAGCATTGATCTAGTTAGTTCGTCTGTAAGAAGTTTGTGGAAATAATCAAGTAGTTACTGAATGCTTGTGTTTAGGTGAACAACTATTTCTTCTCACTATTCTTTTATAATGCTGATAATAAAGTCCTATCAACACTACTAGTTAAAGGTTGCTGTGACTATGTAAATCAAAGTCGAGGTATGATTTGGACGAAGTCCTTGTGTGGTGTATGTTTGCGCGATATACATCTATATTTTCTTTACTCTGGTTATTCACTTGTATTCATCAGGGCTCCTTATCACTTGTTTTTATACAGAAAAGTATCTCAAGTACATCATATCCTGACTCTGTTTTCGGGAGTAATTCTCAATTCTCACCAACGTCATTTCTTGATGTGCAAGATTTTTCGGGACCTAACGAATCCATCATAACCCACACTGACTTGGAACGCATACGTAAAAAGCAAGAAAGAATGATTAAAAATAGACAAGCAGCATGTCTAAGCCGGTTACGTAAGAAGGAGGTAATTCACCTTTTACTGTGTTTATATGTCATAACATTAGAATTTTAGATAATTTGAGTGTGTTCGGATTTTAGTCCTACTGATCATTGCCACTTCTAAGTAATTATCAGTTTTAGTTATTGTGGCTGGGACGGACTCGTAAAATTAGTAAGCTTTATAAATCTAAAAATGTATGGTGCTCAAACTGGTCTGACGAATATGAAGGGTTCACCTACCGCAGTTGAAAAACCGTTTTTCCAAGCCAGTAGTGTACATGAAGATTTTAAGTGAACAAGTAGCGTACAAGTTTATTCCGGTCGTAGTCCACTATGCCACTGCTTCTCTTGATGTTTCTATAATAATGCCTCGATGATTTTACCTTTAGATCATATGCCTTAAAGGTGATTCCTTGAGAAAACCACCTGCATCGACCTAGACGTTCACAGAATATTTCTATTATCTCTCTTATTACAACCCAGCTACTTTTATTTCTCAGTATTCTTCAGACACTACTTTACTCGACAAGTCCCCAAATCAGAACACGGTTGAACAGGAACGTTATTATATTCCAAATAAACAAGTCAGAGTGGAAGTAAGAATCACAATGAGAAAAATGTTAGTATATTAATATTTTTGCACGAGAAGATTCTAGAGTCTTGGCTAAGAAATGGCCATCCAGCATGCTTCGACACAATCCATATCCTGTTTAAAATATCAGTCCACATACAATGATGACGAATAATTGTGAGAATGTTCTACTCCCTTCACTTCACAAGAGAATTTCTTTTCGATTTCTAATCCATCTCAATTCCATTCTGATTACTCTTACTCTTCAGCTCACTTAGTAGCTCGTCTCTATTGAAAATACTGTCTTGTCTAAACAGTTTCATGTCTCTCAATAGTCGGTTTTATAAATTATTTCGTAGAATATGAAATCCGACATAGCTTTCATCTACAGATTGTGCAAAACCTATAATAGACTGACTCGCGTGGAGAAGGCTGATTTTTGTTCTTCAGTAGTGTATATATTGATCACACCACCCTTCACCAAATGTTGGAGCACCACTACGCTTATCGCAAGCCAAAAACCATTATTTTTCTTGACATCAGGGCTACCTTTGACTACTCTTAGGCCTCTTATTTAGGAAAACGGTGTGACTGAGACATTTATGAACATTTTAAAGGTCTTATACTCTAGCACCTCAGACCGACATAAAGGCATGCAGCTACCTCTTTCGATTGCTCCAACCTGACAATGGAATTAAGCAGTTTTGCTCAATGTCACCATTCTTCCCCAAATTTACCGTTGATGACATCCTGGTAACATCTCTAAAGAAGTACGTGGTAATGAAGGAATCTTCGATCTTGATATCTTGGAAGTCTGACCAGCCCTAATGAATTGACGTCTGACGAAATCTGTGCACGGATTCAAAAAGCTCGTTTGGCTTTTGCCAAATTACGTCACCTATGGCGAAGGCGACATATCCGTCTATTAATTAGAAGAGGAGTATACTGCGCAGCAGTTCGCTCTGTTCTACTTTACGGCTGCGAAACGTGGTCATTAGGGGTAGAAGATACTCATAAGTTACTGATATTTGATCATAGATGTCTTAGAAATATTGCCAGCATCTTCTGGGATCACTCAGTCAGTCAGCGACAACGTAGGACCAGACACATATATGCATCGGTCCAAGTTGCCATACCTCATTAGCACAACAAGATGAACACCGGATTCATAGAAGTAATTAATTTAGTGGTGGTAGTATGTAAAGAAAGGTTGTATATAAGGATATAGTATAGGAAGGAAAAAAAGTTATAAAGCAATTTTAATATCAAGGTTTAAGGGAAGATAAAGAGTGTATACACCTACGCCATTGTGATCGATTCTGAGCCATGTCACACAGAGTCTCCAACCATTGATTACGATAGTCACGCGGACCCCAACCAAGTAGTCTGCATCTACCAACATGGCTCAGACTAGAAGTTAGTGACTTCAAGCACTGATGCCGTGTTTTGGTTTGGCCGCCCCTAACTCTCTTCCAACACTAGTCAACATTGCGCGTCGTGGTAATCAATGTTCAGGCATACGTAACACGTGGCCCAACCATCTCAGTCGATGAAGATTCATCACCTCATCAACTGATTTACCATCATTCCCTAATACCCTGCGTCTAACCTCACTGTTACTTACCCGGTGATCCCAGTAGATGCGAGCAATATTTCTAAGACATCTGTGGTCAAATACTAGTAACCTACGAGTATCTTCTACTCTTAATGGCCATGTTTCACAGCCGTAAAGTAGAACAGAGCGAACTGCTGCGCAGTATACTCGTCCCTTAATTGATAGACGGATATCTCGTCTTCGCCATAGGTGACGTAAGTTGGCAAAAGCCAAACGAGCTTTTTGAATCTGTGCTGAGATTTTGTCAGACACCAACCCATTAGGGCTGATCAGACTTCCAAGATAAGTGAAGTTGTCGGCGCGTTCGACTACTTCACTCCCTATCCTTAGTTCGGGTGTTGACGCAGGCCAGTCCTGGAGTAACAATTTACATTTGGATAGGGAGAAACGCATCCCAAACATCCTGGCATTATTACTCAGTTCTAACAGAAGACTCTGCATTTTGCCAGTGTCTTCACCAAACAGGACTGTGTCATCTGCGTATTCTAAGTCGATAAGTGAACCTCCTGGTAGAAGTTCAGTTCCTGAAAATTCAGTCGACGAGAGTGTTATTTGCAGCAACAGGTCTATAATGAAGTTAAACAAAATGGGGATAGTGGACAGCCTTGACGGACACCACTTGAGGTTGTAAAATCATATGACAGTTCGCCATAAGCTCTCACTCGACTGGTAGTGTTCGAGTAGGGAGCCTTCACAAGGTTTATGTACTTCTCAGGTACACCTTTCAATGACAGACACTGCCACAGAACCTCTCGGTCTACAGAGTCAAATGCTGCTTTCAAGTCAAGAAAAACTATCATTGTCGGACGCCGATAAGCATGTCTGTGCTCTAAAACTTGGCGAATGGTGAATATGTGGTCGATACAGCCACGACCAGGTCTGAAGCCAGCCTGATTTTCTCGTGTTTGGAGTTCACGAGTCTTAGTTAGGCGCCCGATAATTATTGAGGCTAGTATTTTAGATGCTATGTTAGTCAGACCAATCCCTCTATGGTTATCACAGGATGATTTTGACCCCTTCTTATATATTGGGACAATCAGTGATTGTGACCAGTCAGATGGGATTACGTCCGTCTCCCAGATTTTAGCCAGAATATTAGTCAACCTAATCGCTAAAATTGGACCACCATATTTAAAGACCTCTGGAGCCAATCCATCTGGACCAGCTACTCTTCCTCGTTTCAGATTAGTTATAGCCTTTTGAACTTCAAGTAGCGTCGGGGGGCCTACTTCAATGTTCCATTCAGGTTTTCTGGGAATAGTGGGTAGTTGTGCAGTAGCTGAAGGCCAGCTAAACTTCTCCTTAAAGTGTTCCGCCCATCGTTCTAAACGTTTGGGTTGAGAGCAGATAAGGGTTCCGTCTTTTTCCTAGATTGTCTCACTTACACTTGACTTCTTAATTCCGGTTTCTTTTATTAGTCTGAATAGTTGTCTGGTGTTGCCTACAGCCGCTGCCTTTTCCATCTCTTTTGCTTTCGTTGCCCACCACTGCTCACGATCGTTCCTTAGACTTTTAGTTAACCTAGATCTAATTTGTTTACGCTCTTCGTCGTGTTCAGAGCCTGATGGGATGAGTTAACGCGAATCCATCAGTGAAATAGACTTAGAAGAAATCCATTGGTTTTTTGGAGCCCTATGGTTTAAATAACTAATAGATGTGACTGCTGTTTCCACAGCTGTTCGTATGTCTTTCCAAGCAGCATCTGGGTCAGTCTCGTTTACAGAACTGCCTAGATGTGAACTCAGTTGTTTCTGGAATTCGCATTTGGCTTTTTCGTCCTCCAGTTCAATCCTAATGGGTCTTCTTAGTGTACTTTTCCTGCGTCCATTGAGGCGCAGACAAATGCGCGCTCGTATTAAAGCGTGATCAGAGTCTAAACAAGTATTCCAATACGAGCGACAATCTTCTATTGAGCTTCTCCGACGATAACTGATGACAATATGGTCTATTTGAGTCCATCGTTGGTTTGGTGCAGGTGGTCGCCATGTTAGACGATGTCTCTCCTTATGCTTAAAATTAGTGCTTGCTAAAAATAAACGATTGTCTGAGCATAGTTGCAACAGACGATCACTATTATCTGTTCGTTGAGCCGGAATACTAAAACACCCACCTAAATGTCTCTCTGTTTGATTTAAGCTGCCTACCTGGGCATTAAAGTCACCCGCTACGACTACTATGTCTGAGCGCTTAGCTTTCTGAAGAAGCTCAGAGAGTTTTCTGTAAAAGTTATCTTTCACTTCATCATGGCTGCAGTCAGTGGGAGCGTAGGCAGAAACGACGAAAAGGCAACGACGTGTGTCCCTATCCTTCCGAGTTCTTACGGAGCCATTTAGCCGGACAGCACACAGGCGACTGTTAACGGGGATCCATTCTAGTAGTACCTGTTCTGCCCTTGTACTTAGTGCTATGCCTACACCTGCAAGTCCACGAGAACTAGCCAACGGGTCGCCAGATACACGGAGGGTGTATTTCGTTGGCTGTCCATTTTGGCGAGGTGAGGTCAAGTGAATGACCACACTAGGATCCTGTATGCGTGTTTCGGAGACACAGCATACATCAATGGCACAAGATTCTAGGGTTTTAGCTAAGGAGGCCTGTTGACCGATTTGACTTAAAGTACGTACGTTGAAGGCTCCAATGTATAGTTTGGAGCGAGGTTTTAGTAGACCTGGGACAGCGTTTCGCGCACTAGAATCGTTGGCCATGGTGACACTTGAGGAGGAAACCGGAAGAGGAAGTTTAGTGTTGAAAGTCAAGGTAGAAGGAATAGTAGGAATTGAAGAAGGAGATTGATTATGAATACAGTGGTCTTGAGTGCTGTTAGAGGTATGAGGGCAGTTATCACTTCCCGGTTGCCCACACCGTGGAAGGGTTCTTCTAGAGGTACCTGAAAAGGAACTTGGGTTAGAAGTGGTCTTAATGACCTGAGAGCGTGACCGCAGTGCCCAAGGGACAACTGCTTGAGGTCGGTCACACACGACCTTTTTGTGGGTAGTTTTTGTGTTAGCTCCGTTCTTCAAAAAAAAACCTTACCGCCGGAGACGGATATCCGTGGGATAAGGCGAGGTGTGCATTTTTAGGGTCGACCTTTTCTAACCCCACCCCTCCTTGTGAGAAGGCAGCATCGCTGTCATGCTGGTTGTCTGAAGGAAACAGCTTACTGCTGTCACACCTCTGTACAGTCAGCAGTACGACTTCGCCTTCGGACCTTGGGATTGCTGCTTTTAGTCTCACCGCTCTTCAAACGACCTGTCTGGCATGGTAGGACCTTGAGGAACGATTGTTCCAGCCAGTATAGATCGACTGAATCATCACGATCTTCTGAGATTACCAGGTAAGTAATAGTGAGGTCAGACACAGGGTGTTGGGGAATGATGGTAAATCAATTGATGAGGTCATGAATCTTCATCGACTGAGATGGTATGCCTGAACACCGATTACCATGATGCGCAATGCTGATTAGTGTTGGAGATGGTTAGAAGAAAGTTAGGGGCGGCCAAACCAAAACATGGCATCAGTGCTTGAAGTCACTAACTTCTAGTCTGAGCCATGTTGGTAGATGCAGACTACTTGGTTGGGGTCCGCGTGACTATCGTAATCAATGGTTGGAGACTCTGTGTGACATGGCTCAGAATCGATCAAAATGGCATAGTTGGTATATACACTCTTTGTCTTCCCTTAAACCTTGATATTAAAATTGCTTCATATCTATCTTTCTTCCTGTACTATCTCCTTATATACAATATTTCTTTTATATATTACCACCATTAAATTAACCCCTTCTATGAATTTGGTGCTCATCTTGTGTACGCCATCGATGTATGCTGCGTCTCTGGAACACGCATACAGGATCCGAGTGTCGTCATTCATTTGACCTCATCATGTGAAAATAGAGAACAAGCTCGATTGACACTTCGTGTATCTGGAAGCCCTGATGCTGCTTCCCGTGGCCTCGCTTGAGTAGGTATAGCATTCGAGCCTAGGGCAGAACTAGCTCCATTAGACTGGGTCCCAGTAAAAAGTTGTTTGTGTGCTGTTCGACTAAACGGAACAGTAAGGACTCAGAAAAATAGGGACACTTGTCTTTGCCTTTAAGCATAAGGAATAACATCTTTTGACATGGCGACTCTCGAATTCGTCTCAACGTTGGACCCAACTAGATCACATCGCTATCAGCCACCGATGGAGGGACTCGATATAAGACCGTCGCTCATTCTGGAGCACATGTTTAGATTCAGATCATGCTCTAGTGCGAGCACGTATTTGTCTGCGTCTTGCTGTACGTAGGAAAGACACTGCAAGGAAGCCTCTTAGGGTTCTACTTAATGATAGCCAAGCTAAGAATATATTTCAGGAACAACTGGAAAAACAGTTAGGCAGATATGTAAGTTGTGTCCACCTCGAGGCAGCGTGGAATGACATCCGAAAAGCTGTGGAAACAGCAGTGATATCTGCTAATACGGTAAACCATAAGGATAGGGAAAAACATTGGATCTTATCAGCATCTACCGCACTGATAGATGCTCGAAAACTCATCCCACCTGGCTCTGAACATAACGAAGAGTGGAGTCAGCTTAAGCGCAAGCTGATAAGAAGCCGACGCAATGATCGCGAACAGTGGTGGGTAGTGAGAGCAAGAGAGATTTAAAAGGCAACAGCAGACAATTGATCAGACTTATTAAAGAAACCGGCATTAGGAACCCAACTATTAGCGAAACTATCTCAGACAAAGATGGGCATATCATTCATTCTCAATCCAGGAGATTGGATCGATGGGCAGAACACTTTAGGGATCAGTTCAACTGGCCTTCAGCCACACTTCAGTTACCCACGATCCCCAGTCGTC
The DNA here is from genome assembly GCF_000237925.1 of Schistosoma mansoni. Taxonomy (NCBI): domain Eukaryota; kingdom Metazoa; phylum Platyhelminthes; class Trematoda; order Strigeidida; family Schistosomatidae; genus Schistosoma; species Schistosoma mansoni. The sequence continues at coordinate 48,902,671 of NC_031495.1, read as the reverse complement.
CTGAATGGCAAATTGAGGTAAGTCCTCCAACTCTATACGAGGTTGATAAAGCTATAGGAAATCTGAAGCGAGGGAGGGCAGCAGGCCCTGACAGGTTTACCTCTGAGATTCTTAAGGATGGCGGTCCAGTACTAGCAACGAGATTGACTGAGGTCTTAGGTAGAATCTGGGAACTGGACGTAATTCCATCTGACTGGTCCCAATCACTGATTGTGCCAGTCTATAAGAAAGGACAAAAGTCCTCTTGTGACAATCACAGGGGAATCAGTTTGACTAATGTAGTGCCTAAAATATTAGCTTCAATAATACTTGGACGCCTAATTAAAGCTCATGAAGAGCAGGCTATAGAAAACCAGGTTAGTTTTCGACCTGGACGTGGTTGTATAGACCAGATATTCACTCTACGTCAGGTCCTAGAACATAGACACAAATTCAGACGTCCCACAATAGTAGTATTTCTTGACCTTAAGGCGGCATTTGACTCAGTTGATCGAGAGGTTCTCTGTCAGTGTTTGTCACTGAAAAGAGTACCAAAGAAGTACATTAATCTCGCTCTACTCGAACACAACTGGTCGAGTTATAGCCTATGGCGAACTGTCATCAGAATTGGTTACCTCAAGTGGTGTTCGTCAGGGCTGTCCACTCTCCCCATTCTTGTTTAACTTTGTCGTTGACATGCTTTTAGAGATAACACTTTCATCGTCTCAATCTCTAGGAGTTGAACTTTTACCAGGAGGCTCACTTGTAGACTTAGAATACGCCGACGACATAGTTTTACTCGGTGAAGACGCTGATGAAATGCAGTCTTCTGAACACCATAAGCAACAATGCAAGCATGTTCGGAATGCGACTCTCCCACTCGAAATGCAAAATGTTACTTCAGGATTGGGTTGCAGCGACACCCGAACTAATGATAAGGAGTGAAGTAGTTGAGCGTGTCGACCGCTTCACTTATCTTGGGAGTCTCATCAGCCCTTGTGGTGTGGTGTGTGATGAAATCTCAGCACGGATACAGAAGGCTCGTCTAGCTTTTGCCAAGTTCCGTCATTTTTTGGCTCTGAATAAAAGTTAGTGGTGATGCTGCCATATGCTGATCTTAAAAGTGAAATAAAGTCCCTTAACTGACTGGCTGTAATTTTAACTGGACTGATATTTTTGCTTATTCCTTCATATTACCATACTTTTTTCTTTTTGTTGAGGGTTTTACATCCCCAATCCAACGTATAAAAAACAATCAATCTTCATATCATCTATCAGTTTTTGGTGGTTTCCGTACAGTCACCTTCAACGTATCTTAGCTATATTGATTTATTCACAGTGTATTCTATTCATGTACTTTCAGTGTATTTTAGGTCATAATTAGTTAGTTGATTCCCAGTCTGTTTTGTATTAATTAATTCACTATGATTCTATGTTCGGTAAAAATTACTCATTTAGTAAATCCTGTCGTTGATATTTACTGCATCTCTATATGACTGAATTAACTGGAATGTAGATTGATGCTTCCAGGGTATCAATCAAGAAAGTTTCTATGCAAACTATACTTCAAACCCAGGTTGCGGAAAAAGGAAAAAGAGGGTAAAAGTGGCTTCTTTCACCTTATTGAAGTTGCAGTTGCAGAACATTAGCTTAGTGCACGAAAGTATCACTTTTATTTCGCAATATTATCACTTCATTTTGCTATGTTTGAAGAGATTATAAAATCACCTAAAAAGATCGGCGGACGGAACGAAGGATCAGCGAAACATTGACAAGACAGCTTAACTATTTCAATACGTCCCAGCCCCGCTAACTAGGGGGATGAGTCCAGGTTCAGATGAGGGAAAGTATATTCCACAAGCAGTTAGAATCACGAACAACAACAAGCTCACAACTCAAGCATACATATGTAGCATAAAAATCTCCTTGGGAAACGTCACAAAATAGCATATTAAAAGAGGTAACCAATCAATGACATTTAATGTCCTTCCAAGTGAGAAATACAATCTGAAGCTAAAAATGGGTACCTTTAGCGCGAAAACGAGAAATTCGAATTTCCAAAATAAGATTACAAAAATAAGACGTTTACCAAGTGAGTTCTGGGGATCTAGCATCCCCAACACATTTGGATGGTGCATTATTTTGACACCTCATTGTATCAGGATTTATTTAAGTTAGGCGATCTTACTGGTTATCGGTTACGGTGAAGCTGTTACATTCATATCGTTTTTTATTTGAATTTCTAGTTTAGTCTCCCTCCGTATTTCCTATCCTTAGGTCATATTCCTTCCTTTCAAATTATATATCTTATATTTCACTTTCCTCTGTAATTTACGTGATCTCCACTTCGTCTCAGTTGAGAAATCTGACGTAATAAAGACCACCTAATCGCGTTTGCTTAAGACTGGAGAATTTTTAAATGTATTGCTTGTTATTTTGGAACGCCATTTTGTGAAACCACTTTGTACCAGGTTGGAACTCCAAATTATGGTTTCCATTTTATCACTTTTTTAAAAATTATAAACAAACCTATTGTTTACACGCCAAAATTTCAGTCATGGGTGCTTATCCACCTTCTGCTTTTAGTACCTGGAAAGGTTAGAAATGAAGTTTGAGCAGCTAAAACGTGAAAACCTTTCACTTTGGCGTCAGAATGAAGAGTGGCGTGCACGATGTTTTCGTTTGGAACGTTGTATTGAAGATTTACAATCACGGCTTCCAAGCTCTATAAATTCAGAAAACCTAACCGTTAAATCCCGGTCGTTTGAGATAAGTTCAGACGAGGCGTCAAATATTTCGTCACACACCGACAAACAAATTACTCCTCGCGAGGCTTGTAGCAAAACAGTTTCTGTGCACACATTAAAACCTCTCAATGAAGTCACTGTCGGTTACAAATCGAATCTTCTACTTAGTCGTCTTCCAAGGTTGTCTGATCTTGGAAAAAGCAAAACAGTTTCAGTTCAGCATTTGAAAAATTGCCAAAACGTAGCTCCCACTCAAAAAACGAGTAAGTTTTATTATTTATAGAATCAGATTTTATTTCCACAAACATTTTCCATATAAAGGCTTTTAGTGATCATATTTTGTTTATTATTTAGCTTTGAGACACTAATTTCGTGCCTTTGGTGATTAAAAAGCACTGTAATATCCGAAATAACCTCCTTCTAATTACATCGGAATTCATCACATCACACACATTACATATTAACCGATATTTCATACCTGTCAACAATTTTTAACTAGATGAGATGTGTTTGTTAACACAGTTCGGGAAAGTGATTTATTTGTGTGATTTTGGCTTACTTATTAAAAAATCTATATCGATAGAGAGTACGTAAGTGAAATATCACTATTTAAGACTGTTGTTGAAGGAGGAGCATTCGTCATTCACTGTGCATTGGTGATCTATCTATCAATATATATATATATATATATATATATATATCTTCCTCAGAAATATTGAAGCAATAATGCTACATCTACCTACAATCGGTTATATTCATAGATATGTATAATATCCGAGTATTGTATAACGTTGAAATTCACGTCTTTTATTTCGTTAATTCTTATTTCAGCCTACTTTACGAGTGTAAATTCCCCAAGGACGTTCAAATGGGATAGTTCTTCAAAGAGATTATTACTTACAAGTAAAGTTGATGTTGAATCACATTCTCAATCTTCATCACATCAGTCTCAACTCAAGTCAATTACTAAAACCTTGATTTCTCCTCAGCGAATCGTTCGTACCGTCAGTCATCGATCTAAAGTAATTGCTACCACAAGTTTATTGGTTATGTGCGGTCTGTTTGCCATGAATATAGTTCCTTTGTCAGATTTATCTTCTGGATTAGGATTCATACCTTCACGTAGCATGTCTTATGACGGTGATTCCCTTGCTACTGGAAAATTCGGTAATTTCTATTTCTAAAAATAAATTCTAACGCCTTTTATAAATTCATATATAATTTGTTATAGAAATTATATTTGTGAAACTATTCAGACCCTTCGTAATTTTCTCCCATATTTTCCTATATATATATATA